>NC_041411.2:22826386-23199389 GCF_900747795.2 Erpetoichthys calabaricus
TTATCAGAAAATCCGCAATTAGGTATTTTCCACAAATTGTACAGCCCTATTGTACACTATAGTCACTATTCCCAACACTGTCTCAGAGAAAGTTCACTGAAATGTAATAATTTTCTCATAATATATCTTAGCTAAATAGAGGTCAAGTAAGACTTTTTTCTAACAGGATACATAGATATGGAAATTTGTGAGGCAGTGCAGAAAAGTTTATGAATGAAACAATGCAATGCCTTTTTGCATTCAAAGAGATGGTATAATGAAAACCTTTACATTGCTGCAGCAATTTTTATACTAAATACTAAATGCCTTTGACTTCAATTTGGTTCTTAAAAACCAAACTGAAGAAAGAAAAATGAGCTTAACATGAAACATACAATTTGCCAAATTGACAAACCAACATGAAACAATGTAGTAACATAAACTAAGACTTTCTCTTTAATTTCTGCTGACACCAGCACTTGAAGCCTGATTTAAACTGAAATCACAATTCACAATCTGATTAACTGAACGATAAATGAAAGAAGAAAGAAACCTCAGCTAAAACTGCACATCATATGCAAGCTCCTTTGGATGCTTTGTTTGTCCTTGTTCAAAATAAAATTCCACTAACAGTAGAACAGGATTAATAAAAGGGAATAGGATCCAAAGAATCACACTTTTTGTTCATATATCTCACTGCTTTTGTTTTACTACTGTAACTAATATGTGAGAGTTATGGAAGGAGAAATTTAAATTTATTGTATACAGATGAAAATATATTTGAACTTAAACGGATTTCTAGCACATTCTCCATTGTTTTACTTTTATGTGGTTTGAAATTGCCCATCCACTGTGTGAGTATTGTGTGTATAAAAAAAAACAAAAAAAAAAAACACCATGGATGGTTGTTTACATTTTGGCTCAAATTCCTGGCTACGATGAGCATTTCCAAATCATACTCCAATAACACCAAAGAGCTTTCAAATTCATTCCAACAAATAAACTTAAATGTGTCACAATTAAATAAGATAAAGGCATAGAACCACTGCATTATCAACAAACGTCTCCTCTAGACAACAGAAGTGCCAAGTTTGTTTTTGAAAATAGTGATGAGCAGTTTTAAAAGCAAAGCTGTGGTTGCCTGCACGGAAAACTGATAAACTGACCTCAAAATATGAGTTGTGCACGAGACAGTCTCCCCACACTACCGGATCCCATCATGTGTCTCTTGAACCCGACACCATCGATAATCATGACCAGTATGAGCTTGGAAGATGAGGACACTCACACAAAGAAAGGGGAAGGTTTAAATTGCTTAGTGCTTTTATTAAAACAAGCCCAAACTAACAGTGTTCAAAACGTGAAGTGCTTAGTTAAATAAATAAATAAACCATAAAAAGAAGGTGTCTATGTGAAGGTTAAAATGATCAAATAAATAATCCATTAATATTAGGTAAAAACATAGTGCAGGAAGCTGTCCTTAAACGCATGATTCCCTTAAAAACAGATGTCTCCTTGGTTTATTTAACCCAGAGTGGGTCCTTGCAACCAAGGAGGTGCCCAACTGGCAGTTCAGCCAACCTTCATCACTTAGGCCACTGTAGCTGTCTCTGGATCCTGAAAAGGCACCCCAACAAGCATCCGACTCCCGCTGCCAGGCTTATGCCTCTGTGGTCCATGGCACCACCCTCAGGACACCTCTCTTAGCCTCTCACTCAGCTGGAGTGACCATCAGCCCTGAGCAAGGTTCACATACTCCAAGGGAATTCCTCCAGGCTGTCTGCCTTCTCTGCCTTTCATCCGCTCACTTGCACCAGATCTTTTCCTTGCTCCTGCCTTTTCTTTCTCTCCATCTCATTCTTTCTTCTCTCTCGCCTTTTTTTCATTCCGGCTCTTTCTTATAAGGCTCCATGGGCAAAGCATCTCAATTGTGCACTGCAGAAAGATGATGAAGCAATCGAGACAGACCACACCTTCATGTGCAGGTGCATCTTGCCCCAATTACTCCACCAACTCCCTGCAGCTGCATGAGCATGCACACCCACGGAGAATGATTTTTGAAATGGCACTCTTTTTGAACTGCGGACCCGCTATACCGCAGTGCATTCTTAAATGTATCAATGTGAACCACTAGCATATTTCATCTCATTTGCCATACTGTAAAAGCAGAGAAGGCATGACTATCCTAAGACAAAAGAATAGACATCAAACAAAGACAGAATGTAACATGGAAAATGGTTAAATGACATAATTTCCTTTAAGATGCACCCTAGTATAACTTCCAGTACTTTGTTCTGTGTATGGTTAGAAGTTACAAAATTGTGTCCATGGTGGCATTCTATCTGTAATAAGCAAAAATTGTTTTAAGAGATGCAGCTGTGTTCAACTTATCCTTGAAAGGATGCCACAAGATTGACAATATAACAAAGGTACTTTACGCTGACTTCTGTCTATCTGCTTTAATGCATGCAGACAGTTCTGTAGTAAGTAGCCTCTGACCTTGGAGTCTCAGCACCATGAATATACACCATTATTCCTGTTTAGATAATCCTTCTTTATCTTTCTAAGAATAAGTACTTGCCTGTAATTGACGTGTTATCAGTTATATGCTAAAGATGCTTTTTTATATTCATTTCTATAAAATCTTTGTCTGAACAAAAAATCGTTAGCATATCTGTAACTGCAATGCAAGAATGATATCCTCAGTGGTTTTCTCTAGAGACGGCTTTGTTAAATAAATTTTGTATATATTTGCTGGAGTCTGAAGACCCTTTATATTCTACTGATAAAGTGAACTGGGGATTAAAAGGAATTTAGGATGAAGAATTTTCACTGTCACATTCAACCTTACTGAAATGACAACAGCAGCAATTTTTACAACAGCTTTTATATGTTATGTAATATTGCCAAAGAAGGAAGCATGAGGAAATAATAACTGAAAAAGGTGGTCTAGAGAGTTCCTGGGTGCCCAAGAGTCATGTGTTAGGGTGGAAAATATCCAGCAATGGGATATGAAAGACACAAAAGAATAACAATTGTAAAACTCCAAAGACTGAAACACAGAAAGCTGCACCATTAAACAGTAAAGCTACCCATGTCTAGAAAACCTGTGTAGGATATACTTTATTCCCTATGTGATAAAATAAAATGCTTTAATACTATCATGTGAAACAGTACTGTTTTTGCTAGTCACTGGGAAGTGTATATCATTTTTATACTTGATAAAAACAAAAACAAAATAAAATCTACTGAGTGATGTATTTTAATTGTGAAGAAATCCTGCCATTTTGAGCTTTTGCTATACTTAAAACTCTACATTTCTTTTTATAAAAAATATAGAAAGCTACTATTTCCAGCCCCCATAGCTCTGACCCATAAAATACTCAACAAAATTACAAGTGATGCAGCCTATGCAGGGATTAAAAACAGGCAGCTGGAATCTAACACTCAACAAGACAGCCATCGTCTTTTTAAATAGGCCCTTGTGGCAGTGTGCAGATGTAGGAAACAGCTGTGCAGAGCTGCTTAGTGCATTTGTTCCTTCAGATCTGTGGTTTTTTATTTGACTGTTTTCAGACTTGGGTAGGAGATTATAAGTGCATATCAATAAGTGATAGATATCATTATAACTCAGGGGGCAGGGTGGTAGGGGTGCCTTACAGGGATGTAGCACAAATCCCAGCAACTTTGCTGGCTTGAATGCAAGTGCTTTTGGGGTACAACCGCAGGTCTTTATCTAAATCTGCACTTCTACGCAAGTGCAATCTTCTACTGAAAAGTTTAGAATGATGATACAGTATGTTAAAAAGACAAGCGATTAATTTGAAACACCAGAACTTCCCATTCTGGGTTCAATGGGACATGTTTCACCATACAATTTTGATGATGAAATCTGATGATGAGCAAGGAGAGAATTCAAGGAACAATAGGATGCAATACAAACCCCAACAAATACATGGAATGAAAGGCACATGACGATGTGTGGACATTTACTATTAATCATATTTAATTTTTTTCTGAAACCAAGAATAAAATTATTATTTGAGAATTACCAGACTGTGAAACTCTGCTGCAGAAGATGGGTAACAAGAACAGAGTATCAGCTTTTGGAAGTTTTATGCAACACTAACTACAAGTGTGGACAGTGGAATATATACAGTCGAGACTTTCATAAAGATTGTAATAAGATTTGAATACATAGAGCAACTCAAATTTCTTTTTAGAGATTCTCATACCATCAGGATGATAACATTACAATTAAACACTGAAGCAGTTTTATGGTCAAAACAGTATCTGCATAGCTCAGCAACAAATGTAAGACACTGGCACCATTCCTGTTGTCCATTTTCTGCAGATTAGACCGGTATTTCATGACCAGAATGTGAGAAACTCTAGCTGAGTTGTCAGCTTGAATTTAAATAAAGAAATAGATAAACCAGCCATTGCTGTAATGTTATGGGGGCTGCTTATTTCAGATTTTAGTTCTGATTGAGCCATAGGGGCATTTGCTCCTATGTAGTGGTGAATTGAAATGAACGACATAAGTCCCGTTATGAGGGGATGACAACCTGTTATACACCAGTCTTCATTAAAAAAGTCAACAATCATGGACAAGTTCCTCCAATCCCCCTAAGCATCACCAAGCTCCATACTCTTCTGTATTATCTATCTATCTAACAATCATTGCAAGATTAATCCCAAAAACCTGAACCAAACAGAAATTTTAAAAGAACATACAACCCAGATTTTTTAAAGTATAGATTTGCTTTTCTGTGTGGCAAACAATGACTGGTGTGCATTACCTGCAGTGTGATACTACCAAATAAAAGCATTAAGCTTTCAGCTATAAAGACATTTGGAAGCAAAGCATGCAACATACAGAAGTAACTTGTATGAAATTTTTTAAATAAAAAAAAAGGAAATCTTGAGAGCTCAAAAAATATTCAAGCACGGATGTACAACAAGTCAGTATGCAGCCTAGGTATTGTCTTTTTGCACACTGAATTGCCAAATACAAGAAAGTTCAAAATACTGCAGAACACCTCATCTTGCCTTGTGAAATACATATGTGCACCAAAAATTTAGACAAGTCACAACCAGCAAACTAAAACATATTCCTCTCTGCCCTTTCTTCATTTACTCTTGATTTTGACAAATGTGAAAAATTAGACAAGTTCAGGGTATCCATTAAAAAAGAAAAATGTACACTAAATTTTATTCAGTATTAAACACCCATGTGTTGAGTTGTTTTTGAATGAGTACCACATATATTTAATTTATTAAGTAAAATCTATTTTAAATGTTAAATATGTATTTACTGTTATTTGTTAATGTCTGCCAATTAGGGGTAATGTTTTCCAGTTTAATTTAGAATTACTGTTAATAAAGGGTCATCACTGAACAAAAATAGATAAAACTGGGTACTACGGCAAAAAAGGTTAAGAACCACTAGATTAGACATTTGAACTTTCTACCAAAACAGTTCCAACTTCAACCACCACAAACAGTACAAAAAGTGTTTTCTGGCAGTAGAAGCCATAAAGTATAAGATGCTTTACAAACTCCTAACTGAAAGCATCTAAGAGAGTTAATGCATCATTTTGTAATTATCAAAGGTAAACAGAGCACAATTTCATGGTATTCAGATCTTGGTGTATTGAAGTATAAAATGGGAATAACATTCTGATCCTGTAAAGTGCAATAAAGACACCAACTTATAACAAATCTCTGTTACACAGCCTGCATTGAGGCATCAGTAAAATGTGTAGAAAGCAAAAAACAGCTTAGACTCACAAGTATGGAAATGTACAAAAGGGGAAGTAAAACTTAAACGAAGGGCAGGTGCTCAATAGAGTGGGAGTAGGAACATATTTGGACAACTGTAACTAGAATCAAAAATAACTATTTGAGAATTGTGATATGTGAGCCAAATTATGTTAAGTTACTTACTTTTTTAGCTGAAGTAAGGACAGTTGTTTCAGGCAGGCTTAAGTGATTGGGGAAAATGCACTGTTCGGTAACTGGGAAAGAACGTGCTACAATGAAGCCTTAGAGAGCCTAATCATATATAGTATTAATCACAAATAGCTCACTAAATATGCAAAATGTGTGGGTACTTAAGGCCTCTCAAGGCACCTCAAGGCAGAAGCCAATAAAACAGATGTGACATCAACTCCATGCCATGAACAATGCCTAATGCACTCTACAGAAAGGAATTTTAAATGTCAATGACCTCAATGGAAGAACTCACCATTGGCTATTTTTCTATATACTATATAAAGATAATTATTGCAATGTATATTAGGAGTGAAGGAAGATTTTTAAAGCAAGTTAAATATATGATTTCTTTTGTACCGTATTTTACTTGTCTTAATATTTCTGCCATGGTTACTGAAGGGGTGTATATATACAGGTTCAAATTATGAGCTGCTGCATTTCTAAAACAGAACACTTTCCCAGGGAGTGTGTGCCCCCTGCTGGACTCAAAAAGGCTAACGTATGCTACAGAATTACAGTAGTTAGAAAAACAAAAAAACCCCACATTGTTGGAAGAAATGTGCTTCCATATGCTCCTAGTTAGTTCTCAGATAAAATCTAAGCACTCAGAAACACAAACATGACAAGAGGATAGGTTACAATGGATGGGTCCAAGCCAGAAATGTGCAATAGTTGCTGCAGAAAGTTGAAACAGCATCCAATTGTTACTGTGAATGACTGCTGTGAACTACTTGTAAAAGGGGTCCATGCTCAGCGGAGGCTGAAGGGAAGCCCAAAACCAGCAAAACCAATTGAGCTGAGAGTGCAGGGACAGCTGCAAAAAAAAAAACTGCATCAACTTCTATAAAGGGGAGTTGGGGGGACCTACAGTAGTGCTAGCACCAAGCTCTGACAGCTAACTGGCACTTGTAAAACCTTTGTCTCATCTCCCAGCAATCAGACTAATTATGTTCATTCAAGGAGTCCAATTAAAGCTCTATTGTCACCCAGCAGCTAAGTGTTTCTCTGGCGTCCCGAGAAGTCTACAATTAACTGAACCAAATCTATTTAGTGACACTTCTCTGCTTTTGACGGTGCTCCAATTATCATTAATCAGTCCCTGTGAGAGTTCGCCAGGGAAGTCAGGTCACTGTAATTTGTACAGGGAGGCGAATCTCTCCCTGGTGCCTCCAAAGGCCAGCACTACATTTGACATGATTTCTCATCAAACCCTTTTCCATTGGATGGCAGCACCCAAGAGGATAATAAAAAGGCAGAAAGAAAATCAAAAGCCACTTTCAGCAATGGCTCAGAATCTCACTTGTAAAGTAATGGCTTCTGGGAAAATACTGATCTATTAAAAAAAAAAAAAGGTCCTAGTGCGTTAACATTTATCTGCATTGTGCCTACTCTCAAAAATAAAAACCCACTGCAGAATTACAGAGGGAAAAATGGGCTTCTACTGAAAAGTCCAACAGCTACAGATAACATTTTCAAGCACAGAGCCAATAGTATATTATAAACAACAAAACCTTAAAAGCAAATCTCACACTACATAGTAGCATAGAGATTTTACATTCTGTCCAGTGGCTACCGTTAACTGTGTGAAATGGGATTAGTATCAGGTCACTGTTCCTTTTGTGTGTCCTAAAAAGTGACTAAACAAATTTGGTGTCAGGCAGGGTACCCCCCTTACAAATTTCAGCTCCAATACCTTCATGTTAATGAGATTTACAAAGCATAAGTAATGTGGTACCTTATGGGCCTCCCCACCTACCTATATCATACAGAACGTTTGGGTGCCCAACTGAACAACAGATGGAAAGAAATTCAATGTATTATGATCCTAGACCTGAGGTACTATGGGAAGGTTGTTTTGGTCACAGGGGAAATTAATGAAGTGTGGACAAAGTGTGCAGAATGATGTAGTAAATGTAAATTTAAATCTTAGCAATGGAGCTGTTAGGAGAATGTAGGGAAGTTCTGCAACTTAAGTAACATACACAGTGCAGTGTGCAAAAGGCTTCATGCTGAGTGAGAATAAAAAGCTAAATAAAACATTTCAGTAATTGTAATAAGCATGGCGACAGGAGAGACAGACAGACTTAGACCACTGCAGCTACTGGGCTCTACATGTTTCAGAAGTGCTTTTGTCCGCTATGATAGCTTTTGGTCATTATGGACTATTGCTTTACCATAAGTCATAACAACACCAAACAGAGTTTATATTAGCGTTGTGGTTTACATACTGTATATACTACATATTAAAGAGCTGTACTTATATACTGTCATGGCATGTTACATATCAAATTAGACACCAATGCAAATTTATTTTAGTTAATCGTTTAGATGTGCAGTCAGAAGGTCATTAGGCACATTTACTGATTTGTGTGTTTTAAGTACTAAAATCTGCATCTTCTGTGGCTCTTGGCTATCAACACTCTTAAAGACAGTCCTTTTCATCTCCGTTTGATAGGGTGTTGATACAGCATTTACTTCAAATGCATATTTTGCAATTCATATTTCCACACATATAATTACCAGTTCTTTTAAACTGAAACAGACCTCAACAGTATTGTTATAACTGAACACCAGAGGACACACACATCATCTGTGACAAAGTATATCAGTCACTTTCACTAGTGATGTCTTCAAGTGCCAAGTATAATATGGTGTTACATAAAGTTCCCCTTGCAACGAGTTATGTTTATTTTTAACTTCTGTAACATGCTCTCTACCCAAGTGACAGACATCGATATGTTTAATACAGGTCTTTTCAGGAGACTTTGGGCAATAGAAAGTTAATCATAATCAGAAATTTGCTATCTGTCAGACCTGGTTAACAAGTGCACCATTACAATTTGAAGATCAAAATTACTCGGCTTTGAGCAACACATTCGTGGGGTTTAGAAATGTGACACTTTGTGAACCTTCTAACTGTCACCACCCAGTATTAACAAAAATTCAACTGTGGTGGTCTCTATTATACGTCCGGCTCAGCAAGACTAATGCAGCATTTAAAGGTAAAGTTTACGATAACCGTGTGAGGGACTTGGCCAATGAAAAGAAAACATAAAACAAAGCTGGAAGGAACAGAGAGGAGAATAATTAGATGGATGTGGTGAGTGTTACAGAGTAAAAAGAAGACTAATGCTATGTTAAAAGAAAAACTAGATATGGGGGCAATAAGTTTTATGCTGAAGACAGATACAGTAAAGAGGTTTAGGCATGCAGATCAAAAGGCAGAGAGTATAACTGGGTGAAGAGGGGCACCAACCTGGGTGGAAGGGGATGGCTGAGAGCCAAAGAAGATATGGTTGAAAATGGTTTCAGATGATATAAGAGGAGTGTATTTCACACCGTAAAGGATTACTTTAATACATTAAACAAGCTGGTCTCACACTACAGGATTCAACCAAATTTCATGTCGGGAAGTTACAATAACAACTACAGTTACTGAAACTCATTGTTTCAAGGTACAACTAGGAATTGCAAGGAGTGTCTGATTACATATTTCTCTCGTGATTTTTCATCACATTCCATATCTTATGTTTCCTTGTTTAGGTAACTTAATATCACCTTATTTTGGCGACCAAACAACATGGTACATATTAAATTTGGCTATAGTCTGTTTTCTTTTTTTATTGTGCTGCGGTACAACAAAGTTGAAGCCTTGGTCAGAAATTTGTGCTCTCTCTAAGGTTCCACAAACTTATCCAGTTTCAAAAAAGAAAACAATTCATGTCTTTCTTTCCTTACAAACACCAGCTCACTGTTTCTGGGTATTGTGTGCATTGTATTTCTGGTTGGCCATTTTTTTTTAAAAGCACCTGCAGAATACTAAAAATGAACCCTTAGTAAAGTAAACAATCATCTAAGGTAAACAGTGAAACACAAAAAGTGCGTCATAGATAAAGCAGAAGGGGAAAACACCATGTTTCTCTAATATGTGAATTTTAAGTCACATAATCTTCTACTTTCACCTACAATACAAGTGTGACTTAAAACCAATCACTAATGTTGGTATGCACATACCTTAGTGTTATCACATGTTGTACATAATGTCACAGAATCATTAAAGAAATAAATAAAACAAAATATCTAAACAAAACGTCCTAACAAGACAAGAATGTGTGTCAAAATTCAGTTCCATTTATTCCTACAAATCATTCTTCCTTTGAAAAAAGAAAAAAAAGACATCCAAGTAAAACACAAAACAATGTTTAAACAACAAAAGAAAAAACAACTTCAAAAGACTTGTGTTAAGGGTACTTGAATTCAAAGCTAATTGACCACATTGCTAACTGCCACATTCTCAATGTATGTTTATTTTGCAATGTTTGCTTCTTAACTCATTGCAGTATGAAATGATGAGATAAGATAAGGCGGGAATATTAGAAACAGAAAGTGGTAAGGACCCACAGATCGGTAAACAGCCCAGAATTAAGAACTCTTCTGATGAGGTAGTCCCAGTATTTACTGCAATCATCAGTCATTCTTTGGCTCCAAGCAAACTTTCTGCCTGCTTCAAAGAATCTAAAATCATCCTAGTGCCTAAGAAGCAAGTGGCACTGATCTGTGTCATAATGAAGACATTAGAACATCTGATTTCTCAGCATCTTCTAACTGTTACAGATCCTGTCCTTGACCCACTCCTTAGATTTATGTTTTAAAACAGGAACTAAAAGTTAAGAGGGCCATCTCTGGTATTTAAACTGTTCGTCCATCCACCCTGTAGTAATATAAAATCATACAGCAGAGCACTTTTTGCCTTAATTGTTAACAATGTAAAATCAAATTAAGCCTTAAATGCAAGTCAAAATCACAAATGTATATGAGTAGTTACTGTTCTTTCAGTCTTAAAGAATAAGTTTGGAATTCAAAGTTATTTTGCACAATCACAGTATGATTTGCCACAGGCTATTAAGCTGGTAAGTGATGCAATTTTCTTAAATTTGAAGAAAGAAAGAAAAAAAAGTGTATGTTTGCTCTTGTCTTTTAAAGTGGCACCTACAGAAAAAAACCTTACAATTAACCAAATACGTTTATTTTCAAACCACAACTATAATCCACATCATGAGATGGCACAGATATTAAAAAACAACATAACCATGTCCTTTTGGGGAGATAAAAATGGGATACATAAATTGTGAAATTTTTCCATTTTAATAGATGTCTGGCTATACTCATTACTCTCATCGCCCATCTCTCCCCACAACAACTTTCAAGTCTAGAACCATAAACTTATGTAGCTCATTTTAATAATAATAATAATAATAATGCATTTTATTTATAGGGGCACTTTACATTAGCAGTAAATCTCAAAGTGCAACATAAAAAGATTAAACAAAGGAAAGGCAAGATAAAAACATAGATAAAACAATAATAATTATAGCATTCTTGTTAATATGCTTTCCTAAATAGAAAAGTCTTAAGTTGTTTTTTAAAACAGCCCACAATCTGCTGTGTTCTTAGGCTCTCTGGTAGGACTTTTCAGAGCCGTGGAGCAGCGGCTGCAAAGGCTTGGTCACCCATTGTATAAAGTTTGGTCACAGAGGGGCAAAGGCGGTAAGTATTTGTAAAACGGAGGTTTCTTGTAGTGGATTGTAATATAAGGAGTTCTTTAAGATATTATGGAGCATTTCCATGGATACACTGGTGAGTAAACAAACAGTTTGTATTCGATACGGAGATGGATAGGGAGCCAATGAAGTGACCGAAGGATTGGTGAGATATGTTCATATTTCCTCACCCTCATCAGGATTCTTGCATCACTATTTTGAATTTGTTGGAGCTTTTGAAGGCTCTTGTTGGGTATCTTGATGAGGAGTTCATTATAATAGTCCAGTCTGGATGAGACAAAGGCATGAACCAGCTTTTCCGCATCACAGAGGTAGAGGTAGGGATGGAGTTTGGCTATGTTTCGGAGATGAAGGAATGCAATCTTACAAAGGTGATGGATATGTATATCAAATGATAGATGGGAGTCTAACTTGACACCCAGATTTGTAACAGAAGGGTAGAGGGTAATGGTACGGTCAGAAAAGGAAATACAATTTACAGAGGAACGAAGTTGATGGGGGGGTGCCAATTAAAACAGCTTCAGTTTTGGTGCTGTTCAGCTTGAGGAAGTTCTTGGACATCCAGGCCTCAATCTCATCCAAGCAAGAGGAAAAAGTTGATGGAGGTGTAAGAGAAGTCGAATCCAGTCTCACATAGAGCTGCGTATCATCGGCATAACAATGAAATGAAACTCCATGCTTGCGGATGATGTGACCCAGGAGTAGTATATAGATATTAAAGAGGGTCGGCCCAAGGACTGATCCTTGTGGGACTCCACAGGTGACAGTGTGGGTATGAGATTTAGCATCCCCCAAGGCCACATACTCAGTCCTGTCTGTAAGATAGGACTCAAACCACTCGAAAGCAATGCTATAAAGTCTAATTGTATTTTGTGATTGCTGGAGTTGTTGAGAATGTATTTTGGATTTTAAGGCAAGATTTTTGTCAGGATTTAGACAACACTGTCATTTTACACCCACGCTCTCACATACCCATTTAGCTAGTTTGGAATCACTAATTCACCTAACCTGCATGTCTTTGGAGATTTCTGAGAAAATCCTATTTTAACTATGGGAGAACACACAAACTCATGAGGATAAGAAACTGGACACAAGATTCAAAGCCAGGATGCTAGATCCATGATGAAGCCGGACTAACAACTGCACTACCGTGTTGCACTACATAAGAGCTACTCATTTGTAGTCTTCATTTTGCTAGTAAACAACATTTCTAGTGCTAACACTGTATGGTTTTACCTTTCACCCTGCTTCAATTAAAGCTCTAGTATAATGCTTTACCTGCTTCAAATTTTACCTCAAAATGGTTTGAACTACAGTAGTCTTCAGGATCAATTTTTCTTTCAACTAGGGGGCTTTGCCCCCTGCTCGCTTCGCTCATCAACCCCCGTGTTTGGTTTTCCGGATACACACTTTTAAGATTTTTTTTTTCTTGAATTGCTGCTATTTCATTAGTTTCACTTTTATTTCAGAACTTCGGTAAAAACAATATTTGGAATCTTTCAAGTCCCAACATGCTGAATCTTTTAAATGAGGTCAGTGAGACATGTGTTTAATGACTTTGTACCATAATTCAGGATGGGTTTCTTCATTTGGAATTTCAGCACAGACAAAACGATCTACATCAGCAGCAGTTAATAATTTTTTTTGCAAAGTAACCAATAAATTACATACTTCTGACATATCACCTATGTCTAAATATTCAATCTCCATTCCTTGCTTTGTCCTGCTTTTTTTTCAATGACACCTGGTCCATAGTGATTATTTTCCCTTTTTCGAGTAATAATTTCCATTTGTTTGCGCTACTGCGATCTTTACTTTCTTTTTTTGATACTTTCTAATTTTCCTGCTTTCATATTCTTTAACTTTCTCTACATGTGTATCGTGCTGTTTTTTTGGCCCTTTCGAATTCCACTGCTTTCATAATCTGTAACCTGCTCTGCATGTGTATAGCACCAAAATTTTTGAACGTCTTTATGAAGTTCTACTTTGTCTTTTAATTCTGAGCCCAATTGGACGTGCTTTTTTTTCAATTCCAATTGTTCCAGGCTGATTATTACTTTCCTTATTTTCTGAATTTGCAACTCGATTATTCTTTCTTTTTTGCATTTTTTAGTCTCCATTGCTTTTGAGTCTCTTTTCTCCACGCTGCTCTTTCTTCTTCGCTTAATCGTCGAAGTTTCATCTATACCGTACTATCCTTATACGCTTTATATGCGCTGAGAGCCCTGGATCTGTGTGTGCTGAAAGCCTTGACATGACTGAGTGTTTCGCTGCCCGTGGTCTTATTTGATATTGGTTTTAAGTAGGGCGTGTCTTGCAAGAATCTCATGTATTACGTCCCTGTGAGACGGTCGTGGGTCAATCTCTTGGCACAAAGTGTCATATTTAAGGTTACCTGCGAGACGCTCCATGGCCAATCTCTTTCGTCTCGCGGGTCTTTTAAGTGTCTTCCGTGATCTTCACGTGAAGATCATGTCTCGTCTCCCTAGTCATTCTCTCCTAGGATTTTTTTTTTATAATAGAGAGATAAGTTTTCAGTTTGGCTGTATTCATCAGACCTAAGCTACAAGGTATTGCCAGAACCATAAGGTGGTCAATGGAAACGGAAAAGAATTATTTTTTTAATTTTATTTTCACATCTGATATGGGCATTTTCGAACATTATGCTAAACAGTTTAAGTCATGGGTTTGTGCTGTTTTACTTCCTTATTTACATGAAACCTCCACCCAACAATAATCATTATGAACAGACTAGTGAACAGTAAACTCCAATTTAACCCACAAGAATTAATTTGGTACTTGTTAAAATTTATAACAAATTATTTATGAAAAATTTAATTACTAATAAAAACAGCTGTGCTTTGATTCTCACCTAAATAACAGTAGAGTCTCTAGAAGGTAGGATTAAATACTAGCTCAGGATATGAAACTTATGACAGAGGGGTTGGGGGCATATATCAAAACAGTGTGGCAAGGATGACTCTCTTTGGACGTTACAGGAGGCTATAAACCATCTTCTGCAGGAAGGCCTTAAACTGCCTAGCTGATATGAAACCAGGACTGCAGTACCGAAATGTGGCAATTTACAACCTGGCTATTCTGTTCAGCAACGCCCTACTGGCCCAGTCATGTTGAAAAAGGATTGGATGAACTAACTGAGATGACTGCACCCACTGGTCCAGGGTTTGTGATTGAAATGGTTTAAGTTGGTCTGTACACCTTTCTCTCTCTCGCGCCATGAAGAGGAGAGCACCTCTACTTTTGCCATTTCTCCATGAAGAAGACACTCTGTTTCAGCAGCCAAATTCAGACAGGCATACTGTCTGGGGCCTGTATAGGTGATGAGCTGACTAAGAAAAATCAAAAGCAACTACAACTTATTGTGTCATTTGAAAGTACACATCTGGCATCATCAGGTTGTATTGGTTTGTACTCAACATGGATTGTATTCTGCTTCCTTATAATTCAAGCTTATTATCTATAACAAAAACTTAATAAAGAGTGAAACGTTCTGCTGTTCTTTCTATTTAACTATGTTGTTGCTTGAGGACAAAGGTATAAAAGGTAGTGTAAAATAGCATAAGGGTATAAAACTTTGATTTAAGACAATTGGTTTAGGTTTAGAAAGTAAAGAGTACAGAATGGGAAAATAGGGACACCAAGAACTCACTAATGCAAAGAAATGCAAGTGAGCTGATTGGATCAGACAGTGCAAAAATTAGGGTCCCATTATTTATAAAGCATGCACAACAAATGTCATGTCAGCACTGCAGCTTATTGGGTCTGCGCAATGTGTTCTTTCAGCTCACCATAAAACAATACATCTGCATTTGTAAAACATACTATGAAACAAAACCACCGAAAGAGATAACACTAACAATTAAGTGATTTCATTGTAAAAAGGAAGCTCGCTGCAGTGGACCACAATATTCAGTCTCATGTACTTTAACAATGATTGTTGTTTTTGTTTACCAAGTACATATGCACATTTTTTTAATCACTGAAGTGAAATAGCTGGCGTTACACAGGAAAGATCTGGGGCACTTAATTTTTATTTAAGTACAATTTGCACTTTACAGTCAAGGGAATCTAGTTAAAGTAAAGAACGTTTAAAATCTGCACCATTATACTCCAATCTTTATTGTAGGAAAAAAGTTTTTTTAAATAGAGAAAAAAGTCATGATCTAATGAAACTCAGGCATTCATATTTACTGGTCATTGAGTACTTATGAAAGCTTGTGCCCAGTATTTACAATCCACACAATTATATACAAATTAAACATATATATAAATATTGTAAGGACGCACCCTCCTCCACATTACTTATTTTAAATATGAAACTTGCTAAGCAAATGTACATTGCAACCAAAGACAAACATTCCATTATTTTTTAGCTTGCTACCATGATGAAAACTCACATATAGATAAAAACAGAAATTGTTCATATAGCATGTGGCGATTGGCAGTATCCCGTTTTGCACTCTGATCCTCAATGCAAGCATTCTAGTGCTGAGCTACCTTCTGTACTTCTTATTCATTTTGACTGTATGGCAGCTTACAGAGAGGAGCTCTATTTGCTGTTAAAGCTGTTTTAGGGAAACAATTTCACTATTAATGTCAGCAAAGCCAAGGAGCTGGTCAAAGGCATCTTACATTGGTGTGGATGCTGTTGAGAGGGTGACAAGCTTCACATTTCTTGAAGAGATGATCACAGTCATAATAAAGCATGTTGCATAAACATGATCTTGAAAACTGAGCTGTGGAATAATACTCAGATAACCACTTTCAATTCCAAAAAGTACAAGTTTTAAATAGATAAAAGCAACCTGATTAAATGATTAGCTGTAAAAACCAGAAAGCAGCCTAGATTTCACTCTTGCTCTTTCATATATTTAATGCAAGTGATCAAAGCATGCATGGGCAATGGAACAGTACTCAAAACAGCCTCCACTTATACAAAATGACTTAAAATGATTGATGCATGAATGCATGAGAACACAGGTATTGTGTAAACGTATTTGCAAGAGGACAATGCACACCACAGGTACTACATAAATCAAACAACACTGATTAAGCTACTAATGAAACGCAAGTGCACAGACTGCTTTAAACTAAACAATTTCAGAGAGGTGGAAAACAAATTATTTCTTAAAGCAAATACCGATGTGAACTTGCAGATATAAATTGTTCACCAATGCCAAAACACAGAAGGTCTCTGAAATAACAGCTAAAATAAAGGTCTTGAACTGATAAAATGGACAGTGAACAAAATACTAATTTTTTTAGGGCCCTGATTGCTCAATCAATATCCAGCATAAACACCATTTACAGCATGTACCTGTCAAAAATACACAACAGTCTATTTTGTACATAAGAGTTCATGTTTAATAACATTAAAACAAATTCTCAAAAAACCCTCACATTAATTAGGCAAATCTGAGAAGAGAAACTGTTTGTTTGGGATATACTGTAACTTTTCAGAAGAACCTGACACACAGAACTGAAGCAAAGTAACCTATGGGTTCCTGTTTTCTGAAAGACATGCTGTAGTTTTGTACTTTGCTATTGCATCTCTCTGAGGCAGTGAAGGTAAACAAGCCTATTGAGAATCCAAAATTCCAACCTCAAATGGTACTTCACAAATACAATTTTGTCCAAAATGTACAGTATTTGACCTAATTGTATTTGCCATTCTCCCTGTGACTGTGTTTTTTTTTTAATTTCTTCCCAAAGATATGGTCATTAAATTGTCAAATTGCCCCCTTACAAGTGTGGGTGTGTGTAGGAGTGTGCCCTCTGAAAGAGTTGGGCTGATCCTTGCATTGCACCAGATGTTGTGCTGAGACACTGAGTGAGGTTAAGCAGATTTGATGATGGATAGATAGTATATGCAACAGAGCTCTATAGAAAAGTCCTTAATTTGAGTACTTAAAGAAATAATTTTATCAGCAAACCTTTAGATATGATACCTACTTTTGTATAACAAGGCCAATCATCAACTCTAAAACATTAAGGGTGTTGAAATATGCATAAGCAGCAGAAGAAAAAAGAACTACAGTTTTCCTACCACTGCTCTAAGCAAGTTGTGGCCATGCTGCTATGAATAGTGGTCAGCAGGCTTCCTGGTAGCAACTGGAAACATATGTGACTGACTAATGGAAGGTAGGCCAGTCCCCTGCATATTAGAAACATAAGCTTGAACACATGACACAATTCAACAAAAAAAAAAAAAAAGAACTTGCATAAGAACAAGCAGAATACATTCATTCTATAAGAAAGACAGGAAATGCCCTGTAATTAATGCTATCAGGAGACTGGCTCTCTTTACTTGCCCCTAATTCTATTTATTTAAGAGAAACATGTTTTGAACTCAAGTATAACACCACCTCAAGCAGAAGTCTTTCCTGAATTATGAAATTTTCCCTGAAGAAAAGCAAAAAAACAGAATGCTGACCTATTCACCACTCCTAAAATTTTACAAAGGTACATGCTGCAACACAGTGCTACGCAGGAATACAATGAACACCTTGGTACAGTCCTACCCAGAAACAACAAGAAATACTAAAAGCTCATGCTTCAGTGCTGCAATTAGAGTAGAAAAGGACACACATTTATTAGTGTTGAGCCTGCATGACAAGCAAGCTTCTTTGGAATCTGCTTTTATATTTTCAGAGTGGAAGCAAAAAACAGCAGGAGTTAAGCAGCTGGTAAGCAGGTAATTGAGGGCTACACAGGAAGCAGGCACTCGTGTTCTGAGAGGCTCCTGGCAACTGTTGGAGAATGACTCATTCTTTGCACCTATTTAAATTTCTATTCTACCTGTCATTAAGAGCATAACTCAGTATCCTGATAGCTAACTAGTAGCTGAAAGACTACACTGACTGACTCCACAGTTGAAAAAGTATTCTTCAAATGTGAGCAAACGACAAGAAAAAAAAAAGAATACACTTATGCATCAAATTAATAGTGGGTTCAGTTCTTACGGGCAAAGGAAACTTTCCACTTGATAAAGTGAAGTCTGTTTAACACTAGAATCCCTGAAGCCTACAAAAAAAGCCGTAATGCCAGGCCACCTTAAATTCCGTCGCACCCCTTCATCAACGTCTTTGTTTTGCAAATGTGCCAATCAGCACAAGCAGCCTACTATCCCATCTCCCCATCGACACAGCTGAAGTTCTCCCAGCTCAAGTCTGTTTATCTGGGTGTGAGGTGTCTGTGGAGTTGTACAGGGTAAATAATATATCGTTACTTGGAATACAAACATTACATGTGTGTTCTGTGTCTATAATGATATGGATAAATGTATGATAACAGGAAATGCGAGGCAAGAAATGTTGAACGTAACTAAAACAGAAACTTTTTTCATGTTATAGTAAAAATTAATAAAATGTTGATGTAAAATGTATAATGTATGAAGACTAAAGTTCAAATATCAAATACTTTCACAAAAGGAATAACAAAACAAGTACGCCTTTACTCAAGAACATAACCAACGAAAAATAAATTATTCAGTTTACAGGTTGCTGTCAATATGAAAAAACTGAAGCCTGTTTATCAACTGCATGGGTGGGTTAGAGTAAGCATGACTGTCTCTAAATCAAGAGGTTGTAGGTTTGATCCCTGGTCTTCCTCGCATTTTCCATTTTGAGTAGTGAGCTGCTTTATTACTAATATATAATAAAAACATACAATTGATTTATGTCTGTAACACCTGGTGTAAATTTTTGCTACTTGTAAAAGTTAATGTTTTTTTTATTCAGTTTTATTCTGTCAGTGACGTTCACGTGGTACAACGAACTTGGCCTTCCTCTCTAAGTTGATGGTGTTTATCTCCATTCTTTTCACAAGAGCAGTGATGGCCACAGTTGGTGTAGTGATTGATGCCTGGTCAGAAGTATTTTGTTGTACCGGCAATCAAAGATACGATGCCCAGTAACCTCTATCTGACTATCATGTGGCATTTGTGCTTTGACAACAAAGGGACCCGTGAAGAACGTGTGAAAAAATTATAAATTTGCATGTGTATGTGCAATGCTACTCCTTATTTAGGAAAAGATCCCAGTCGTGCCACAGGGGAAGGACTTTCAAAGACTGTGGTTATAAAGCCGTTTCTGGACAAAGGGAGAACCATAACAACGGACAACTTTTTCACGTTGCTTTCGCTGGCTAAGAAACTGCTGCACTGCAACACAACTCTGCTTGGCACCATAGAGTGGGATGGGAACTTGCACCTGCAGCTAAACTCACTTAAGTAAGTGTGCAATTCTCCACGCTAGTGTTTAGATCTGGCAGTGCCATGCTGACGGAGTATGCGCAAAAAAAGAAGTCTGTCTGCATTTCCAGTACCATGCACCATGGCGCACGGATTTTTTTTTTTCTCCAATCTTGTCCAACGTTCAAATGACAAATCATTTTCAAATGAGATTGCGTTCTCATGCATGGATATGTGTGTGTGTGTGTGTGTGCATGAGAGAGGCCGAGACAGATTTGATATCATTCAAGCGGTTACTGGAATTTAAAATAAACACTTTTGCAAAGGTATAACGAAACAAGTGTGCTTTTATTCATTAATAAAACTGAGTTTAAAAAATTAAATTAACAAGATACCAAGATGACATGATTCTCCAGCGTTTGTGTGTCTGCTTATATCCCTTCAGCGATATCTTTTACAAGTAGCAAAACTTTTCACAGGCTGTTACTCAAAGAAAATGTGTTTTTATCATATAATAGTAATACTAACAGCAGCTCACTACTCATAATATTAAATGCGGGGAAGACCTGGGATCAAACCCGCAACCTCTTGATTTACAGGCAGCCGTTCTTACCTCTGTGTTCAACATTTCTTGCCTCGTATTTCCTGTCATCCTGCATTTACCCAGAAAGTGAAATGTATGTATTCCAAATAACGATATATTATTTACCCTGTACAACCCCAGGCACCTCATACTCAGATAAAGAGACTTGCCCTGGGAGAACTTCAGCTGTGTTGGTGGGGGATGGGGGACAATGAAAAAATCGTAACCTTCATGGATTTTAGTGTTAAATACAAACTGGATTAATCAATCAGTTTTTATTCAATGCCAATATCTGTTTTCTGACATTCTCCATGAACTTCTATACATCATCATAATTTTTACATCGCTTTAAAAAGAGTTTCCCTGCCAGATCTAGGATCAAGCATAAAAAAAACTGCTTGGTGACAAGAATTAGGCAACCTGTAACAATTAATTCTCCAAGGTCCTTGATGTTATAGCAGAAATGTGAGGAAATGCACTCTCTGCTCATTGATTTGTTCTTTTAAAATTAAAAGCCAGCTTTACCTGGGATTTAAGGCAGTTTGAATAAGCTGCATTAATGATTCATTGAATTTTCTTGAGATAATTTCATTACTAAACTGAGTGTCTAGTCAGAAAATTTAGGAGCTCTTCAAATGTTATAAAACTAGAAATTCAAAAATAACATACTACACAACAGGCAAGGAATGAAATAATTAATTTCTCTAAATACCACTGTCAAAATTAAAGCAGTATGTTATAATAGGTAGAGGAATAAACCTCCTACTGCCAACAAACTAATTCTGTTTTACCAGAAAAGGTCTGCAATGAAGGAAACATTGGAGGAGGAGGAGGGGAGGATACACTGATACAGAACGTTGCCTCACCCACCACAAGTTGAAGCACCTCAGGATCCCAAATTAGGACCCAAGCACACTCATGCAATGGGTGTCAATTGACTCCTACTTAATCAATACATTAATTCAAAAAGATGCCAGGGATATAATACACAATGTGGAGCATGCATAGAGAATATGACTACCACGGAGTATAAGACAGACACTGGGAAGTGATAAATTGCACCTACTTGCCCCCATAAGGTTAGATTGCCTAGCTCTTTAAACCTGTAGCTATGTAAGTACAAGAAAAATATACAGGTGGAGACTTTATGAAACTTTAATTTATGAATATCTTTTTTTGCTAACTGCTGCTAATATGATATATAATTGAAATAAAACATTAAAAAATTTAGGAAGTCGGTGTATAAGTAGATGTAAACACACACACACACACACACACACATATACATTAAAAGGTAAATAGAAACATATAATATGGCACAATGAGCCATTTAGAATCAGTTCCATTTAAAATTCAAACCACTGTACTTCTCTTGCCTAGCTACATTTTCTGTTTGCGGCACCCTCCCAACAACAACAACAACCTGCAAGAGATAATTTGCTCAAGTGCTGTAAGCAGAAGAAAAGGCAAAAAAAAAAAAAAAAATGCAATCAACTCTGTGGGAGGTAACTGCAGTTTATTTTTTTCTACAATGGCTGCTTGCTACAATAAGAAAAATCAAAAATCTTCCAGTTTGAATAAAACTATAATTTAGATCATTTAAAAAAATTCTCAGTATTATCATAGATTTTTACAACTTTTGTGGCATCAATATCTTGTAAACCTTTACACAAGGTACATCTAATACTAAGGCATTACATTAGCCTCACTGTGATGGACTGGCACGCCAGTTAACAATTTCCAAGTAAAAATGGGGACTTTTAAATTACACTTTAGGACCCTACTGACAGCAACATCTGATAACAAGAGAGTGAAAAACATCCTCACTTCACAACAAACTACTGCACAGGGTTTATTTCAAGTTCAGTTCAAGTTCAAGTTCATATTTACTGCGATGGGTACATAGTATATTGAAATTCAGTAGTAAAATATTAATACAAGACAATGAATACAACTTATTGATATAGAATTAAGCAGCATACATTAAATACAATTGAGAGAAGAAACACTTGTTCAATTTTATAAGTGGCCACTAAGCCCTTTAATAACCTGTGGATAATATCTGTCTATGATTCTACTGGCAAAGGTGTGAACAGTCCTGTATTGTTTGCATGAACAGAGAAAGAAGAAACGTGACTGCTCAGGATGTCAAAGTAGGTGGAGGTTATGTATTTCTTGAAGAAAAATCAGCTCTGTGTCAATAATATTCTGCACCACTTTCATCACTCTCCATAGTGATTTGCCGGTGCTATTCGAGCTTGTTATACTGCCTGATATAAAGGACTTACTTCACTGTGCACCTACAAAAGATCATGAACAAAGATGGAGACATCCATGCTTCTGTAATGTGTCAAAGGCAGCAGTCTTGGCAACAGTCTGGGAGTTTCACCCAATTGAAATCAGTGATGATCACTCCAAGAAATGTACAGATGCTGACTTTCTCGACAACATCCATTCTGTTGTAGAATGGTTTTACCTCCTCCTTCCTGAAGTCTATAACCATTGCCTTGGGTTTTGCTGTCACTCAGGGAAAGATTGCTGTATTTGCTCCAGTTTCAAGATGACAGCATTCTCAAATAGTTAAAAATCCCTTTTACTTGGCAGGTCTAATCATCACTGCATTTATTTATATCATCTGATTTCCCCTCTTTAACAGCAGTTTTCTAGGTTATACTCTCAAGTAGTGTTAAAAAACAACTAATATGGTGACCATCTCCAACCTTATGCATCAGCCATAACATGCATTCATAGATCACAGCACAATCGAACACCTGATAATATCAAAGCTTTACACCATTTATATACCTGGGAAAACTTCTGTATGTACTTTGCATTATTTCTCATGCATTTGCTTTCAGTTTCTGTCTGATTGAGTGTCACCTTGTGAATGCCTGAGAAAAGACTGCCGATCTGTCTGGCTACAATTAGCTCTGGATCCCGGCAGCTCCAAATGGGCTTTGTTTCACTACAGTTTTACAATTTCAAAACAACCTTATCAATCAGGAAGCAGATTTGTTTCATTGTTTCCGTCTACCAAGAAAGAAAACAAACTGCATCAATCCCTGAAACATCTTAAAAAAAGCCATTTGGTGAAACAGGAGGGTGACACCAGGTGGACAGAGGAAAAGCAAACAACCTGCAGACAGTAATGCTGGGAGTTTCGAAACAGAAAAAAATAAAACTCCATTCTATGAATCTAAGCAAACAATTCAAAATGCAAAGCCATCTTCATCCAGCAGGGGGCAGTCTTACCCCACAAGCTACCTAACTTGCTTCAGGGACATGTTTAACCACACTGTCACATCTGAATCTGTTCAGAAAAGACTGAAAAGAAACACCTTCCTTCTGCAGTGAAGTCACCAGATCTCATAAATGAAATGCCTGTCTGTGCCAAGTAGAAAGCATTATGTCCAAATTCATTAGCCTTTCTCTAAATATGAAAAGGGCGCGAAATGAAAACAGTGTAACCAAACAAGAGCATAACCACAAGACTGCAGTCTCCATTATGCAAAAGGCCAAACTGAAACAATGAATGTACCTCAAGGATCTTAAATACAAGATAACATATGATATCAAGCTGCTCAAACGCTACTACATACCACTCAAGTGCTTGTCTTTTCAGACCCAACAGAAACAAAAACAGCAACTTCCAGAATATGATGGTGAAATAATCCACTATAGTATATAAGAAATGAGATGTTCTTCTGTAAAATGGAAGCACCTCTTCATCTTCTTGTGGCTTCCTGCCATTATTCTGACCAAACACAAAAAGCAGAGTATCTAATGGGCTATTACTGGGTGAGAAAGCAGGTCACTGGAGGCAAAGAAGAACTCCTGTTGAATAATATCGAACTGAAAATGAATAATTCTAAAATGCCATGAAGACTGTTTTCTAAATAATGAACATAGTGTAATAAATGTTGGATGCCACAGTGGGGCAGCAACAATGTACAACAAGGCTGGGAAACATTTTACCTCCCTGCCTTTAAACCAGTGTTCTTTTGCAGAACCCAATTGGGTCATCTACAGGATGCGAGAGTGGAGGCACAGTCAGTCTGTTCCCCTCCTTACCTTTTAAGGCTGCCTTTCAAATGTCTGTAGGCCAAATCAAAGACACAAAAGAAATCCACAGGGACACAGTTCTCTGTGCACCTGTGAAATCTCCAGCATGTGAAGCTAATGTGTGGCCATACTGTAGATAATTGAAGAAGACTTAATAGCCCTGAGCCTTAACCTTCTAAGCTTTATGTTACTTATATTTTCACACAATAGGCTCCACAACTCCCGAATGAAGCAAACCTTTCTGATTCTAATTGGACATGTATCTAATCTAATGTGTTAAAAGTCTGAAATAAACAGCAGGTATGATCCAGGCACATGTGGGAAACCGGCATGGGAGCACAGAGATTTCACAGTGAGAAACATGGTGGGACAGATTTCAAAGGCCCTTTGCCACACACCTTGTCATTAGTTATATATCACTGAGATACTGGTGAGAGCTGTCGGTACTAAATATTGATTGAAAAGAAAACCAAAAGGGGATGACAGGTCAACTACATGTGCAGCTCCCAGAGATACAACTGTGAAAAAGATTTGACAGGACAGGGTTAACTCCCTGTAATCTACACTGTGCACACATTGAGCGACATTTTCATGAATTTACATATATGCTGTGTGAGTATATAGATCATTAACTGCAATTATACACACTCGGTGCAACTGCCAGCTTGGAACTAAACACAGACCTCACTGAAGAAGGGCAATTTAGCAATCAATTTTCTTGTATATAAATAAATTAAAATATGCAGCTCTTTACTGCTATTAATCATATTTCCTTTTGTGTTATGTTATACTCAGTTAAAGAAATACTGGTAGTTCAGCTGCATGTCTTGCTAGTTTCTGAGGTCATCTACAACATGAAGTTTGCTCATGTGAGCTTTAGTTATCGGTTTCTCTCTATAAGCACACTGGCGAGTATGCCAAAGAATGTGCACAGCTAAATACAGTATGTGTGTGTCTGCAAATGTGCCGACAGCACTTCAGGGCCTCTTGCTAGGGTGTGAATGCTGTTTATACACTGCTAAGTGGGAGTGTCAAAACAGACACAGGCTGCCACAAAAGATGCAATCTGGTCAATAGGATCTCTCCTTACACATCGAGGCAGGCAAGTAAAAAGGCTCTGCTACAATGTAAAAACCACTTGTGTACAAGAGAATTCAACTGTACCTTGGTTAGGTCTGAATATTCATCAAAGACACCCTAAAAGACCTCCAAACAGTGTCACTGGCAATGCAGCAAAGGAGTTGGTCATCTTCATTAGGGAAACAGTAAAGTATCCGAGGAATTGTACAAATGTAGGGGCATGCAGATGATTCTACTGATTTTTTTCAGCTGTTAAGTCAGGCCATGCAAACTGTAACAGTCACATTTGCATTTTGAGTATGATATAGCATGACATAAACAAAAGCAGTAAATACTGGGCACAGTTAAAGAGGGTGGAAAATGATGTTAAACGATCATGCTTAGTTTGTAATAAAGCATGAATGTGACACTGTCACCTGTGAACTCCAAGTATTTGTACTAAGATTTGTGGAGTGTGTGGTTAAACAATTTATGATCCAGGCAGCCATTAGGATCACTACTGGCCATCCAAGAGCAAAGCACAGGACTTGAGAGCATGATGTTAAGATAAGTTAGAATAAAAGTTTAGTAGTTAAAGTGATACATTCTGGTAGCCAGTGTGCCAAACAGGTTAACTGGAAATGTTCAAAATCTAAGTAGTGTGTCTGTAAGCAGGCCATTTCAGTTGCTTCCCCATGATGCGATTCTAGCAAAACGTTAGCCAATTGCACTATACATATAAAATACTAAGCCTACAGCTTCTGATTACTTAATCAGCAAAAGGAGAATTCATTAAGAAGTCACGTAGAGGTGCATCTGTCCAAGTGTTAAAGTCAACGTATCAAAACAAGAAAACTGCAGTTTGCCAACATTTGTAGCATGTACTATTGTCATGCTGGAAACAACTTCTGTGTCATTTTAAATTAATCTAAATGCACATCTGGCCATGCTTCTGATATCCTGCAGGCAAACCATCTTTTGGGTTGAGCACTGGTTATCATTACCACATCTGTCTCACTTCCTTTTTTTACTTTAGGTCTGTTATGTGCCACTTTTTTCTTTACCTATATCCATCAACAATGCATTCTGTAGATACAAAACTGACAGAGTCTATACAGAGCCAAGACAAATATTGCTTGAGCAAAACAATTCAGCTTGATACCAGCGTAAGAGCAGGACAATCTACGTTTAAGATCCTTGACAATAGCTTGATGGTCATAGGTGCTAGGTTAACTGTAGGAGGAAGCTGTGTGAGCATATAGGCATTGTGGGGCAGACTAACCATATTTCTGCCATAGTTCATATGAAAAAGTAAACAAATAAAAAGCAAGAAGTTAAAAACACAAGTTACGCAGAACAAATACAAGAAATACTTAGAAAAGATGGGAACACAGGAAAATAAGCACAAATGGAGACCCAATGAATCCACAATAGGAAAATTGGTTTGAGAAGAAAAAGGAGTGGAGCCGAATTCTTGTGAATGTAGTATGAAAACCTGAAGAAAAAGAGATGATTCAGAGTCAAAAGAACAGAGCAGTGTGAGGCATAAACATATTAAAAGCATAACGATTCTCATGAGTCATGATAAGAGATACAGGGAATAATCTAACTGACAGAAAGCCTGAAAATGAGCAAGTAAGTGGACCCCAAAATGTACCCCTCCAATAGCAAAAGCAACTGTCAAAAGAAGGTGTCAGGGTGGGTATTAAGAGGAAAGCTGATCTATACTGAAAATCCTGAATTGCTGGTACCATACCAGTTTAAAATGTGGGTTTCTCAACACTTTCTAGTATTGGTATACCCCAAAAGCCTACTTTACACACAAACATCCCAAAATATGACATTACACTAACATAGTCAAATTTTAAATTCTATCATGAAATATTTTACTTTTGCTCTACTTTTTCCTAAAGCAGTTTCTCCTTGATGCCACTTTGATTAACCTATTGCCTTACTGCGCTAAGAAATTAATTTATCGGCTTCTAAAAAGCATAATTAAGTCCAAGACCTCTTTGTTATTCACTGTTCTTCAACCACAGAACATGATTAAATGACTCAAAGATCCAACAATTTATCCACTCAGTTGCTCAACTGACTCACACATACGTATGGAGTCAAAGTGTACCCCAACAGCATCAAGCACATGGCAGGAATGAAACCAGAAGAGGGCACTAGTTATTTTTGTAGACCATTCATTTTCTTGACTTAAAATGAATGATGCTGCCTTAAATTGGCAACATTCAACACCGTAAATGGCCCTTGAGTAAATAAATTGTATGACTCTTGTTCTATACCACTTTCTCAGAACAAAGGCTGAATATTACAAAAGAAAGTTTAAGCATACAGGTAGTGCAATGAACAGCACACAGTGAACAGTGTGTGGTAGCTGTAAAGGGGGAAGAAACGTGTACAACAGAAATCTAATGGCATGTTTTCTTGTTGGACTACCAGCCTCTGAAAAGTGAGTATCACTGAACAATTCTTGCAATATACAGTATTTGAATTGTGCAAAGGGGCTATAAGTTACTAATCAAAATATATACAACATAAGAAGAGATACTGGAATAGAAAATCAGTGTAACAAGTTTAGGTAGACTAAACGCAGAGGGTGAACAGGACAGAGATTGGTCGCAAAAAACATTAGTGCCTACAGGCTGCTGATACTTATGTCTAAACACAAGCATTTAGACAAGGTTGGCAGAATAAAGGAGGTAAAGAGACAGAAAGACTCCAATCAATGGATATATTTACTGCATATACAGAAGAATCTTTAGCATATTATCTTCAACTGCCCAAATTCAAAGTGAAGAAATATGTGTCAGAACGTAAATCTGGAATCTCCCTTACAGCACAAAACAAGCTTCTTCTGAAAGGTCCCAATTGTATTTAACATTGTGATCAGATAAGTTTGCTCAGTAATCATATCTGAAGCCTTTTTTCCTCTGAGTAAGCAAATTATGTGCTACAGCTTATATCCAAAGCATAGTGCTTGGCTGAACTAATTGTCTCTTTGTGACATTTCTCTTTCATAACGTTGTTTCAGCTCCTATTTGTGGATCTGCTTTACAGCCGCAGTCAATACATGAGCAGGGTTATTGAAATCTCAATTAGTCAGCCTGTCCCTGAGCCATACTCCTGACACAATTCTGCTCTGTTGACCAATGCCCTGAATGACCTGAATAATGAATCAGAAATTACATAAAAGCGGGTCTTGTAACTGCTCTAATTCAATGTTCTCTTTTTTCCATCTAGAGCACTGCATATTTTAAAATGGATTATTAATTGAAGCCTTCTCCTCATGTTTGCCTTGCTGAGAACAGAGGTCAGCTTAACCCTTTGGGCTTTAGCTTTCTCCCTCTGTGAGTATGCACACAATCTGTTTTTTGTTTCTTTTACACCAAGAGAGGTCTCAGTGGTGGGCCATGTTCAATGCTGTGACTGAAAGTTGTAAGTGGTTTCCATTAGTCTGATGCAGTCCTGGGCATCACTTTCTACTCATTGCTATTTAATTAACTACTTGCAAAGATTTTCATTGAATAATAAAATAGCAATTTCCAGGATAGCTGCATTTTGTAAGTGATGGCCTTAAGGATATCATCTTGTTTTAGAGATACATTTAAGTTAGAAGTTAAGACAAAACAACACAGGCTTTCAATAAGCAAAACCTACATAAGGTTACCAGAGGTACAGAAGAAAAGCATCAGAAGACATAATGCATTAATCCTCAGCCTTTCTGAATACTTCCTAACTAGCTACATGGCTTGGCAGCTTCCAAGAATGAGGTATTTTCTTAAAAGATTTTATCTCAATTACAAGAGATGTAAAATACTCTTGTTTACGTTCTTTGCCCTAAAAATGTGCAAAGTGCAATACACAACATCTGCAATATAGTTAGAACTCTATTAAACCAGCCTACTATTTCATGGAGTTCCAGCTCCTTTGGCACTCAAACTTCACTCTGCCCTAACACACACCATACCAAACCAATCTTGCCATGGAATACTCTCTATGGTTTCATACCAGGTCTTCTTTCAAGGAGCATCAAAATCTCCTATCCCAGAAAGACTACAAATAAATATAATTTAACAGACATGTCTGTTGAACGTCATTAAAACACAGCCCCAAAGCTGACTGCCACTAAGTTAATTCATTTCTAGCATTTGTCTTAAAAATCATGAACCTGTATTACAAATGGGGATGGGAGTGTGTGAGTATTTCAGTTTTTTAGTTTAATTAAAACTGTTTTTGTTAGGAGAAGCCGGCACATATTCATTCCACAAGTTAAATCAGGCCTTCCTAATCTGTCTACCACTGGGATGCCAAGTAAGGGACAACAGTCTGGTACACCCCAAGTCTTGTACTTGAGTCACAGACAATTCTCTATTGACACTGGCCTCCAGGGTCTGTCTTTAGCAGAGTCGACTTTACCTTTGCTCCTTTCCTTTCCTTTACTCATATTACGTTACAAGACAGTGTAAATCAAAGTAATACATACATAGAAAAATGAACAATGTCACTCACAGATGAAAAGCATATTTTGGTGAGATTCTGGGAAAACCAGCCACCTATTAACCCTTCGTTACTCGGGTGGGGTGTTGCACACCCCAGTTGCCAAAGTTATGCGTATTTCTCATAGATGGTGCGACATGGAGCTTTGATGCCTTGAGTAGCTGCAAGCTGAGTAACGTACTGTGCATGCAAAAGCGTGCGTCAGTTGGAGGTGGACCCTTGAGCTGATAACGTCGTATTACGTAGTTATGGGTGTTTAGCACCCCACCAGAGTAATCCCGCAGAGTATCGTTGGTATTTCCGAAATAGCAGAAGATGGCCTCTTACTATATTCTTTTCACTGGTGAATGTCGGCGGAATAAATGCTCATGTGGTGTACCACGAAAACACAGGTCATGCATTGCGGCGCAGACTTTTCCTGAAAAAGCTTGCCTTGGACCTTGTTCAAGAACAACTTTGCCGAAGACAGGCCAGAAGTTCTCATCTCAGAAAAGAGATGCAACTGAAGCTCAAAAGAACAACCGGAGAAAGTTCTGCTGTGAACCCACCACCAGCAAAGAAACCAAAACAGGCAAGGTGTGAGGAATGTCCAGGGAGTAAAGACAGAAAAACAAGATTTCAGTGCCATTCCTGCAGTAAATACATATGCATGGAACATTTGGTTCCAACCTGCAATCAGTGCACCACAAGTTCAAAACAAACACAGGAATAGTGGAACTTTCCATGAAGTTGTGAACTGTGACCACTTTTTGAAACGGACAGAATGAATGTATATGGTATGGAGACATGAAACTTCTTTTTTTATTCCCACCTGTAATTATTGAAAAGGAAATTTTAGACAGTGATTTTGTAAACATGAAAAGCCAGAGAACACTACATGTCCTAGTAAAGATTAATTAAATTGCATTTTAAATATTTCTTACTATCGTTTCTCCATAAACAGTGGGGTGCAATACACCCCAGCTGAGCACTTATGAGAGTTCACGATATCCGAGTAACGAAGGGTTAAACAGACCTCAACACTGTGCAATTAACTTGTCAAGAATATTTAAAGGAATCTGTTCTCTTTGGAAAATTTTAGTTATACTAACTGAATTATGAGCAACAGTTGATGTTACAATTTAAGTCAATGAATCACAGCTTAATATTTATAAATAAAATTAACCATGAGGTAATAAACAACTTCTGAAAAGGAAAAATCTCACAGCCAAGCAACGACTTTCAGCAAGTAATGGCATGTTTTAACTTAAGCATGCGCGCTGCTGTAAGAACAAAAGTGGTCCCACTTTGTGTCTGGCTGAACCTTCACATTGACTTGAACCCTGCAGGCAGTACTTTTAGTGCACACTAACAGCTTTTGTTATCTATCCGTGAAGTGAGCAGCTTGTGGCCATGTGATTCAGCATTGTTAGGAATTTTGCAGTTCCATAATAATTACAGGGACTAAATAAACAAGGTGAACTCTGTAGCATTGCTGAATTCTGCTATGACAAATGATGGGATATATATTTCACTGAGAATATCTTTTAATTATAGGAACAATTAGAAACTGAAAGACAATTTTGCTCCCTGAACCTTTATGTTACGGTACATTAGGCAAGTGAAATCAAAGATGAAATTACAAAGAGGACATATTGCTGCAAAGGCTGACTGTTAGAACAAAACAGTAGTAAGCTCATTTAGTTATGATTAGGAGTGGGCCTGCATACAAATTCTGTGTCTGAAAAACATTAACACATAGGCAGGTCATAATTGGTAATAAAGGCATATCAAAGCTTCATAGTAAATAGTATTCTACAACAGCAGCACTCCTGGGTTCTACACACAGAACGCAAAAGCCAGTCACAGTTCCCTCAGAAACAGAATATTTTTAAATTCCAGCTACTGATAAGAATAATCAATCATACAGCATCTTTCACACTAAAGAGTGTAATCGTATAGCACCTGGAATACCAAAATGCTTGTCAACACAACAAGCCTCAAATGATGACTTTAAATATAATGCGCTACACTTAACACTTTTTAAGAAAAAAATCATTATGAAGTACAGCAAGAGTGACAATTTCATTCAGCAATATCAATGACTTTGGCAAATGTACATTGTGAAACAAGCTGTATAAAATTAAGACAGATTATAAAACTGTACTAAATAAAACTGAGCACCAAATACTCAACTCAATGTAAGAATTTGTACAACTGTTAAGATTATCATCAAGAATATAATTTCAGAATGAAAGTGAAAAGAGGTGAGCCTTTACTCCAGGTTTAATTGGCACTACTTAAAGTTTGTGTGATTCTAGGAGTAAGTGCCCCAAATTTGAATGTATGTTCTCCAAGAAGTGTGCAATGTGGCCTACGAATATTGGGGATTACTTTAGACTAGCTGTGGTACCTATCAAACACATGTAATTGAGAAATTAAAAATATTTGCTATCTCTCGCCTTATATGTTCCTTTGGCACCTGTCCTCTATAACTGTGTGTGTGAGAACGTCTCTTCACCAGTCTTGCATCTCTAGAGTGCATTCCTGTACAGCCACACTGTCAGACTCAGTCATTATTTTCCAGCCACCTTTTTAACCTCATATCTGGTTTTATACTTACCGCCTTTGAAGACGACTCTCTCTATGTGCTTTATTTGTCTTTACTTCTCCTTGTGTGTCTCACATTCACAATTCCTCTTTCGTTGCACCACCAAAGCCAAACTGCTCTGATGGACTACACACACAGACCTTAGTGTTTTATTACATAGTAACATTACAAAAAGCAAAACTTTGTTCTTTCTATTTCTTTAAGCAAGTTTCAACTTTCACAAAGTAACCAGCATCTTAAACTCCATGCTTAAACATGAAGACATGCTTACCTTGGAACTATTAAATGTTCATAACATGCAGGACTCTCCTTAGGTAACAGAACAGGGAGCAGCAGCAAAATGATATGCCTCTTCTCATCTATATTCTTGTGTTGCTAAAGATGTGATAAGCTGCCCCCCTTAATTGCATAAATAAGAGTAAATGTAGGCTATGCCCAAATGCCAAAAAATTCTATTACCATCCACATTATGCCATGTTTAGGTCATATGACTGAGGAGCCACAGACCTGAACTAAGAAGTAAAAAAAAATATTTGCCTCTAATCCCCAAAGTTTTTACTGAATCTCTCTGCTGCCTTCTAATCATCAATGTACCATCTAGAAAACATGACTACAGTTGAAATGCACACTTCATATGCTTTCACATGAATTTGATATTTCTCATACTTTTATCTACATTATCTAATGCAGCACAGAAAGTTTACAATTGTTGCTGCTATACAATAACCACATTAGTCTTCAATGAACTCATCTGCACTCAATTTCTACCTAAAAACAAGGCCAAATAGCCTGATCTTTTGACCTTTTTTTTAAAAAAGTTTTTATTTCTACTTTTTACCACCAATCTGTAAGTACCACTATGCTTCTGAATTTTTTCTCTTCATGTATACTGTGAAGACGCCAGCCTGTACCACAGACTCACAATGTCCAAAAGCACACACTTTACTTAGCTTCTTCTTTATACACAGCACAATGCACACAGTGCACAAACCCCACAATGCTCAGTCCTTTTCCTTCTTTCTTTTCTTCACTTTTAATGCTGCCTCCACTCCTCTCCCCCAAGCTCTGCCCTCTGCCTCCCAACTCCAGCTCCCAGAATTGTTCTCTTCCAGCAGCACTTCCTGGTGTGGCGGAAGTGCTACAGTACATGACTCTGGAACTGTCCAGGCGCCCCCTGGCAGTGGTCATGGGCCCCAACACGGTTGAGCTTCCAAGGTCCAATGCTGTGACTCTGATGTAATCCAGGGGGGCTGCCCTCTTACGTCCCGGGGGAGATATTGCCTCTCTCACAAGGTTTTTCTGTTCTGCAGGTGTCCCCTCCGGGCAAGGGTCCCAGCTGTTCACAGCAATACATATACTGCATCAATTTTGTTAATAGTTTGTAGTTTATTACTTTTAAAAGTGTCTTATTATGGTGCTTGATATGAAACAGGTGCTTTAAGAAAGATGTCACTTATGAATTGATTGCTAACTCATAATTTATGCAGTGAAACTCAAACATGAACAAGTGATGGCTCATTAGCACTGCACAGAGTGCAGGTCTCAAAATATACACTAAATGCATAATGCTTTTGCTAGTTTTAAGCATTTCTATTCTTGTTGGCTCTGTGGGGAAACCTCACAAACTTGAAATAACCCTTGCTGAATTGGAGGAACAAATAAGGAGTAGAGGAATAGAACTGTTATGTGAATGTGGAAATATCTATGCTGGAAATGAGTCCTGAAAGTTCTAATTAGACCCCAGATTGCCTTTGAAAATACTCTTCTGAGCACTAAACAGGTAAGTGTTCTTTTTTATTCAGGTTTTCAAGTGCATTTATTTGGCTTATTTCTATTGATTAGTGTTCTTCAACTATAACTGACCTGCCAGCCTTGAAAGTCTTTCATATTTATTTGCACAGATTTTTGCCTTCTTTTTAACAAAATGGCAGTAGAACATCTCAGAAAGTTTCCCAGCCTTCAAGTACTCCATTACATACACGAGGACTCACTACACAAGTGGAAAGCAAAATGGCAATATTCCATTTGGCCGCAGTTTGTTCTGCTCCAGCCCAATGCTACCAGAACATTACTGCCTTTAATTTTTATCTGAGATCTCTGCTAGCCAGCAAAAACCATTTACTGTAGTGTTGAACACCTTCCACTTCAGCTAACTATAAAAAGTCTTTTTTTAATCATTCAGGAATGCGGGAGGTTACCAGGATGCGTTATTTGGACCGCATCTTAAAAAGACTCTCAGAGAAGAGCACAGCTCTGCCTAACGACACTAAAATGATGCCATGATTAATGCTTTTCTCTTTCTCCTTGAGACGGCTGAAGTGCTGCCCTGACCACCAGCCTGCTTTTAATTTTCAGTTTACTAAAATATATCAAAGGCTTTTAGTGAAGCATTTGAGGAGAGGAGATAAAACTCCTTTTCAAACAGGGCTCATTAAAGATGGAGTTCATGCTTGTGTTCAAGGTGGAGAGGAGAGAGAAGATTTCCTTTCATTACCATACTTGTGGTTAACCCTGATTATTTTGAAACACAATTGTCTCCTGTGTTTTAAAGCCAAGGGGCGCTTCCTTTGAGAATATGGTTTTAGCTAACAACACTCAGCCCAAAACACTGACAAAATTCAACACTCGAGTCAATCTGAATCAGCTTTTTCATCATCACCTTTTTATTAAAGTAGATCTGACCCTTCAGGATCTTTACATATTAATGCTTTGATTTTCCCCCTTGACACAGGAATTTCAGTCTCTGTAATAGGGCGACCACCTCACCAGAGTATTTAAGGAAAATGACACAAAATCTGAAATCTGTTTCTTGAAGATTCTGAAAAGCTAATACAAGGAGAAATCATAAAATGAGATGGGTGAACAAGGCTAGAAAATTACCTAGCAGGTCAGTGAATTACATTAGGACTCACATTAACTCAGCCACATACACAACATAAAGCCTCCAAGTAAAGCATTTGTACTCTTCTTTAGATCATTAGTGCGTCCTGTTTACTATGTTGGACCAATAATAGAGATGATCAAGATACTAAAGATTATGATGAGTCTGAAAAGTCAAACACAGGTTAGCACCACAAAAGAAAACTTTAAAGGATATTACACATTTAGTTCATGTTCAGCAACACCAATACACTGTAAGAGTGCAAAGAGAGGAGGAGGAGGAGGAGGAGGTTGGGAGCACAAACTGATACAGCACAATGAAGGCACACTAGAAAAGAATTCTCAAGAAACCTGTGATACCTGAGAGAAAGTAAATGAAACATTAGCTTGTCAAGTCATAACAGTAGGGCTGAACAATGCCCCTGATACACTGTTCCTTAAAACATTTAAACCAGAGTTCTTTTTCATGTGTCACTCTTAGTCAGGGGATCTCAGCTCAGGGTTTTTACTGCAAGGAATCCTTCAACCAGTGGCCACTTTATATTTTTCCATTGATCTCCAGATTTTACGGACTTCTAATTTACTTGTTTCTGAAATTCCCTGGTAGATTTAAAATATCTCTGCAGTATAAGTTCCCAATACCCCCCCCCCCCCCCGGTGGACAAGGATAAAAAAAAAAAAAAGCGAGGTTCAGGAGATAGTCTCAGTTCATAGCAACTGAGTGGATACAATCATATACCAACAGAGCTGTATTTATCAATTAAAACGTCTGACTTCTAAAGGTAATTTCAGTAAAAAATTATATATTAGTTAAATGTGTGTATTGATACGGGACAACAGTCTAATTAAGTGAAAGGAGTAGTTTAAAGAAAGAAATACTGTTAAATTAACATTTCAAACAACAGCATACAGTTGCAATAATTTTAAAATCCAAACACTTATTAAATTTCTGCATCAATAGTGAAAAAAATCATATTGAGAAATCTTTGGGTTATTGCAGGGATTCACTGGGATAAAAAAAGCAGCCTCAGGTACCCACACACAAAATTTGAGAACACCAATATTACAATAGTCTGGGACTGGTCACCACTACTTCAACATTAAACTCTCAAACTCCCAAAGTCTAGTTAAGAGTGCTTTTTTGCACAAGATATAGATTACTGGAAAGCAGTATTAGGGTAAACTACTTGCTCATGGTGCTCAGCCATAATCTTGAGATTTATAGTATAACATATTAACCACTAAGCCACACTGGGCTGTACGGACTACCACCGTTAAACCAGAACAGTCTGAGTTTTAGGGGTTTGATCTATAAAGCTCAATGTATGGTCTGTTATTTCATGATGCATCTCCCAATACAAAGTTCCAAATAAAGCAAGGAGCCGAACAGGTCTGGAGGACAAATGTGGTAGTACTGGGCTAAGTCATCAATACTAACTGCGAGGAGCAGTAGGTGAATAGGTAATAAAATAGGGCTGGGGTTAACAATATAAAAGACAAGCTTTGTTTAAAGATGAATTTCTGAGAGAAAGTATCAACAGAAAACACTCTATATAGCTGTTCTAGTTGCTCAATTGACCTGAACTTCCATCAAGTTTATTTTTATGCATTTATTTTTTATTTTTATGCATTTATTTTAGAGAAACTTTCTTGCCTATGAATGACTGTTTCACCACAGTGGCCATGAGAAGTTTACATAAGATGAATAATACTAATAATGAAACCTCTATTACAGTTAAGCCAGGTAAAAAACTAATTCATTAAAATTTTCATGATTATCATTTTGCTAACAAAACAGCTCAGTAACAAATGGCCATCTTTATAAAGGCCTCAGTGAGTGCTACCTATTAATCATTGCTGAGGTCCATCATACAGTATTTTCCATGAACTCTGGCTAAATCTACTAGACCCTCAAACTGCCACTACTCACACAGTATCTGATGTCAGTTTCACTATGTCACTTATGACACTGCCTTTAAGCAGGACTGGCACGCAGCGTTTCACTCTCCTCATGGCAGCATGCCAACAACAATCTTCAGACTGAGAACAGCCATTCAGTAAATGGTATGGACCCTGAGCATTGTTATTTTGTGCCTCTGCTGTCAAACTGCCTTGCAATAATAAGGAAACAGCTTCACGAAGGAGTGAAAGAGAATCTCTACATTAACTGTTGCTAGCTCCAGAAAAATTCCAAAAATAGACAAGCCTATTTAAGTGTTTCCCCATGAGCCATAATTGGATCCAGTCAATGAGTTGACACTGGGGCCTGTTACACATTGGCAGATAAAGCTTTGTAAGGTATGTTGGCACTTCTATGCTCCTATCAATATTACCAGAATCTGTGTCAGACCTGTCATGTCAAAAAGATATAGAATAATGAAAGCAGACAGTTCCCGTTTGTGAAGGTAAAGCAAGGAAGCAGCGTATTGCATTGCAGTGCAGCTAGCTCATTAGGGTGGTGGATGCAAGGCCTGGACAGCACTGAATTGAGGGCTTTCAAAGGGAACTGTTCAACAAAGTCTGACAGGCTTGCATTCCTCCATGAACCTTCTGCCAAGGCAAACGACACCCCCTACTTCTCTGAAAGCCCACTTTCATGATAATTCTTGGCTGAAAACAGAAGGTGTTGAAACAAGCAAATAAAACAAGCTGGCAGTAGCAGTACATCTGTGCCATGACAAGAAAAGCACATAAACCTTATCACAGGACATTGCACGCACAAATAACAAACATTATGAAAAGACGACACCGAATTTTACTATATATTTCAATATGCCACAATAATAAAAACATAAGGCCTGAACACATACTGTAGATTTAAAGGAAAATACTTCAAATAGAAAACTGGTGACATTACCAATGTATTATGAAATTCTCCTAACTGAACTAAACTGAGAGTAAAAGGACATCACTCAAGAGAATGTTACAGAAATCTGTGCTGTAAGACAATTTAATCATGCGTACACTGCCATTCAGTTTAGATTTTAAGCAATGTCTCCCAAAGCTACCATAATCTTAAGGCTCATTGCAAAAAAGTGGCATTTTTGCAGCATATGAGAAATCACTAAATTAATGCAAAATGATGAGAGGGAACACAGACATTACTCTAAAGGCACCATGACAGCATATTTACTGGGCACAGACTTGTCTAATAGACCATATTAATTAATGAGAAAAGCTTAGCCTTCCTTAGCACCTGAAAGTTAAGACTAAAGAATCAGGATATATACTGAAAGAAAAAAGTTTTAGATTTCAATTGAAAAAGTATGATAAAAATATTTTTAAAAATGATTTAAAACACATATTTGATACTTCAGGCCATATATTATTTAATGGTTATGATAAGAGAAACTAGAAAAACTTTATTTCACTCAGTTACGAGATCTTACATCATACTTGCACACAAAGAAACACAATGTATTTATTGTTGAGCAAATGGGCACAAGTGAAGCTCTCTATCTGAGTCTGTAGTAACGATAAGATAATCCATCTGCATGTTGTAAATTCTTACTTTAGCCAATCAAGCTCTAATGATGGTTGACAAATTTTTATTACTAAATATTCATCCATCCATTAATTTTTCAACCCGCTGAATCCGAACACAGGGTCACGGGGGTCTGCTGGAACCAATCCCAGCCAACACAGGGCACAAGGCAGGAACCAATACTGGGCAGGGTGCCAACCCACCGCAGGACACACACAAACACAACAAGCACACACTAGGGCCAATTTAGAATCGCCAATCCACCTAGCCTGCATGTCTTTGGACTGTGGGAGGAAACCGGAGCGCCCGGAGGAAACCCACGCAGACACTGAGAGAACATGCAAACTCCACGCAGGGAGGACCCGGGAAGCGAAACCGGGTCTCCTAACTGCGAGGCAGCAGTGCTACCACTGCGCCACCATGCCGCCCATTACTAAATATCCTGCATTCATATTATCTATAGTTTTTTTTTCCAGATTTGCAGAGCAGGTAGATTAAATGGCTTGCTCAGGGTCATTGAAACCATATATTAAATCAGTAACTCTGTGGTTTAAAGTCCAGTGCCTGCAAATTTACACCATATTATATTAAACAACAGATTTGAAGGAACACTGTCGCAAACTCCTTGTTAACTCAATGAACTCATTCACCTTCCTGATAAGCTGCTTATCTGCCCTCTGCTACTGCTACAGGTCAGGATCCTATGAGCTTTTCATATATTACTTGTCTTACAGATGATGCAATCGGCATTCCCTGGAGAGGGTTTTATGATTCAGGCATATTACCTGTCGCACACATGCTCATGGAAGGCAGCTTATGAGCTTGAATAATTGTAATTCATCACCAGGCCAGGGGTTGGCACTGCCGGCTAACATGTCCTCTCTTTCTTCCCCTGCAGACTGACAGAAGGAAATGTCGCTTGATGACTTCACTTCCAGCTCTGGCTCTCCTGGACTGGCCCCTTCCTGCCTCACCACTACAAAACCACCATTTTGTTTATCATTTTCAGTTCAATTTTTGAGCTCCGTCTGAGAAGACAACATGTTTACTTTTGTTGCTAAGCTTTCAAGTTTATGGGGGTACCACGTTGGTATTCCCCCACAACCATCACAGTGGTATCTTGTGTTTATTTCCACACACCATAACAAAATATTCAGCAAATGACTTTTGAAGCTGAACTCAAAAACCCACTGATTCAAAGCATTACAACAAAGCCAGTGAGGGCAAGAAGGAAAAAAGAAAAGACTGACCTGTGCAGACTTCTTCTGCATCACCTTGCTCTTCATTCTCTCTTTGCCTCGCTCCTGTTCTCTTTCTGAGCTGCCATGTTCATCATTACGTCCGTTCTCTGCAAGCTCAGATGCTACTTCATACTCTGGCTCCCGCCGCCTCTTTATAGCGTGCTTCTGCCATTTCTCCTTACGATCTTGAGGCTTCAGTGCAAGATCCTTCTTTAAAACGTAACAGGCAAAAAAAAAAAAACAAAACAAAAAATTAACATCATTAACATAAAAAGGTTGACAAGTACTTTCATGAATCTCATTTTTCTCTTACTATAAAAATAATACTTGTCCAAATTTGGAGACACGCACTTGGGACCCTATACCGCAGATCATGCCTTGATCATTTAACTATAAGCTCGAAGAATGAGCTCATTTATAATGAAAAAAGCAATATAAATGAATAACATGCTACTATCGCATTATATCAAACGTTCATATGTTACACACTCAGGAAAAGGTTAAATGTTACTTAATATGTGATAAGCATGTTTCAATTTCTGGCAAACCTTAACATTATATACAGAGGCCTTCTCACAAAGGATACTACGGTATATATTTCACTGTATACTCAGTAATTAAAGACATGGCATTGCTCTTCATTCTTCGTATACCCACTTTTATTTAGCCAACCTGTCACAATTAGCAGAACACTGTCATGAATCAAAAATGAATTTATCACAGTTAATGCTTAAACCAGCTTCCTTTAAATTTCAAGCACAAGTATTTCATATCGCGCTCGTTAAGCTTTTCAATTTTATACAATATCAAATTTTACATGCCTTACACGTCCTAAGTCTTACATAAATATTAGTCGAACATCCATCATCATTTATTTTGGCACATCCTTCTGGAAGTTATTTAGCTTGGTCCTTGTCAAAAACTCTCCTTGTTTCTAGTTTAAGTATTAGTCTAGCAGAGAAGCACATCTTCTATAACATGGTGCTCAGTTCTTTCATGTCACTATTGAAGTGGTTTCAAAGACACATATATGGATTTGGGGCAAGCATCTGCAGACACAGCATATTCTAAATGTTTGTTTTCTAACACATAGTACACCATGCTATGTGGTCCACTGAAATGTACTGCATTATTTTAAGAGACCCTCATGCATCAAGATCTACTGTGCAGTCTTAATTTAGTTTATGCAGCTGCAGGTCAAACTCCTCATTTCAAAATTTGAACACATAAGAATAAAAAATTAACCTTTTGAATAAAAGATCAAGGAAATGCTATAATATAGATGAAATCTATGAATTATTTGATTCTCCCAGTTTCAACTTAAAGTAACACAAGCCATAACCTATCTCAACAGGAATGATAGCAAAGCTGGAACAAAACCTGAAGAAGATGGCAGTTCACCACTGGACACACTCACACATCCACCCACACACTCATGAATACTGAAAATGCACAAGCTTTCAATCCTTCTCATCTACAAGTGCTTATGATGACTAACTGGAGAAAACACTCACACAGACACTGGGAAAATGATCAAAGTCCAAACAAACTGGACCAGACCTCAACCTCCTGGAGCACCAAATCAGTTTATCAACTTTTGTTTTACATTTATTGCACAGACCCTGCAGTATAATTACACACAGAGTTACAAAATAATAAGTATCAGAATTAAGACTTCTGTCCAGACTAACTTAAGTATCTTCATAAAGTATCTATCTATCTATCTATCTATCTATCTATCTATCTATCTATCTATCTATCTATCTATCTATCTATCTATCTATCTATCTATCTATCTATCTATCTATCTATCTATCTAATGTCTAGTCTAAAACAGGAACTTGACATTATAATCTTAGTAGAGACACACAGATGACACACATATTTTGTAAATGCTTGTCAAATGAATTTTTGTTCAGTGAACAAAACCACTTCCTTTGAAGTCAAAACTATTGCCTATGAGGTTTTTTTTTTTTTAATAAAGGAGCTCACTTACAGTACATGACTGCAATATCTAGTTTAACAGCTGTAAGGAATATGAAATGATATGTGAATATTCATTTTGTTTTCAATTTCAGACCCAAAATCAAAAAGATATTTTTTTCATTTTTTACTTTATTTGCAAGCACATCAAAATAACCAGGCAATCTGAATTTTCTTTTTTGGCCATAGAAGAATCAATACTACAGTATATACTTAATCTTTCACTAATGTGCAGAGCTGGTCCTTGCTTTTAATCCAGTACAGCCAGAATTAGTTGAACACCCCCCAGCCCCCATACTGACCTGGACTAAGTGGGACTGGTAATGTAGTGGTGGATATTACACAGTAAATGTTGTTTTCATGCATCTTTAGGTGCCAACGCGCTCAACATGGAAACCTAGAATAAGCATTAACAGATTCATGCTTGTTCTTTAGAAAACTGTTCCACTTCATTTATTAAAAGATGGCACACTGCTGGATTCACACAAGCCTAAAGGTAGGCATGACTAAGACCAACCATGAGTCCACAAGCAGTACTGAAAGCTATATAATCACAGTATATAAATGAAATGCTAATATATCAGGGTTAGGTGCTAACGTGAAAACAGCCTTTAAATCTACTTTTTTCAATCTATGCATCTTAGAATACACCTAAATGGGAAAACTGTAAATCCTCTCAGTCCTAAGCCAATAACTCAAATGATAGGTAACAGGATAACCAAATGAATAACAAACCAACCATGGGTGTGGAGCTGGTGTTACTCGGAGAGCTACTACAACACAAAAATGACTGATGATCTTCAAAAGGAGCAAAAGAATCAAGGAAAAAAATTGCTGACCAAGGATCAAAGTAAACCACAGAATCAGACCTGAGTTTGAGGCTGTATATTTCAACCACCCAACCAACCAAATTACCAGAAATTGTCAGGTTTAGTAAGTTGCACTTACTCTAAACCAGTTTCTCAACCTATAGGTCACTAGACACCCAAGATAGGCCATCAACTTAAATTTACAAGTTGGGGAATCAAACTGAATGACTTAAACCTGGTTAAGAGCAGAGAGAAACTTGTTATACACCACACACTTTATTAACAAAGTTAACCATCATGGGGAAGTTACTCTAAGGCCATGTAGCATCAACTACTCCAAACTCCTCCAAGTCCATATTACCCTCACAAGATTCATCCCTAAAACCTGAAAAAAATACAGGAATGACAAAATAATATGCAACCCAGATTTTATGGGGTATAAATTAATGTTTATATGCAAGAAGGAACTACTAAACAAAAAGCACGAAACCTTCCAAACTATAAACATATCTGGGAACAAAGAATGCTACTAACAGAAATAAATCTTTACACTTTTTAAAATAAAAAAATGAAAATACTGAGGCTTCACAAAAACCATTCTAGCGTGTTTGTACAACAAGCCAGTAGGCACTCATGACGTTGTCTCTTTGCACCCTAAATTGACAAATCTAAGGAACTGCCTTTTGCCATAGATATGTAGACAGAAATTCAAGTCAGATGCCAGCAAACTAAAACATACATTTCTCTCAGCACTCTCTTCAACTACCCCTAATTCCAACAAACTCAGGTAACCACAGGTTACCTAATAACAATACAAATAGACACTGAATTTGATTCAGTATTACATATCAGTGTGTTGAGTTATTTTTGGATGAAAAACATGCATATTTCATCTATTATGTACACTGTATTTAAATGCTGAATATGTATTTACTGTTATTTGTAAGTATGTGACATTCAGGTGAAAATGTTAACTATTTTACATTATTATTACTGCTACTAAAGAGTTATAACTAAACAAAAATAGATACAACTGGGTCCCGAGGTGAAAAAGGTTGAGAACCACTACTCTAAACTACCCTGCCCTTCAATATGAAATGCTACTGCTATTTTAAGTCTTGTTAAACAACTAATCCTCTGTTACAAACTTCTTGAGCTCTTTTACAAAAAAGTGAACTCTGACTAGAAAGCAAACAAGCCTTCTGAGCCAGAAGAGGAGAGTGACTCTTATGCTACCGGTAAATTAGTGTCTGGGTTGGGGGGACCATTCAACAGGTGTTACATAGCTAGACATATGTAATCAAATCCAACTACATATTAACAAAATACCTGTAAAGGAATATACAGAACAGACAGAAAGAGATCTCTGCTTTAAATTGTGATGAGGAAATCCCATTGCCCCATCCCTAACTTTGATTGCAAACACATTTTTACTATTTTGAAGCAAATACTGCAGAACCATTTTTTTAAAGCCAGCACTTGCATCAGAAAGCCGTGACATAAATCATGAGAGGCTTTCAATGGTTTTTAACATCTCTGCATTTATGGGGTTCCTTAAGGTAACTTCTGTGACAGAAGGATGCCATTAGTATCTACTCGCCAACAGCCTCTTTTCTATTAATGCCTTCCCAATGGATATATGATACAGAGTCCTGCTTACAGCTGTTTAGTGTGAGAAAATAATTGCCCCGGGAACAATACAGCAGTGGGGGCCCACAACTGCACAGAGATGACTGCAGGCTGTTTAATTAGCAAGAACACTTGACAGCTTTACAACAGATGCTCTATTAAGCATGGCAGCCTTTATACACCAGTGCTACCCTCTCATATTGACAGAATATGAGCATATTTTATTTTAGTTTTTATATAACAATATTAATAATAATAATATAATATTATAAAGAAGCCATAAAGAGAAGTAACAATGAGAGCTAGTGGTTTTACTTAACTTATTTATCCTGTTGAAAACATTGTTACATTGGCCAGCTTGATTCAGTTTCAGAATTTAGCCTGAGAGTTCTGAATTATATCCCTGTGTATTTTTCATTTCCATAGCCTCTTTCACAAGGTAGCTCCCATTTTCTAGAAAGCTTATCCAACCTCACAGCACCTAGTGAATGCTGAATCCAGACAACCTAGAAGTGCATATAAGCCAAACTGGAGCTGAACAAATCAATTACAGACCTGTCTAAAGAAAATCACCACATACAAAGATAGAAGGTGCCAATTTTGAATTTTATCATGAAAATCAGACTTACTGTATGTTTACAGTTTATTTAATAGGCAATACAAGGGGGAAGTTCCACTGAAAATGCTTTAATAACAAATGTTCATTTTTAAGGTCTCCAGTGTCCTAACACAACAATATTTAAACTGCAAAAAATGCCACCAATTAAAATTTGAAATGAAAATATTAAAATAAGTTATTTCAGAATATCACTTTTATTTCTGTGTATTTCAAAATTTACATTACATGTTTCAAAATGATTTTGTGTTCCAGGCAACCATGTCATGTAAACATAAGTTCCTCAGTACATTCATCCAGCCTGTGTAAGTACAGTGGCTCTGAATGGACTGATTTGAACCGGCAGGTTCTAGAACCTTCTTAATGTATTTCAGGTTTGGGGGTTGGCAATGACCATACCATCCAGATTGGGCAAAAAGGCTAAAAACAACTGGCCATGGTTAGTCCATCACAGGAACCAACCTTACTCACACACAACAAACACGCACAGACAATTTGCAATTACCAATTAACATAATCTAAATAAAAAAATAAAAAAATAAGTGATTAATTCCTTCTTTGCTTGCGCTTGTCTGGCAGCAATAATTTTCATGAAATGGGAAAAGTACTCAGTTTTGACAAATGTTAAGGAAAACAGGAAGCTGAAAAGTAAACTTTATTACAATGAGTGACCATTACGGACATTAGATGAATGTGGAACACTGATGGTAAATTATTGGGTGAAGAAACTTTCGAAGTCCCAAACTAGGACAGTTGTGGAGCACGTGTGCTCATATATAAAACCTATCCTCATTTGTTCAATGCATGCTTTTCTTATCATCACTACACATTATAGATCAGGGCAAAGGAAAAAACACTTTCATAAATAAACACATAATTCCACATAGGACTTGAAGTGGAAACTCATAACTGACAGCCCTGTCTGTTTTTGTCTGCTTCTTGGTTGACCTCAGAATGTTGTTCAAATTTAGCACAAGTTCTTCATCAAGCTTTTCCAGTCAGTTATTACATCGAACTGGGAGATGGGTTAAAATTTCATATGTGCTGTTCTAAATATATTGTGAGGATGTCGGTTTTAGTGGAGCAATGTTTTATTAGATTGGCAGCCTGTTAAAACAATTTGATATTCTTCAGTTATTTATCAAGATGCATAGCCTTAAATTGGGACTTCCTCTGTCACCTGAACATCTTACCACCCTAGAAAATTATAGTGACAGTGAAATAGTAGATTGTTACAATCTGCAGTTAATAGAGCTGTGAGCTTGGGCTACTGTAAGGTAAATAGTACTAAGTAAAGCTTATTTGCTCTGTGTACAATGGCTTACATGCAACATTGTACTTCATTCAAAACTAGTGCAGGACAAAGTGGGCACTGCCCATTCTGACCAGCTTTAGTGGCACACTAGGCCTTTTAAAAAATCAACAGGAATGCAAGCATTCAGCTGCACCTTCCCCATTTACATTCCAAACTAAGTGACTGAACTCCAGTTTGTATCAAGATCTGTCTTTATTTCCTCTGATAACAAAGATGCAAGTCAGAGTTACACTGACATCACTCCAAAGGCCCCTCTGGAGACCTCTTGAAATGGACTTGAGCAAGGACAAAGACTTATAATTCAAGGGATGACAACTAAGATGGAGAGAAGAACTCCCTATTAGAAGAAACTGATTATGTAACTGGAGACGACTTTAACCCAAACAGGAGAAGGTTCAACATTCCTTTAAAAGACTCTGCACTAACCTGAAGACGTTCTCTGGGATCTTTACTGAACACTCTGGGGATTTTCTCAGGTAGGGGGAAATATGCAAAATGACCTTCTGAAACCTAAGATGTTATGAGCTGGTCCTCCTTGGAGAACCAAATCTGACAAACTCTTCTCTTTGTGAGCCAGAAGATGAGACCCCACTCTGTCAAGCCACATCTGTTTGCCCAATGCCTGACAAGGTTGAGAAGCCAAGACTTTCAGAAGGAAACTTTAGCATGTAAACTCTTGGGCCAGAATGAGTAATGCCTTTTCTCTGCGCAGTGGCAAAAGACAGCAGAAGGCAAGCTGAAGAAGTAGAAGTACAGCACTGACAAGGATCATGCAGCAAAGAGAAAGAAAGAGTGCCCTCCAATGCATGAAGAATCCCCCACTTGAACCCAGAGCAACAACAAAACAACAACTCCACACAACATTGGACATCACCTTTAAAAACTTGGTATCAAAACTACTGATCTGTGCAAAGAAAAAATAGAACTATAAATAACAGTAAACAGCCAGCCTATGTTATAGGTTTGTCTGTCTAGTCTGTGTCCAGTCTTATGTGTCAACATATATATGCAGTTATCATATTTCTATAATCCTTGTGTTTGTCAATAAATTGAATTATTCTGATTCTTAAAATGAGTGGGCTGCAGTTACCTTGATATCAAGTCTAAAGGCCGGACACCTGCCTCCTACAACAGAGAAAGATAAGGTAAAGAAAACAGGAGCCTTGTCAAATTATCTTATTAATTACCGGTATTGATGAAGGCAAAACTGATAATTAATAAAGCAACTTAAAATTTTCAAACCCCAGATTATAATTGCATCCTCTTGGGTGGTATCTTACTAATTATTAACCACAGAAAAATCTACAGTAGCTAACAGTTTGTTGTCCTTGCTTCAGATTTATACATTTCTCAGTTAGTAAGATCATTCTACTTACCTGTTATGACCTATTAAAGCAGGTGAAGGGAGATGCATACATACGATGAAGATGTATGAAGGTAATGAAGATACCAATTTATTTATTGAATATTTCAGGTGTAACTTTGTCCCATTCTTTACACAAAAAAATTAAGGTGTGCAGGACTATGGGGTCTTTGTTGTCACAGTTCGATGTCTGTGTGCAGCAAGCTGGGTTTTACAAAATGGGATTGGCATCCAGTGTGTGCTCAAGTGGTCAGTGACATTCTAACCTGCACAAGCAGTCTGCTCGTGTCTCATAAACTTGTACTGGGAAGCTTTTGATGTAAGTAGAAGTAGTCGGAGGTGAAAAAGTTATATACAGTAATCCCTCCTTGATCGCGGGGGTTACGTTCCAGTTGTAGAGAGACAGGAACTTTATTCAAACACTGCAAACAAACATTTGTCTCTTTTTCAAAAGTTTAAACTGTGCTCCATGACAAGACAGAGATGACAGTTCCGTCTCACAATTAAAAGAATGCAAACATATCTTCCTCTTCAAAGGAGTGCACGTCAGGAGCAGAGAATGCCAGAGAGAGAGAGAAAAGCAAACAAATCAATAGGGCTGTTTGGCGAAGCACCACCATATAAAGCAGTTGCAATGAAGGCAGCAGCTCTCACCCCCTCCGTCAGGAGCAGAGAATGTCAGAGAGAGAGAGAGAGAGATAAAAACAAACAATCAAAAATCAATACATGCCCTTCGAGTATGCGAAGCACCGTGCAGCATGTCGGTTCACGAAGCAGCTGCACAGAAGGGAGCAACGTGAAGGTAACCTTTCAGCATTTTTAGACAAGCGTCCGTATCGTCTAGGTGTGCGAACAGCCCCCCTGCTCACACCCCCTCCGTCAGGAGCAGAGAATGTCAGCGCAAGAGAGAGAGAGAGAAAAGTAAGTTGGGTAGCTTCTCAGCCATCTGCCAATAGCGTCCCTTGTATGAAATCAACTGGGCAAACCAACTGAGGAAGCATGTACCAGAAATTAAAAGACCCACTGTCCGCAGAAATCCGCGAACCAGCAAAAAATCCGCGATATATATTTAAATATGCTTACATATAAAATCCGCGATAGAGTGAAGCCGCGAAAGTCAAAGCGCGATATAGCGAGGGATTACTGTACAAGTTGGTGTAACTGCTGTCAAGATAAAATTGAAACACTAGTTTGTAGTTGGAGTCGCACAGAATGTACCTCCATTTTAAGACTGACGAGGTCAAAACTTGGAAATCCATTTCAATGGGAGATTTTGAAATATAAAACTGTGTACAGCGTGATCTGTGAAAATGGAACGGTCTCAACAACACTGGGCCATGTTTCAACAAAATTGGTCCATGGGGGGCCAAGTTGTTTTATTCGTAATGATGGACAGACAGACATACTGTAGCTATCACAAGGTGCTTTGTGGATTATATGCAAATACACCTACAAAATTTAGGTAATAAAGATACCAATTTATTTACTGAGTATTTCAGGTGTAACTTGTCCCATCATTTTTTGGATCGAGGCCTTGCGCAGTCTAGTGATCCTTGGAGCTATGTTGTTGGGAGCTACATGCTCCTGGTTGGGTTTCCTAAGGCAAACAGGTCTGAGGTGAAGATCCAGACTAATTTGATCCTGAGACCCCATATGGATTTAAATCAAGGATCAGCATTTCCCTTGCTCGGGACAGGGTACCCAGTGCCCCACCCTTGAGCCAGGCCTGGGGGAGGGGCTCGCTGGCGATGTGCCTAGTGGCTAGACCTTTGACCACGGGGCCCAGCCGGGCTAAGCCCGAAGGAGCAACGTGGTTCCACTCTCTTGTGGGCCCACCACCTGCAAGAGAGGCCATAGGGGTCGGGTGCAATGTAAAATGGGTGGTGGCCGAAGGCGGGAGCCCTGGCGTTCCGACCCTCGGTTACCGAAACTGGCTCTTGGGACATGGAATGTTACCTCTCTGGCGGGGAAGGAGCCTGAACTGGTGCGTGAGGTTGAGAGGTACCAGCTCACCTCTACGCATGGTCTGGGCTCTGGAACCATTCCTCTTAAAAGAGGCTGAACTTTGTTCCACTCTGGAGTTGCTGTGGGTGAAAGGCGTCCGGCAGGAGTGGGCTTGCTTCTCGCCACCCGGCTCGAAGCCTGCACGTTGGGGTTCTCCCCGATGGACGAGAGAGTTGCTTCCCTGCGCCTTTGAGTTGGGGGAAGGAGTCTGACTGTTGTCTGTAGTATGATCAACTTTGTAATTGTGTCATCGGATCTGCGCCCTTATGTCTTGGACACTCGGGTGAAGAGAGGGGCTGAGCTGTCAACTGATCACCACCTGGTGTTAAGTTGGATCAGATGGTGGGAGAGGCTGCCGGACAGACCAGGCAGACCCAAACGTATAGTGATGGTCTGCTGGGAACGTCTGGCAGAGGAACCGGTCAGAAAGATCTTTAACTGCCACCTCTAGCAGAACTTCAATCTCATTCTGAGGGAGGCAAAGGACATTGAGTCTGAATGGGCCATGTTCCAAGCCTCCATTGTCGAAGCAGCAGAACGGAGCTGTGGCCGCAAGGTTGTCGGTGCCTCTCGTGGCGGCAATCCATGAACCCGGTGGTGGGCACCTAAGGTTCGAGAGGCAGTCAAGTTGAAGAAAGAATCCTATTGGGTCTGGTTGACCAGTGGGACTCCAGAGGCAGCTGAGGGGTATCAGCAGGCCAAGTGTGTGGCGGCATCGGCTGCAGCAGAGGCAAAAACTCGGGCATGGGAGGAGTTTGGGGAAGCCATGGAAAACAACTTTCGGTCGGCACCAAGAAGGTTCTGGCAAACCGTCAAGCGCCTCAGGAGGGGAAAGCGGTGCTCCACCAACACTGTGTATAGTGGAGATGGGGCCCTGCTGACTTCAACTGCAGACGTTACTGACCGGTGGAAGGAATACTTCGAGGATCTTTTCAATCCCACCAGCATGTCTTCCTTAGAGGAAGCAGAGCTGAAGGACTCCGGGGGGGGGGGGGGGGGGGGTGGGGGTGGGGGTGGCTGTCCATAACAGGGGCTGAGGTCGCCGAGGTAGTTAAAAAGCTCCGAGGTGGCAGGGCCCTTGGAGTGGACGAGGTTCACCCTAGGTTCCTCAAGGCTATGGATGTTGTGGGGCTGTCCTGGTTGACACGTCTCTGCAGCATCACATGGACATCGGGGGCAGTGCCTCTGGATTGGCAAACTGGGGTGGTGGTCCCCATTTTAAAAAGGGTGACCGGAGGATGTGCTCCAACTATAGGGGGATCACACTCCTCAGCCTCCACGGTAAGGTCTATTCAGGGGTGCTGGAGAAGAGAGTTCGGTCGTTAGTCGAATCTCGGATTCAAGAGGAACAATGCGGATTCCGTCCCGGCCGTGGAACACTGGACCAGCTCTACTCCCTGGCCAGGATCCTGGAGGGGGCTTGGGAGTTTGCCCAACCAGTCCACATGTGTTTTGTGGATTTGGAGAAGGCATTGGACCGTGTCCCTTGAAGCAACCTGTGGGGTGTGCTCCAAGAGTACGGGGTATAAGGCTCTTTGTTACGAGCCATCCAGTCCCTGTACAGGAGGAGCAGCAGCTTGGTCCGCATTGCCAGTAATAAGTTGAACTCATTTCCTGTTGAAGTTGGACTCTACCAGGGCTGCCCTTTGTCACCGATTCTGTTCATAAGTTTTATTGACAGAATTTCTAAGCACAGCCAAGGAACCACTATACATTGGAAACCCCTCCTCTGAGGACAGTTGCAGCACTGGCTGCATTCACCTCTCTCCAAACCAAATTACTTCATCAAGACTGAAAAAAACACAACAAAAGAACAAATTGGACTGTAAACCTGTCTGGGACGACTGGTAATGAAGCATCAGTGAACGTGTGACAGCCAGGCAAGGCGCAGGAGCCTTTTCTCCAGAGTGATGCCACTGCATGCAACACGAGAAGCAGCTGCTCGCTTCATTCAGCTCTAATGAATCAAAAATTCGTCTTGCTGAAGCACAGCTTTCCTTTGCTGCCAATGATGAGCAAGTGCATGCTCTGTCATCTATACCCAGAGCCATCCCAAAGAGTGTATTTCGCTGTCTGCAGTGACTATTTGATCTGTCTTTAGATCTGTCACACATCACGACGAAGCTCAAACTGTAAGCCTGAAGCAGCGTGTAATACCGCTCTATTAATATTTTATAAGGAACCATTTCCGTCTGACAGGCACCAGTCAAACAGTGTGTCTTGACAGGGGGAGAGGCCTTTCAGCCGGATTAACTGGACCTGGATTAACTCCGTTTGAGTTTTTCAAAGCTCTCTTGTACAGAATAATTTGATCTCTACATTCCACAGCCTCCAGAGATAGAAATCGTGACCATGGCTGGGGTGAGGGCAGAACAAGCCAAAGAGAGTGCCAATGGTAAACAAGAATGACATTTCCAAGGAAGCAGATTTCAGGTCGGCCTGGGGCCTAATCTTCAACCCCCAGCCAATTAACTGTAACACATTTTTGAATATGTGAGTTTTGGATGGCATCCCAGCTCAACACCATCTGGCCAGCAGAGAACTCTGGGGAAGCTCAGCAGGAGTGCCATGACAAAAGCACCTCATAGCTTTATAGAAAAAAAATAAAAATAAAAAAAATAAGTGACATTAAAAAGCACCAAGCAGACACAAATGCTAACCCTTGTACTCTTAAGAACTCCATACACACACACACACACACAAAAAAGAACCCCGAGAGAGAACGACTTAAGATACAGAAGGGCATTCTGTAAAATCTGAAAGCTGAGCCAGACTTGACATTCCCACACACAAGGTTGCTGTAAATTTAAAAGATATATTTTTTTTAACAGCCTTGGACCACATATTCTGCAAAAGATATGCATTTTTAATAACTATTGCCATCCTTCATTTTAATATATAAAGCAAGGTCAAACAGCTCAAAGAATATTCAACAGAACAAGCTGTTACTGCTTTGGTAAATGAGGCAGCAAACAACGGGTCACGTGCCACCAGTCAAACACAGCAGTTCATACTAAAGGTGAAATGTTAATTCATTGACTTGCTACATAAAGTCCACAAGCTTCTCAGAAAACAAAAGTCATTAGGTTCACTTCTCCGCGAGCTGAACAAATCATTGGATATGACAAACAAACTCAGCAGTGGTATGGCTACAGCCCTATGCTTATTCTAAACAACATCTAGCCAGACAGTTGGTCCACTCTGGAACGACTAAAGAATTTAACAACATAAAGTCACTGCTATCTTCCAAAGGTTACTGAAACTTCCACAAAGTACATAAGCCAAAGACGTGGTTATTGTCAGTAAAACAAAACAAGTAAATACAAAAGATTCTGCAAGATACGTTTTCCTTTGTCTTTTTTATTTTTGTGGTTTACTGGCAAAAGGATGTTGAGCAAAACTGCAGATGTTCAAAACGCGGTCTAGATTGCCAGAGGTTATTGCACACAATGGTAAATGTTTCCAGATCCTGTGGGGAGTGGTGGACAGGGAACAGGTAAAGTGTCAAGTTTTATATAGAACAAGAAAATTAGCAATCTTACAAAATAATAATTCTTTGCATTTATATAGCGCTTTTCTCACTATTCAAAGCGCTCAGCAATTGCAGGTTAAGGGCCTTGGTCAAGGGCCCAACAAAGCAGAGTCCCTATTGGCATTTATGGGATTCGAACCGGCAACCATCCGATTGCCAATACATCAGAGTAAACCTTCTCAATCAAAACCATAAACCTGCTCAGTATTGTCCCCCAGTCAGCACATCTGAGGTGTGAAAACAGCTTGAAATCCACACTCAGCAAAAGCTAAACCTGATAACAACTGCTTTATTCTGAAGTTTTAACTGAGACAGAGCTTGGACAAATTAGAAAGTCCACCAAAAACCAACACGGAAATATATCAAGTTGTGAACTGCAGTTTATTAGCAGAGTCCAGGAAAACCATAGAAAACATCACCCAGTAATGCTGGAGTCAGCAGGAAAGGAATGTCTCCTGATTAGACCCTTAGTCAGTCCTGCCAAAGTAAAATGGAAGTACCACCCTGCTGTACCAGGAAGCCCTATATGGCTTTTTAGAAAATCATGTAATCCAGCTTAATGGAGGCGCAAACACATCTGTATTGATGACAGTGGATGTGCTATAAGTAAGTTTTAATCATAATGTTGAGATCCTTAGATAAATAACCAATTTATCATTAATGATCTCTAAATACAGCATAAAAAATGGCAGTAAGAAACCTTTAAACATGCGACCTAACAGATTTATATCCTGTCTCTTCGGGGAGGTATTCTATTATTTCTATTTATGCTGACACCAAAAATCTCAGACAGCTAAAACTTATAGTGAGTGGCTTTAAAACCGCAGTTATGTTTGAAAAAAGAGAATAATTTCTTTTTTTTTTAACTTGCACTGTGTTTTTAATCACTCTTTAATTAATATTGTTTTTATCAGTATGCTGCTGCTGGAGTATGTGAATTTCCCCTTGGGGATTAATAAAGTATCTATCTATCTAAAAGTAGCAGAATTTGATCAGAGGGTAGAATGAGCATCAGATTACAAAATCAACTTGTACAGAAATCTGTGGCCTTCCAGGATGTGAGTATGACGCTCCAGCCAATGAAGCTGACTTTTTCTACAGTGACACCAGCTGTAAATTGTACTCTTATAACTAAGAGTCATGATGCATTGATTAATCAATTGCCTCTGGTGCCCTAAAAACCTCATGAGAAAGTTTATTCATTACAAAGTACATAAGAAATTACCTTAGTTTAAACAACTGTCCTTGAGAGCTATTTTAAAATCACAAGGCTGCCTAAGTGGTAACCCATGTAGCATGAAAGTGATTAACCAGGGTGGAAGACAGTCTATGTATTTTGAGATGCAAACTAATTTGGAATACTTGACATAAAAAGCTAGGGTGAACATGGAAGAGATTATGTGATAAGCAAAGCAGCAGTGCATGAATTGCCCATGTAGTGATGATACATCAAAAAGCCATTAAAAACCAATTGGTGATTGGTCACTTCAGAATCCACACTCTGTTTATTTAAAAGACAGGTCTCAAGTACCAGCTCTCTATACATGCACAGTGTTGACAACACACACATCTAGCCTGGTTATTAATATCTGATGTGACTTAAGGTAGATGCACAAGTGTAAAAGCAGCTTAGGGTGTGCAGTCCCACAACAAAAAAAGGTGAGCCAATGCAATCAATCACTGGCGTGTCAGCCAATTAAATAGATAGCTGTAGTAAAGTTGTAATTATCTCTTGTGTTTTGTTAAAGGATGCCATTTAAGCTGAGGGATTGGCCTTGATAACACAAAGGAAATTTTGAGGGAAAATCAATCATTGCTCTAGGGCCATTAGGATGAAACTAGAAGCTTGTATGGCAGGCAATATAAAATTGGCAGATGCAGTGCATACCGTTGACTTAAGTCACAGAGGCTGAAATGAAAAATATTGAAATTAAAACTTTGATATCTATATTATATATTTACAAATGATAGTTTTGTTTCATAAAAACTGGAAAGAAAAAAATCACCCTTGATAGAAGTGTTCATTTGTAATATGCAAGTGCTTTTCATTGAACATATGGAAAACTGAGCAACTGACATTCAAGTATATGGGGAAGAAAAAAAAAAAAGTAATTTTAATGTGCATTTACTTCCTTTATATATTCAGAACAATTTTTCTAGCAAATTTACAAGACAACTGTAATCAATTAAGTTAATGCAGTGCTTAAATTTTATGAATAAACTTTTCATTTGAACAGTACAAGCAAATCTTTTTGTATTTACCCAAAGATTCACAGGGCAGCTGACTAGTTTCTAGATCTAAAAAAAGGTTTCAATAACAAGAAGGTAACAGGATTAAGTACAAGATTAAGCTGCAGCAGAGACACATTATCATTGATAAGTACTGGTGGCTTATTCAACACACAGGAAACAGTAGGGAGCTGGTACATTTAAAAGGGACAAGATGAGTAGGCTTGGACTAGCATTACTTGCTTGTGCTGAATCCACATGCAATTAAAAGAAGAGTTACACTCTCAGGTCTCCATTGAACATGAAAGTGGAAATTAAGCTTGGAGGAAACACTCACTAGCAAATAAAATAAGGTGCTTGGAGAAATTGTGGGTCTGAGTGGATGTGGGCAAAGATCAATGACACCCATTTTGAGAAAAGGGGAACAAAACCTGAAAGTAAAAAATGGATTTTGCTCTCTTTCACACATGATCTTAATTCTCTCTGTTAGTTTTTCTTTGAACCAAAATCTAAAGAGGAACTGGCATCATATAAAATATTTCTAAAGTTACAAAGACATTCAGAGTTTGATCATTTTAATATTGTTTATGCACCTGAGTGACATCATGTACAACCCTGAAAGCTTGCCAAAGTTCCCTAGAAATATTGTCTGCTTATAAATTGCACACCTGAGTGCCTTTCAGCAGCCAGATGAAAGTCATGAACTTGTTAAACTAGTCTACTCTGCAAAAGGGCTCCTTCGTCAATTGCACTTCATCTCAGTAACTGTTAGACAGCTCTTTGCCAGACACAACAACAAAGACCCATAGTGTTTTGGTGTCTTTACCTGACAAACTGAGAAAGCCAAAGAGCAGCTGTGTGCTTTCTCAATGCAAAGCCCCATATCCTTGGTAAAACAAGCTTTTTTTTATACCATGGGTGGCGCTGCATTAGAGATAACGTAATGTACCCAGTACATGTGACAATAGACAGGGGACAGATCAGCAGCTTTTCTATTGAAACTCTCAGAGTCCCGGGCCAAAAAATGTTTGCAATGCTTCTTTTCTCATAGTGGAAGGGAGCAAAAGAGGCTGCTGATCTCATAAGCCTCTTAACCTCAGTAACCCCTAAATGAAAGCAGCAAAGAATCTTAAAAGGTGCTAGCAGTTGGCATCCTACACACCTTCATATAGCTGTCATCACCCCAATCTGTTAAAAAAAAAAAAACAACTGGGGCAAACAGTGCTTGCTGAGAGTATCTCATTACCACAGTAAAGCAAGCACAAACCAATGAGGCAATTATGTTGAATAGACTTCCTCAACCTGCTGCGAGTTCGAAAGCACTGGCAACCGCACCAGCCTGTACTAATTGGCTAATGAATGCTGGTATTGTGCTTAACAACTGCCAGCCAACGGATGGAGACTCATGGACATGAAATGTCTGATGACACTATCAGTAAAGTATATGAAAAGGAGGGGGAGAAAAAAAAAGTGTCTGCAGGGATGAGACATGCACTGAATAAGGCTCGACTGCCCTGAAAAACACAACCACCTTACTGACCTCATTAAAGAGAAAAACACTTTAGACCACAATCCAACAGCTAATCAACTGAAGAAATGTCCATATACAGGTGTTAACAAGGTCAAGAACTTACTGAGAGTAATGTGGGGGGCAGTGAAGGGTGCACAATAAATGATTGTGTTCTAGGGAGCAATTAAAACGGAAAAAACAAACAAGCAAGTAAATAAAAAAGGACATCAGAATCCAATGGGACATTTGGAACAATGACTTGTTTGGCATGAGCCCTAGGATCCTACTTTGCTTTTAAAATCAATCATATAAAATCAATCTTTCTCATGACCTATGTAATATGACAGGTTGTTCATCAGTTTCAGTGCCAGTATGCCATGAGGGTCTACATGATTCTCACTTTAATCAAAGCAATTTCTTGATGATGAATGTTCCAAGCAAAACCGGGCCTTCATTTAACTTGTACAAAATTCGATTACAGATAGTCATCGACTTACAACCTATGCGCTTTATGAGCATTCAACTTACGACAGCTACCTTGTCTCCCAGGCAAATAACAGTTTTCACCACACATGCTCTGTAATAATAATAATTCGCTGTGACTCATTCATCTCTGTCTCAGATTATTACCTGCAGCAGATTTGACGACATTCTGTTACATTTGTCTTATAATTAAAGGAACAAAAGGCAAATGATCTCAACACAAAAATGAAGGTGATCAAGCAGTATGAGGGACAAAAGAAAGGGAATGCGATCACATGCGACTTTAAGTTATACCATTGTAACTGGTATTCACTGCAGGTGCTGTACTGCTGCGCGCTGGCTTTGGATCCAATTAACCTCCGAAGCCTCTGCGTTGTGACTCACGATGTGCTGCTTTGTACGAACTGCCACAAAGGAGTGATGAAACCACACTGAACTCCTTTTTCTGTCAATGTTTATTATTAACAGGCTGAAATGTTGAAACAGAAAAAACACGAGTGCTCAAACTCTGCCAGTACAATTACTCCTCTCATAATGAATACTGGAAGAGGCTCACACTGATCACGTAACCTAACATGGACAAAGAAAGGATTCGTGAAGCTGTTAAAGGTTCGGCACCCATGTGAGAAACAGTTGTAATGAAACAAAATAATAAAAAAAATAATTTACAAAAAAAAAAAAAAAAAAAAAGATAGAAAATCCAAAACAGATGTCCAGATTGATGACTATCTGTGCTGCCAAATAGAAAACTGTGGAAATAGCAAAAGATACAGTCAGATGTGAAGACCAACCACCTCAACTGCAGCTTAAAGAATTTCAGTTTATAAAGGTAAACATAACCTAATGTCACTTTTTGAAGCCAACACATGTCAAACGTCAACAAGGACTTACAGTTTGTTAAATAATTGTAAGACTTCATTCACTTACAGTCTTTTGCTTGTTGCAGGACATGGCAGAGTATTTATCAGATGGATCATAATCAAAAATATAGCATGAATCAATAAAGGGATTCCAAAAATTCAGACACCTAAATCAAAATGCTAAGCAAACTTGTACTGAGAAGAGATATTAAACCATAAAACACTCAGAAAAATCACCACACTTAAATTTTACTATTCACAATCTTGGCTACATCAGGCACATGTTACTATCTATTTAAAGTGTTGTGCTGGTGACATCATGCAATGTAACTTCCAGAATTACTGCCCTGGCACCCAAAAGATTACCAAAATGGTACCACAAAATGGCAGTACAAAAAAGTAAAGTGAAAATGCTGTAATAATAACATTTACACAAGAATAACAGACTTCCAAAAGCCTACTAGAACCAAAATAACTACTCTGAAATTATCTCTGATGCTCCAAACGTCTAAATTTAATAATGAGTATTCTAGAAAAAAAATGTATTCAGGACAGAAAGTGTTTAGGTTAGTCTGCATAGTAACATCGTTCAGGTCCACTATTAGGCTGACCCAATGAATAAAAGCAACTACATATAAGGCTGCCAAGATTAGTCATCACTCTACATAGCACTAAAGTAGTCTCTTCAACCGACTATACTGAACTAAAAAATATGAATACAGATGTACACCTTGCCTGTGCTTTGAATAAGTGTCAGCTGAATAAACAAAGAAAGTATATGTTAAATATTAAAAACACACTTGGAACGTAGATATTACTGTGTTTGCCGCAAGCCTAATTTGTCTTGTCCCATAAGCAGGTCAGCACTTAAATCTCATTAACCAAATTGTAAAAAGGGTAGTGAAAAGTTGAAGCAACTTGCCTCTGTGGAAGATGAATATATTACATTAGTTTGTCAAGTTCAGCACATTAAGTTTTTGATGCAGTGATCAACTGTCAGACATGTAGCAGACCTACAGTAAATATTTATATTCAATAATCAACTTTTGCAAGCTGCATTTGTCATGCCAGAATTTCCAAACATGAAGGCATGTTAGATCAGGTGGATCACTACTGCCTCATAGCTGCAGAGGCCTAGATTTAATACTCAGCGTCACCAAAGTCTGTTTGGAATCTGCTCTCTCCATGTTTACATAGGCTTTCTATGGCTGTTCTGTCTATATTAGGATAAAAGTGGTCTTTAAACTTGCCCAGTGCAAATACGATTGAATGTGCATGTGAAGAATACAACCGTCAATTATCCTATCCAGAATTGATTATTACATTTAAGTCAACATTGACTTGATGAGCTCTCACTTCCTATTGGGGAAAGACCTACATTTTTAAAATTTAAAATGGTCTGCTTGTCTTCCTTTGTTAATTGCCTCTTTCTTGCAATTATGAAAGTAACATACAGTGCAATATTGTCCAAATAATGCTTCAGATAGTGTAGCAACACAGCATGTGCCAACACTGCTTTTACACAGGCAGAGGGTTTTTAAGTAATCAGCAAAAATTAGGACACCTGTAGGAACGGTCTGCATCAGCTTCCAAGGTTTCATTAACTTCCATCGGTGCAGAATAGCTGCTTATGTTGCTATTCCATTACTTGTTCCCTAAAAAGGGCCTTTTAAGTATAATTCTGAAAACTACGTTATTTTTCAGTTTAAGGTAAACTGAACTTTGTTTTTATTTTTATTTTTTTAACTCACTATTGTCTGGATCAATAGGAAAACTTTAGACTGTAAAAAAAATACAGTTGGCAGAATATATATACAACAAACTTTATGGAAAAAAGGACAACAAACCTGAACATTTGCCAAGCAATGTTAAAACATTTTGGAGAGTTCTTCACAACATGATCTGCCAGGACTTTGTTACTTGATTGGCTGCCAAGGAAAATGGGTAATAAACTGTAAGCAAACTTGGGCTGAAAGCCATTTACACACTTAAAACTGTGTAGGGCTTCTCCATACTGTACAAATTTATATGTTTTAAGCAAAAATTACACCCAATGCTTTATCTGAATCATTGCATACTGACAAGTGGCTTGACTCTCTACCACAATACGCATTGCAACAATGGATTGCTGGGATTAATGCACTTAAGCTGAATGTCCTAAAACAGCAGTCATGGCTTAGCAACACAATACAAGCAAACAGCAGAAAAGCTTGACATCCAATGTTATCTGAATCAACCATTCAAGTTTTTTGGTAAATTTAACTTAGAAAATAAAAAGACAACACAGCATTCTCATTTGAACTGAGGGACACTCCTCTCATAGCCCTAATGTAGCACTGTTGTTTTTTGTTTGGTTATGTACTCTAGCTTGTAATGTAGCTCACAAAGTATAGAGATGAATCCCACTTTGCATAGCGTTCAAGAATTTGTGTTGTACCTTCCTTGAGGAATACACTTTTGAAAGTAAGTAAAGTAAAAAGCCAAGTTGTAGTAATATAGGCCATGTTCATGTGTAAAAAGCAATGTGCATTATAAATCATATGTCTGGGAATGAATGGAATGTACTTATTTTTGTGTATGTATTTTTGTTGATATTGTATTATTGTTATTGTTCTGAGAAAACACATGAGTTAGAATTACAATGAACTTTAGGTAGATAGATATTTAAAACTTTGCAAAAGCTCCAGAGAGACATAGAAAAAAAAAATATACACTGTATATATAAATGATATAACACACAACAAAACCTTAAACACAGCTGCTGCTGTCAATAACAGGCTTCTAGGAGGCAGTAAGATGGTCAGATCTGTCCAGATATATATCCAAAGACATTAGCATTGAAATACAGCAGGTCCAGGTTGTTGCTGTTAAATGGGTACATAGTTGGGTCAAGTTCCAAATAACATTTCAGGAAGAGTCTAACTCAATAATAAAAAGGAAAAATACTGTGCTTATATACGACCCAAACAGACTAATGCCTTGTCTATATTCAATAAAACTCTTTGGAATAACTTACTTTACTAAAATAAAAAATGGTTTAAACATGTTATAACGTTTAAAAGTGAAATGACTGAAGGAAAGCTAGAAAAAAAAAATATATATAAAATACTCATACATGTAAACATACTTATTGAACAGGGAGAAACTGGGAGATGCAACATAAAGACGTGCAAGTTGAAAAGGACTTTTAAAAAAAAGGTTCAGAAAAAAATTACTCATTTTTGAACAGAGGTACTTAGGTAATACCCTGCAATGGTTCTATAAAATTTTCAGCATTAAAAATAGGATCTTTAAAAAGAAACTAAACGGGTCAAACAGTAAAGCCACACCTCAATGGCAAATGAGCACATACAGTGCTTTAATCTGAAAAATATGCTACATTGAAGGTAACTGGCTCACAGTTTACTATTAGTTTCTCCTGTAAGCTTACAGCTAAATATACTTGATCTAAAAACAAATTCAACTTCAAAATCACTGAAAATAGTTATTTAACAAAGAAGATTCACTCAATGGTCTTTCTACAGCTGCAAATGATACTAAAAAGTAAAATTGCTTGATGCCTTTACATATTACAAGAATGATGAATCCAAGTAAGTAAGAAATTACTCAGACTTTCAGTAAAGAGAGTGTACTAGATGACATCAAATTATAATAGTATGGACAATGCAATCTTAAGATAATGGAAATGGTAATATGGTGTAGTGGCAATTTATCTCTGTCTAACTGTGTGACCCTAAGCAAGTCAACTAACCTACATGTGTCCAGTAGTTTAAACCAAAAAAAATAGTGTATTTACTTTTTGTGATATAAGCGCTGGTAGATTAGTTGACTTTATACGGTGACTTTTACATAAAAGCTTCCACTATGAGATCAAGTTGAATAGCACATCAGGATCACTATTCTTCACTAAGCCACCCACAAGATTGAGTCAAGATCTATGCGATAATCAATTCCGGATGCTTGGGATCCCACACCTGTGCATTTCAGTGCGGAAATGCCCATGCCTGCATTGTGCCCAGGAACCGCTCCCGCCACACTACCACGCCCCCTCCTTAAGCCACAAGTGCAGTGATTATTTATTTAAAAACTGGCTATCTGATTAGAGCCGCAGACCTATTAAATCACAGTGCCAAATATATGAAAAACGCTAGCACTGAGCAGCTCTGTTTCCAGCCACTCACAGGTGTTAATAGAATGGCAACTTTAGCATCGTTGGAGCCTTCACCCAACATATTGAACTAGCGAAGAGTTCAGCTGGAGTGCAGTCTGGAAATACTTCAACATTATGCAAAATGGGAGCAGAAAACCACAAGACACCTTTAAGCCTATATACAAGATTTGCTGCTGCAAAATATTACGAAAGGGGCAAACAAAACCAATGTAGCCAAACTATCGCTCCCTTGATTTTTAAACCCTTGATGTTAACTATGGTGCAATGCATTACGTTTTTATTTTACAATGTGCAATTTTAAAATCATATCTCACATTTACTGTATAATGTTAAGCATAATAATAACTTTTCACAAATATCTGCAAAAAATGTAATTATCACAATGCAACATATATTCAAATGTAAACTGAGAATAGACTCTTCTCAGAAAAAACAATTCCTAGTAAGAAATAACAGCAACTGGTATTTAAAATAAATGTTTTACTTTAATATGGATTTTCCATAGTTTCCAATTTATTTATTTAACTCATTTTAACAATCCCCATAACTTAGAATGCTTTGTACTTGCAGAAAATTAAGTTTTATGCTATATAAATAAAATGTATTATTATCTCTTACAGTATTTATGAACAAAGCGGCTGCATTATTACCCTTTCATGACTGCAAGTGTACTGGATAAAGGAACTGCCAGTGTTATCACTGCCACTTCAAACAATGGGGAGAGCCAGTTAGACTGCTTCAGCCAACCCAGATATTTATCCAGTGCACTTCTGTAAAGCCTCAGCTTATATAATGGAGCTGTTTTCCAAGCGATCATAGCTGCGGTGAAAAAACCTGCTACAACTTTATTAACCAAAAAATACTGACTAAAAAGAACATGTGTCAGCTAATTTTCTATAACATCACCAAGACTCTATTAAATCAGTCAAAGTGTTATTGAGATTTAGGATTATTTAGTTTTTCTATATTTGGGGGGATGCTACTCCTAACTAATGTATATCAAAATATCCTTTCTTAGCGGATACATACAGCCGTAGCCGGCCAAATTTAAGGAAATAGTGTTTTGTTGACAAGTGAGCGAGTCTGCCAGTCAGCTTTATATTATTTATGACAGCATGCCTCACACTCACATCCATTGTAAGCAGTGAGTGACTTGAATCAGCACAGCAGAGCATGGATTGGAATTGGAAAGGTGCACCATGAAATAGGTTCAGTGGAATTGATATGAAGTCGAGGATATAGGAAGAGGGTTCTGAGGCTGAAGTGGTACATTGGTTGGAATAATCACACATAAATTACAGTTGGGGGCAATTCTCTTTCTTTTTGAATCTTGAAATGACAAAGTTTGAAGATATTCTTGTGTCAGCGATTTTTGACCCTCAAATCCTGCTACTTCATTATTTGCAAATTAAATACAACATGCAGATTAGACCTGATAATTTATTCAGGTATTGAGTACTCATAGTATATTAATAGGAAGTAAATCAAAGAAATGCAATTTGAAATAATAATAATAATTGTGGCACTATGACTTTTGTAAATCATGTATCTAAAGTCCAAGTCAAGTCCAAAGTCATCAAAAAGCAAGTGTAAGTCAAGTCAATTTGTAGATATTGTCAAGTAAGTCACAAGTCAGAAAAATTAAGACTTAAGTTTCCCACCTCTGAATTATACCCTGCATTGATACAGGTCGAAGAAAACACATGAAGAAAGGCTCTATAGGTATAAAAAGATCTTATAAAACAGGATCAAAAATACAGAAATAAGACACACAAAAAGAGAACACTGATTTAGATATCACACATGCACATCACATATTTGCAAAAGAATTAGTAAGGTGTAAGAAGAATTTGGTTCTTCGAATTTGCGACATACTTACCTATGTATGTCCTGTATGTCAGTACAAAAGAAAATACACAAAAGAAGCATTTCTTTACACAAAGAATACTAGGAGTCTAAACAATGAGGCAAATAACTATGCCCCTGTTAAGTAAAGGACATTGTGGAAGAAGGAGTATCCAGGCAGGCTTGGAGGTAAGCCGGAAATTACACCATTTTTAGGAAAACTAATCCTGATTTTTAATGAAATTTAAATAAATACACCACTTGGCTTAAATCCTATAATTAACTAACATTCAATTTCCTAAGGAGGCCACTGTCCTTATCCATGCTTAAACACTTACATTATTTACCTGCTGCTGTTTCACACTAGCTTCTTTCATAGTACTGTATGCGGTCTATCCCAGAATTTAAAGTCAAGTTATCAAGTCAAACTCATGTGTGAAAGAGTGCAATATACCTACAGAGATCTAACTGGGAAGAGTCCTATTTCAGGAAATTTTCCCCAGAAGTCCACCAGTTCACTTTGTGTGTAAAATGCTATAAACATGAATGGGCCAACATGTAAAAAGTGAAAACAGTTTACAGTTAACTGTTAATACCACTAGTACATACAGTAAGTCACACTGAATTTGATATGAATTAACCAATCAAAACACAAATAAACAAGAAATGCTCATTTCGACAACTAGTTCAAGAGTTTCCATAAAATTTTATTTTCCCTTATTAGATATTTACATTTATTTATATGCTAAACAGATACTTTCATCCAAAGTGACTAAAAAATAGGTCAACATACTTGAGTAACATCAGTCTGGGGGACAATTTGGTAAACAATTATTTGCAGGATAAAATTTCAAAATTATTTTCATAAGTGAAGAGTTCTGAACAAAATACAAGCTAGTTGCACTTCTCATTTACATGAACCTATTGAAATCATTATCAGCTAAACTGAAATTCATAGATCATGATTCTACACATGCTTCTTAAACAAACTAAGGTAGCCAGCAGGTCAAGAAGTGCTGCAAATTTATTTGAAAGATGTAAAGTAACTGTAAGGAATAGTAAAAGAGTTAGTGATATACGACCAACTTAGCAAGGCCGTAAATGTGTTTGGTAAAATGGGAGAAGGCACCATGTTTAAAATAAAAACAAAAGCAAAACCAGTAAAACCTATTTAAATAAGTGAAATCAAATACCCCTCTTGTAAAACTTACTTTAGTAAACTGTTACAGCATATATGGAACCAGCTAATTCCAGAAATTCCAAAAATATCTACCATGTTAATGTTGTGGGTTCTTTAAGTATCTAGTCAATCAACTATTAATTTGTGCACAAAGATATGGAGGTCGTCCAGTTAGTATCTGAGCACCATCTGAAGAATAAGATAGATAGATAGATAGATAGATAGATAGATAGATAGATAGATAGATAGATAGATAGATAGATAGATAGATAGATAGATAGATAGATAGATAGAAATTATCAGTATTTTATAGTTGCAGGAATGAAAACCTCAGAAAATAATCACAGTATGCACATAAGATAAATCAGGTAGTGCATCATGATATCTTTCTTTATTAGCCCTATGCTGAAGTCCCCCCAGATTAAAATATCCCATCCAATTTGCTGTTACACAGGAGGAATCCCCATGTCTATCACAAATTAAATTCAAGTTTTGCACTGTAATTTGATATTGATGAATGCCATTACTAGTTTACTTAAATGACAGTTGGGTAACTACTTGACAGGTATACCATCATTTTAAATTTACTGTTGCAATTAGTATTTATATATTTTATGTTTTATTACAAAAAATGTACAATATTGTCCACCTGAACAATGGAGGTAGTTTTAATTAAAAGCCAGTAAAAGGGTTTTCTGTTTTTGCTATGGCATTAAGTAGGTACTGAGTATAGGGAAATTTCACTGGTATTGGTATCAAACACAAAAATTACGTGGTGTTATGACATACATATGTCTAATAATACAAACTTTCATTTGACTTTAGAAGTAACCAAAAAAGAAAATCATATACCAGCATTTATTTTTGATTAGCTAGAGCTACAGTACATTTTAGGAGTTGGAAATTCACTGATGCATCTTGCAATGAGCTTCCCAGTGCTTACTAAATTCCATTTAATAAATCATGTTAACTAAAAAGTGCACCTTCCTTGTGCCTATATTGGCTCACCAATTGTTTTTGGCTACTAATTTCACAATAAAATGCTGTCCTAGGTAATCTACTGAACTGCTTTTTGTTGTTTCACTGTCACTAACTGTTACTCTCCAAAAGGATGTGGTTGTATCAGCTTCTATTTTAGATGAGCCATAGTTGTAAATGTTTTAGGAAATGGAAAAAAAAAAAAGATGCCTTCATCGTTCCCACACACAGTACCTTCTACTGTTCGTTTTCACATGCATTAACATTAGACAGAAATGATTTTTTTAGGGTTTATTGTTTAAATAAGAAAGTCAATAGTCTTCTTGCTTATATGTCATGAAATGTAAAAAAAATAATAAAGGAAGAGCTAGAATGAAGTGTCCTTTATTATTTTCAAGATACCCTGTCACTATTATTCTTCAAGACTACAATTTCAAAAGGCCTATACTTTATATAAGTGGTAAAGGGTTAGCAAACTGCAAGTAAAATGCAAGGAGTTAATATTAAACATTCAGCCATAGGTTCAAGGCACCAAACTCACATTAAAATCTTAAGTATCATTTATACTATAGTCTTCAACAGTCTTCTCAAACTGTTGTTACCCATGAAATGAGAAGTACCTGGAATAGAGTTTTGGTATAGCCCAGTTTTAATAAAGTCTCATTACAGGACAGGGTGCACTGCTTATGAAGGATAAAGCTTGACAGACAGAAACAAGAAAAGATCCATATCTATATTTATGCACTTCAAAAATGCAACCTATGTATCAACAGGAAATATTGAAAATTTTATACCTTTTTATGTTGAATCCAGGAAATACAACATGGCTACGAAAAGTCCAAAGAAGAAAACATCCCATGAGTCTACAATGCAGGTGCAGAAGAAGACTCATCATCTGACAACACACTAACCAACTCTGGCATGAATTCTATGGCAAATCAGAAAACCAGCAAGGAACTTATAACATCAGCTGCGGGACACGTCTAAGAATATCCAAGGCCAAAGACTGCAAGTGAAATGGCCAATATCCAGCAGCAAAGAAGAATGGATATCAGTCGACTCAGACCTGAGCAATCTCTGAGGAACAGTGGAGAGGTAACAGGGACAATTGGGACAGAGATACTCTTATGGTGCAGAAAAGTCTGGAAAAAAGAGCCAGGAAAGAAGGAAAAACAATCCTGAGTCCAGAAGGCAGCAAGAAATCGAGCACCTCATGAAAGAGAGAAGGGAATTGAGGAAATGATGGAAGAAATCCCTGGTGGAGGATAAAGAAGGCATCAACCTCACGCAGGCAGACCTAAAAGAATGCCTATAAAAACTGCAGAGAGCAGAAAACATTAGAACTTGACGTAAGAAGAATGAGAGGACAACAGCATCCTTCTACAAGAATCCCTTCAGATTTGTGAAAGGACTTTTTACAAGGGAAAACAGTGGGACAGTTAAGGTGCCAAAGAGGAAGCTGGAAGACCATCTGAAAACAAGACTCACAGACAACCGAAGAATTGAGCAGGAGGGGATACCTCCAGATATGCCATTCATTTCTTAACCAGAACATCATTTGGATGATAGCCTCTCAAACTTGAGCAATGTAGAGAGAGTGGTGAGGACGACAAGAGCAGCTTCAGCTCTAGGAACAAATGGAGCTCCTTTCCAACTGTACAAAACTGCTCTAAATGTTCTGTTGTTCCTGTGGAGGCTAATGAAGGTGGCATGGAAGAATCAAACCATCCCAAAAGATTGGTGAAGAGCAGGGGGAGTAGTAATCATCAAGGTAAAGGATGCCTTGAACATCAACCAATTCAGACAAATCAATCTCTTGAATGTTGAACGTCAGATATTCGTTAGTATTGTTACTCAAAGAATAACCACCTACCTGAAACAGAACAATCTGATTGACACATTGGTACAGAAAGGTGGTATACCAGACTTCTTGGGATGCTTGGAACACACAAGCATGATATAGCATCAACTCCCAGTCTGCTAGAAGGGAAGGAAGAGATCTACAGGTCTTATTCCTGGACCTAGCCAATGCTTTTGGATCAGTCCTCCATACTCTCCTGTGGAGATCCTTTGACTTCTTTCATGTGCCAAGGACCATCATAAACTTGGTCAGGAACTACTTCCATGATTTGCAATTCTGTATTACAACCACAGAGTTCACAACACCATGGCAATGACTAAGTGGGTATAATTTCCCCATTAGCTTTCATTATGGCAAAGGAGGTAATCGTCCAAGCCTCAAAATGGGTTGTAGGAGGAGAGCGTCTGCAGTCTGGACAGTGATTACCTCCCATTTCTACTTACATGGATGACATCACCACCCTGACGTCAACCGTCTCACGTACCAACGCAAGTCTCAAAGACTCAGAACAGAGTGACAAACTAAGGGAAGAAACCATCAAGGGTCTTGCTATTATAGACAAGAACTCACTATCTGGCAAGCTGAACCTGTGATGTCTGCAGTTCAGTTTGCTCCCTCATCTAAGGTAGCCTCTAACAGTCTACAAGGTCCCCATTTCCAAAATCAAGAAGCTGGAGAAGACTTATCAAGAAGGGGCTAGGTCCCCTGCTATGTCTTAGCAGTATCGGCTTATAATGACATGGTGCACTGGAGCTGCATGTCTCAAGCCTAACGGAGGAGTACAAATGCACCAAAGTAAGGCTGGACTCGACTCTGACAGAGTCTCAAGATGCTGCAATATGAGTGACTGCTCCTAGACAGGCAACAGTGTGGAAGTAGACTCCGCCTGATGCTGTACAGCTAGCAATATTTGCTCTTAGACACAAAAGACATTGTGGGTCAGGTGCAACAAGGAAGAAGTGGTTTTGGGTTAGGAACAAGTCAACCCGCATGGCATAGGGCAACATCTACCCAGAGAAGACAGCTTGAGGTTGCTAAGGTTCAGCAGCAAGAGGAGGCAGAGAGACATCATCATTGGCTGTAAAATCAGTAATGTTCCAAGGTCGCTGCACCAGGTATAACCAGGTTCTACAATAACCAGCGATTGCCGTGGAAGAAAGGAGATGTACCACCAATGCCCTCCCTCCCTTGTTTCAAAATTCTTATGTAGGCAGACACAGCAGTTGAGGCAGAACAATGTGGCTGGTGTACCCAGGTGCTCCGGACAGTGGTAGGGTGTAAAGGGCTCACCAACAAAAAGGCTTCTGAAAGGGATGGGAGTATGAGGGCAGGCCTTCCAACAGGCCGTCAAGTAGCTTTCAGAAGCTGCTGAACGAAGCAGCAACTGGATATGACTGAAGAGGAAGGATCCCAACTGGGCAGCAAAATGACAAGCACTGGGTAACAGTGGAAGGGTGAGCACATAAGACACGAGGTGGTACTGTTGAGCCCTATGAAGGTGTTTTGGGCCTATCAACGAAAAACAGATGAAGCATGGTGCCCACCTGATGACTGCAACAAAGTGATTACCTTATACCCATTCAAGACATGAAGAAAGTGTTGCAAATTGTGATTGTAATATTAATTCCTATGAGCTTGATTGATTGACTGTGTATTACAACAAGTTTGGCAAAAGTTAATGGTGTTGTGAGGAAGATTTGTTTTACTATTGCCATATTTGATGCCAGCTCATCTTATTGTAACCATATGGATACTAAGGCATGTTTAGGTCTCAATTGTATTTTAAAAATGCATTATACACACTGGAATTCTAAATGAATGTGTGCCATATTAAGAATATAATAAAAAAGTAAGAAAACTGCACCATTTGCTTGCATTACATCAACTACTTTTACAGGTTTTCCAGTTAGAGCAGTTACTCTTGCAAATTAAAAATATTTATATCCAAAACACAAAAAAAAAAAATGAATTAGGCATAGTCATGTGAGCGTATGCAAAGATTTATGCATCTGGATTTTTTTGTGTCTACACACTTTTCTGTTTTTGTCCATACGCCACGTTTTAGTCTTAACTCTACACATGGCTTTATACATAAGGCCCCTGATTCACACCACTACATACAGTGGTGCTTGAAAGTTTGTGAATCCCTTAGAATTTTCTATATTTCTGCATAAATATGACCTAAAACATCATCAGATTTTCACTCAAGTCCTAAAAGTAGATAAAGAGAAACCAAATGATACAAAAATATTATACTTGGTCATTTATTTATTAAGGAAAATGATTGAATATTACATATTTGTGAGTGGCAAAAGTATGTGAACCTTTGTTTTCAGTATCTGGTGTGACCCCACTTTGCAGCAATAACTGCAACTAAACGTTTCCAGTAACTGTTGATCAGTCCTGCACACCGGCTTGGAGGAATTTTAGCCCTTTCCTCCGTACAGAACAGCTTCAACTCTGGGATGTTGGTGGGTTTCCTCACATTAACTGCTCACTTCAGGTCCTTCCACAACATTTTGATTGGATTAAGGTCAGGACTTTGTCTTGGCCATTCCAAAACATTAACTTTATTCTTCTTTAACCATTCTTTGGTAGAACGACTTGTGTGCCTAGGGTCGTTGTCTTGCTGCATGACCCACCTTCTCTTGAGATTCAGTTCATGGACAGATGTCCTGACATTTTCCTTTAGAATTCTCTGATATAATTCAGAATTCATTGTTCCATCAATGAAGGCAAGCCGTCCTGGCCCAGATGCAGCAAAACAGGCCCAAACCATGGGATAAGGTTCTTATGCTGGAACGCAGTGTTTTCCTTTCTCCATACATAACGCTTTTCATTTAAACCAAAAAGTTCTATTTTGGTCTCATCTGTCCACAAAACATTCTTCCAATAGCCTTCTGGTTTGTCCACGTGATCTTTAGCAAACTACAGACGAGCAGCAATGTTTTTTTTTGGAGAGCAGTGGCTTTCTCCTTGCAACCCTGCCATGCACACCATTGTTGTTCAGTGTTCTCCTGATGGTGGACTCATGAACATGAACATTAGCCAATGTGAGAGAGGCCTTCAGTGGCTTAGAAGTTACCCTGGGGTCCTTTGTGACCTCGCTGACTATTACACGCCTTGCTCTTGGAGTGATCTTTGTTGGTCGACCACTCCTGGGGAGGGTAACAATAGTCTTGAATTTCCTCCATTTGTACATAATCTGTCTGACTGTGGATTGGTGGAGTCCAAACTCTTTAGAGATGGTTTTGTAACCTTTTCCAGCCTGATGAGCATCAACAACTCTTTTTCTGAGGCCCTCAGAAATCTCCTTTGTTCGTGCCATGATATGCTTCAACAAACATGTGTTGTGAAGAGCAGCCTTTGATAGATCCCTGATCTTTAAATAACACAGGGTGCCCACTCAAACCTGATTGTCATCCCATTGATTGAAAACACCTGACTCGAATTTCACCTTCAAACTAACTGCTAATCCTGGAGGTTCACATACTTTTGCCACTCACAAATATGTAATATTCGATCATTTTTCTCAATAAATAAATGACCAAGTATAATATTTTTGTCTCATTTGTTTAACTGGTTTCTCTTTATCTACTTTTAGGACTTGAGTGAAAATCTGATGATGTTTTAGGTCATATTTATGCAGAAATATGGAAAATTCTAAAGGGTTCACAAACTTTCAAGCACCACTGTAGTCTTCAGAAACTCTTAGACAGAAGAAGGGCTATGCTGATGAACTCTTTATTCACTTTTTTCTTTCATATTGTTTATTTTTTGTAGCTAACACTGACGTGTAACTAAATGACACTGGGTAACTACTGGGTAAACCTCTTTTAATAAACAATTCTTATTATACCAAGTTCCATAAGGTTACAGAAGTAACAGGCCTTAATATTTTTTTATCTGGAATGCAACACAAATAATGTCCAGTACTAGTTAATCTATCAGACTATTATTAGGCCAAACTCTGTTAGCTGCTTTGTGCAAGTCATTAAATATCACATCATAAAACAGCCCCACTGAATATGTGAAACTAAATGAATTATATCTTTCGATCACTGAGGGAAAGTGATATCTACAATATAAATTAGAGGAATCATGACACGAAAACTATAGCTTTTGAATCGTTTGTTTATCGAACTACATTATCAGTGACCACTTTTGGAGGCTAGAGGCCTAGAAGTAAAAGACTAAAAGCTGTGGTTTTCATTAATAAGAAGAAATGTGTGAGCAGCGTCTACAATTCCCCTTAGATCTACAAAGCCCCTTTTCTGCACCGAGTGATTCATTAGGCAAATTAATGAAACAGTACTTAGGAAAGTGCGCGTGAGCAAGAGAGACGGAGAAAGAGCGTCTTGGGAGGCATACTTTAATGGAGCTTTGAGGAGGTGTTAAATTTAACCCAGATCAGTCGTCACCTAATCCTTCAATCACAGGCCTTAATCGTCTGACATTGTTAAATACAGCATGTGCCTCCTCTCACTTCCACTAAACAGGTAGATCAAGTTCGACAGTGAAAATGAAAAGAACATGGAAAGCATTCAAGTTCAAAATGGTTGCACAGATTATAAAAGAAGAAAAAATATTTCTGCAAATGAACATATCTACTTTGTATCACAATTATGGAGAATGCTGAAATATTGTCATAGTAGACAGGAGGCCACAAAACCCAAAGTGCAAAGACTTTAAAAGCAGATATTCTTAGGATGAAAACATAATCAGCATTCTGATTCCCAAAACAAGCCATATTGACTCAAAGAAGTACAAAACTAAAAGTCAGACCCCTGATTTAGAGATGGCTTTTTAAAGTACTAATGAACAGTATGTCCAAACTTAAACCTGCTGATTAATGATCTTCTAACAAAGGCCACACAAGTTAGAGATAAGGGTGGCCTTGATAATAATGCCTATGACCGAGACTCATCCCCTTACAATTTCTGCTTAACTCAATCACAGGGATTCAACAACAGGCACAGCAACAGATTATCTGGCACAAAAGACCTTGAACTAAGCTCTTTCACTCTAGCACTTTGTGTTGTGCTAATAACTGGCTGCTGGGCTCCACTAGATCCATATACACACCTGAAGCAAATGTTTTAAACACCAGTCACACACCTAAAGCTAGTACTTTAAGAACAAAGACAACTGTACTGTCCTTATATGTTCCCAAAATTTAGTTAAGGAGAATATTAAAACCATTTAATGGTGAAATAATGAGTATAATACCTTCCTGGAACAAATGAACACGTCTAATTAAGTCACTCTAAGGCTTTTTATAAAATCCAGCTGCCATAAAGACACAATGATGAATTGTGGAAATTTCACTAAACTTTACTACACACTGAACGTTTAATGCATTTCACATTCTTACATGGGAGAGAATAGTGGCATCTCAGTTTATAATATTACCTCACAAATGGCCCAGGTTCAAGTTTGCATATGCAGTATTTTGCCAGGAAAACTGTGATTTGTGGGTGGCAATGGGTGCTGATACACTGGGGTTTGAGTCCCCTTTTAGACAGCAAATAGTCCTTCATTATTTAACATTCAGAAAAATCTTCACCCATTTAATATTTAGGTAAGTAAACTGTGATGAAGAGCAAACCTCACCGAGCATATTTAAGCTAAAAAGGAACTTAACTTTATTATGTAGCTTATATCATTTGAATTATTGAAGGCTATTTCAACTGTAGGCTGTATGGTTCAAGAGTAACAATGGGCAAAAAGGATTTGGACAATAACAAAACTCAAACTCTACCTAATATGTGCCTTATACTGTATTTATTGTATTTATTTATTGAAGTACATATTAACATTAAATAAAGAGTACACTGTGCCCTGCAAGCATTTTCAGTTTTCACAACCATGTCATTTTTATGATCTAATATTGATGTAAGCAGTAGCGCTTTCGTTTGCTTCCTGAACTACAGTACATATAATATTAAACCTAATTAAATTGACTCCTGCAGACCTACTATAATTCTATTTCACAATCTTGGGAGTGAAAAAATGTAGCAGGCGTTGCTAGCTTGCCAGGAAATTAGTGACATTTTACATTCACAGAAAATACATTCAATGATAAGAACAATAACATTGCCAGAACAAAATAAGTACTGACACCTCTTCTAATGCAGGGAAAGAGTATAACAAATATATTATGTATATTCTTGGCTAAAGGAAAAAAATAATAAATATTGTATACAGCAGCTTGAGAGATTTGAATATACTTAATTTGCTAAACTGCCATGTACCAGATCAAGAAGCTCAGTTATTTTTGGTCTAACAAATGTAAAGCACATTTTTAATGAGACCTCCCAACCATCATGGGTTCAGACTGTCTATCGAAACAAAAGAGGAAAGCAGATGATCATTAAACACTCTGGTTATTCAAGAATATAACTATGGGTATGGCTACAGTATGCTTTTCATTAGTGGTGTAGTATATGTTGACAGAGTTTGGTAAATAATACACACATTCATGGAGAGTGCTGAAGAGTGACCCTTAATGTTAACATACACTTCATCAGATAAGCTGGATGTCAAATATTTTCGCAGCTTGCCAGAATTTGGAGACTGATAGGTAAAGAACCAACCTGGGTCATTTCACTGTGAGACAGAGGTCTTATAAATTGCGTGTGAAAACCTTCTTAAGCCTTCTTGCAACCTACGCACAGCGTGTCAAGTTTATTTTTCAGAAACCACAAAACTTACATTCACTAACTTACCAGGTGTAAAGCCACAATCGAATAGCAAAAAGTAGCAGCTATGGAGAAGTTCTATCTTAAAGCACATCCCTGAGCTCAAACTAACAATCGGGCTGGGAGTGAAACACAATGGCCAGCTGAACCTCAGGGACATCAGCCATGTTCAAAAGTCTAATGTGTACAGAATAACTGGTCTGTTCAATTAATATGATAACCATCTGGAATCTGAAAAGCTGGGTAAAACAAAGTAACATTCTTGATTTGTCAGCCAGCCAGTCAAAGCTGTAAACATTTAAATATTTGAGAATTATATTAATTATTAATTGTAATTTGTACGTTCTATATAAAATAATACATCGCCTACTATATTATAGTAACAGTGACAGACATGCTGTTTCAGAATTCATTGTGATGTGCACAAACAAAATTGAAAAATGACTGATTTAAAAAAATGTTAGTGATATTGCCAGCACAGTCATGTTAAAAGTTAAACTCTTCTGTCACAGAGCTCTATGACCGTCCACCACTGAACACGAGTATAGTGTTAATGGCTTGTTCAACAAAGCATGAGAATGACATTGTTTAGAAAAGACATTTTAAGAAGATTGTTGGCTGGAGGGAATGGAAAAAATAATCTCTTAAACAACAGTGCACAAATCTGGCAAGAGCAGAAACATTAAAAAGAAAAAAGTGCAAGAGTCAAAAAAAAACACAGGGTACTGGGAAAGCAGTTCTCAGGGTATCAGAAAGAGGGCACCCTAATAGCCACTACCAAGGAACAATAGACAGAACACTGTAAGCAGTGGTCTGGATTTGGGAGGCAGGATAGTCTTGTTAAAATACCCGCTCATCAGAATGTCACTTAAATATAATCAAAGAAAAAAGAAGAGATGAAAGTGGTGGAAACTAAACCCAAAATATCAACTATAGCAACTAGAACAGATTCCACAATGGTTGAAAACTTAACTGGAAGGCCTGGAACAGCAACATTAGCTCCTCAACAAAATATAGAGGGAGAGAGAAGCACAGAATGGGGTGTGGGAGTGGAGGTCAAAGTCACTACCATCAGTAGTTTCCATATGTAAAGAGAGTGCAAAATGAAAGCCAATATGGGTGTACATTTAACATATCCTTTCACTGTATGAAGCATGTACAGTATATCATGAATAAATGCAGACTACGGTTATCGAGAGTATCAGAATATGGGAAAATATTGGTTTTAACATAGTAAAATTACCTGTATACTTATTTTTTTATGATATCGATTTAACAGCCTACATTATGAATGCACTTCTAATTTACTATGCCTCGACTTGCATGCCCATTTCCATCCACTTACAAGAGTTAATAAGATGGCGATATCAGCAGCACTGGAGCCTTCACCAACATGCTTAACTGACAAAGAGGGCAACCAGAGTGGTCTCTGGAAATACTGCAGCTTTCTGACAAATAAGGATGGAAACCCACAGGCTGCTGTTTCATGCCATGCATAAACAGAATGAGAGGGATGGGAATAGAATGAGTTAATTGACTAACCATTTACAAATCGCTGTATTTAAAAGTGTTAAATAATAATATGAACCATTTTGCAATGAGCTGTTTTGAAGTTACACAACCAAAACAAAAAACAAACGGGTAGAGTACTGAACTTGCTACTAACTTTTCAAATTAGAATGCTCGAAAAGACAAAAAATAACAGAAAGCCTCAGAGGTCATATTTAATGTACTAAAATGGATCATCATCAACTGTAAACCATCCAAAAGCTCATATGCATAACTGGCTTTATTCCTTTAAGATTCCACATCAATACAGAGAATCATATCCTCTGTGCCACAGTAATAAAAAGAAAGAAAAAGGCTCTCTCACTAAATACAGTAATCATATTACAACAAAACCAAAACAGAAGATTAATGGTTTCCTCATATCTAAATGCTAAGTACGAGACTAATGGGATTATTTCGATACTTCACTTCTGTGTGACATGCAAAATCTCTTCCTAGAAGCACCCCCACCCAATTAATTCAGTAGATTAGGAGACTATCATGGCAGAAACAAAAACTCTGGGTACCAAAACCACAGCTCCCTGAAGAAACCTGTACAAGTGTCTGTCACTGAGCTATTAGCAAAGATACTGAAGACAGAGTTTGCCTTTATGTATTCCTCTACAGATTTGGATGCTGGTATTGGCAATGCTACAGCCCTGATATACTGTATGAACAAGAACTGGCAAAAAGGGCATCTCACAATCTTCCCTTTTCGGAAAGGCTTATTAACTGACTTTTCTAACTAACTTTTACCTTTTTTAGTACTGGACAATGAATGATTCAATGCTTAAGGAGAGTTTGGGAGCCAACTGACCTTTAAATCCATAGGATTATTATGTCTATGGGCCTTTGCCACTAGAAGGTTTGTTTTCTTTGGACAGTTAAGTTTTGCTTTCTTGTCCTCTTTTAACCTCTTAGTACTCAATGTAAATTGAATGTTTTTGGGTTTTTTTTTTTATCTTCATAGCACTCATTGACTACTTGTGCAAAATAAGTATTGTTCAACTTGCTTCAAAGTTTTTTTTGTTTTATTAATGTTTTAGTAACAAGTAAAACACAATTCCATTAATGCCCTTCTGTTGGAGAATAATCAAATCAGCTATTGGACGCAAAAGTCATTCTAAAAACATATTGTCTGGGTTTTTGTCCACTTCAGACTACAGATGGAGTCATTTCTTTGGAATTTCAGTACTGTAAGGCCAAAAGTTCTATTGCCTACAGTGGCATCTCCTTCCTGGTTTAATTTTGTAAAGCTGACTTAATGAGTTTGCTTCACAGCTGACCTCTCTAAACCCAGTAAAGCTGCAAAGTGAATTCACTTTCGACCCCCCTGCACTGTTCTTAGGCCTTGTAAAAGAGCAAGCAATAGAAATGCTCGATTGAAAAAAAGATGGCGTGTGACCTACCAAAACAGTGTTTTATTGCAGTGGGAAAGAATAACTAAAAGTAAATAAGTGTTCAGTAAGTAGGTACTTGCAAATGTAATGCAAAGCCTTCCAGAGATTGGGATTACTTGTTTCTACCATTAACACCAACAAGGACTAACACCTATGACATGAGGCGCAGGAACAAAGATAGCATGCAGGAAGCACGATGACAAAAGTAGTTTTTGTATCTTTAAAATAACATCACTTATCTAAACATAGTTTATGTTATAAGCTGATGCCTTTTACAAATTATCTTATAAAGGTAATTTGGAACTCTCCTTCGTGAATTAAAGACTACAGACTGCCGTTACAGTGACATCATTCCCAATTATAATGGAGCAATAGAGTCTTTTCATTTGCATTTGTGACTTTTCATCCCAGATAACTGATTTGGCCTTAACATACAAAAAAACTTGTGGCCTCCCTTAAATTTATTAATCTGCTGAATTGCAGTGATAAGCTCTTGTGTTGCATGGATGGATGGATTGATAGTACTTTATTTGTCAAGAGTGAAATTTAGCTTTTTACAACCCCCACCACAACCCCCAAAATCCACACAAAGAATTATAATAAAAGAATAAAGCTTCTGATTTGGCAAATGATAAGAAAGCAGTGACAGTGAGGAATTATAAAGGTGCCCCAGTAATGTTTCTTACCACACTTCTGAAGAATAATTCACTGTCTTAAATTGTGTCAGAAAATGGATGTGCAGCATTGTTAACAATGGCGCTCAGTGTTGTCTTCATTATCCCATACAGTAGTAACTCCAACGTGTCGAGTGTGCATCCCATTACTGACTCTGCCTTTTCAATTAGCTTGTGGATTTGGTGAGCTTCTCTTGAAGTGATGCTACTGGCCCATAATGCCACAGGTGCAGAAAATCACACTCACCGCTGAAGAATTGTAAAACATGCCCGCCCTTTCTTACAGTATATAGTTCCTCTGTGTTACTGACAAGTCCAGCGTGTCATTGATGTGGACCCCCAATAACTTCTAGCAAGAGTTTAGGTGTAGTGCCAGTTCCTGGGTTTTCAACACCTATCTTCTATACTCTTTCTCATTTCCCTCTATCAATACACCCCGTTAGTGCAGATTCATCAGAGAATTTCTGCAAGTGACATGACCTGAGGTTATATTTATATTCCGACAGCATTTATATGCGACAGCAAATGCTGGACTTGTGCCCTTTGTCTAGTAGAGCACTGGATCTAACTGATGGCTGCCAGTAGAGCTACGATATAAGCATAAATGTTGGGAGAAACAAAGCAGTTTTTTGACTTCATAATAAGAGAAGGTGGTACAGAATGTATCTGCCTTCGATCATCATGGGAAATGTAAGATCACTGGTGAATAAAATGGATGAGCTCTCAACGCTGTTCAGGAGTCAAAGGGAATACAAACTTAGCAGTCTCATGTGCTTCACTGAGACATAGTTTAGAACTGAAACACTGGTCTCCACAGTTGCAATGGATGGATTTAAAATTCTGCTGGTGGACAGAAGCAGGATGGAAAGAGGCAAGAGGAAAGAAGGTGCACTTGCGTTTTTGTGAATGAAATGGTATAACCCCAGACATATTATAATTAAAGCACAGGTATGCAACACAAATGTTGAGCTGCTCGCTGTGGGCTTACGACCTTACTATATGACAACAGAGCTTTCACAAGCCATTGTGCTGGCAGTTTACAGAACCCCCTCGGCGCACGCAACAATTGTATCAGACACAGTATATACTATAATCAGTAAACTCTACTGCCCATCCCCGTACTTTCATCACAATTTCTGGGGACTTTAACCAAGTCTACTTTCCTCCACCCTCACCAATTTTTACCAGTTTGTGCACTGTACAACAAAAGAAAACAAGCCCCTGGATTTGTTGTATGCCAGTGATAAAAAGGCATATAACTCAGTTACTATGCCATCTTTAAGCTGAACGGACCCTAATTTGATACATACTTGCATATTACTAGTAAATCCATTCTCCAGGGATTGCCAGATACCACCAGGACTGTAAAGATATGGACAACTGAGGATGAGGAAGCTTCTGCACTGGGGAAAAGCTCAAAGCTTTGAACCTCGATGACCCCAAAACCTCCCAGATCATGGACTTACTGACCAACAGACAGCAGTTTGTGAGACTAAGGGACTGTGTGTCAGAAATGGTGGTGTGTAATACTGGAGCACCTCAGAGAACTGTCCTGCCTCCTTTCCTGTTTACCCTCTACACAACAGAATTCCAGCACTTTCCATCAAAAGAAATTTTCAGATGACTCATCCATCATAGGCTGCTTTAATAATGGAGAAAAGTCAGAGCACAGGAAATTAGTAGAGGACTGTGCCTTGTGGTACAGGGCTGACAACATCCTGAAACTCAACATCAGCAAGATAAAAAAAGTAGTGGTGGACTTCCAATGTACCAAGAAGCCTCAGGGACCAGTCACCATTCAGGGTGAGGAGGCGGAAGCGGTGCAGAGCTATAAGTACCTGGCAATTCACATAAACAACAAACTGGACTGGTCTGACAACACAGTGGCGTACAATAAGGGCCAGAAAAGACTGTACTTGCTAAGGAGCCTCAGTTCTGCTGATGTGTGCAGCAAGCTGCTCAAAATGTTCTACCAGCTCATAGCAGCCAATGTGGTGTTCTACACTGTAGTCTCCTGGGGAGGCAACCGGAGCACAAAAGAAGCACAATGCCTGAACAAACTTATCAAGAACGCCTGTTCCACCACAAGGAAAACCCTGGACACAATGAAAAAGACAATGACAGCAAAACTGGACATCATCATGAAAGATCCCCTCCATCCTCTACAGGAGGCGCTCTCTTACCCTCAGGCTCATTGCACCACAGTGTGCTAAGAACTGCCCTGGTGGGGCGGGGGGGGGGGGTTGGGGGATAGTGTGTTTTTTCTGCTCACTGTCATCAGGCAATTCAATTCTTCTCTCCAACGTACTTGTTAAATTTATTTTTCTTTATCTAACTATTTATTGATTAATTTATTGGATGTAGAATCTGTCCTATGAATGTATATAATTGTTTTTTGTTTTTGGTGCTGTATGCTTTTGAATTTCCCTTTGGGATAATATACTTTAGCCAATCAATCACAGCTATCTATCAAAACTCAAAGTTAAGTGATGCTCCCCAAGGAATGTAAAACAACTTTCTAATACAGAATTCTCTTAATGTACTCAGATTTTCTGCACTCTCTCTCAATTTCCAAAACTCGTCAAAGTGCATCCTTCTCATTTGCCTTATCTAATAAGGATTTAGAAATGATGGTGTCTTCTCACACAACCTTAACTGCACATGCATAAAGACAATTAAAAACATTAAAAGATTTCAATTAGCTGGACAAAAGACAGAATAAACACTGAACAAAGAACACTTCCCTGATTAATTAAGCAAAACGAGCATTATTAATTCTGTCCAGTAAAGCATTTTCAACCTAAAACAAGCCAAACAAGGTCAAGGAATATGCAAGTTCTCAGAGAGCAAGGCTGGAATAATAAGAGTATGCACACTCAGTCGATAACTAGATCATTTGCTGTTCTAGACTGTAAGGTATCTTAATTTTAAGTGAAGCAACTGCTCTGCAGTGGCTGAAATTCTACTCTCAAAGTACAACTCACAACATTAAATATGCTTGCAAACAAATATTTTAGAAAATAAAACAAAAAAAAAACTTCCTCACATTGAACCTCTACTACTGTTCATAAGGCCCTCCTGCTACAACATGAAAGATAAAGTACAACTTTTCACATTTGAGCTCATTATAACACATATCAATAATGCAAATCATTTTATATATCAGTTTTATTAAAATATACATTATTATCTTACTGCTCATCACAGAAAGCCATTTTTTAGCTCACGGCATATGTTAATAATATGGGAATGACATTAAAGAAATAATAATAAAAAGAAAACAAAATACTTGTTATTTACGGGCACATCATCACACCTAGGGGTGTGATCGAAGGTCAGGGAATGGATAGTAAATCTGCTCACTAATGAGTGCCTTGGGATTACTAAGCTTGGGAGTCATTAGGGACAGTTTGGGATGGATCCATTGGCAAACTCTATGTAGCCACATAATTGAACAAGCTGCTGTTCAGATCAGGTCCCTGCAGAATTCAGCACAGTTCGTATGAGGAACACACAATTTGTAGTCAATTTTACAATCATACAGACATTCACATTTACGTATTATTACAGGGAAATAAAAAATACTTTCTAGCTATCTTCTTCAACATTTTAATCAAATTTAGAGATCAATAAAGTTACTATATTACATTACATGTGATATGAAGAAATTCTTCAATGAGAGATGTGCAGGAAAACAGCAGATTATCTATCTATAAATCAAACTACATCCTAAACAGTATTCAGGGAGTTTCATTACATTGTGAAAGCAGTCGACTCACCAATATGTACACTGTACAAAGAATATTTGCCATCTTGGTCTTTATCTACTATAATGCTGATAATTACCATATTCAGAAGGTTAAATTCAGCATAATTTTTAACCAATAGATGCTGTCTTGTTTCTGATATTGCTTGTGTCAAAAATCCTGCCTGAGAGAACAATATTGTGATACATATGTATATCACTGATGTAACTGCTACACTAGGCAGCAAAAAAAAAAATTAAAACTTGTTTTATATCCATAATATGTACTATTGTGTGCTCTTCAAAGTAATGGTGGTAATTTTGCATGACATGTTTCATATTAGAAAGTAACTAATTCACTAACCAAGAATTCTTGCATTTTGTGATGTTCTATCTCTAAAGATGTAAAGAGAAATATTATGTCTATATAAACAATGATAGTTTTTGTTCATAGCCCATAAAAAAGAAGAATGGGAACTGAATCATGTTAAGCTTAGATTTAGGTACATTGGTTTCTTTGGGTTATGCAAAAGTTTGAATACACCTGCATTATATGATCTGCAAGTAATAATTTTTGTTTAAGCAAACTAAGAATAAGCCAAGAATAATTTTAATTTATTTACTAGGAGGCTCTGCCCCCTGCTCCCTTTGCTTGCCCACCCCCGGGTTTGGTTTACCAGATATACAATTTAAAGAGATTGTTATTTTCATGGGGAATTGTTAAATATGCATTATTTTCACTTTTACTTTAAAACTTTAGTAAAAACAATACTTGGAATTAACTTTTCTTCAAGATTACATTGAATTTTGATTCCGTATTTGCACTTGCATCATGACAATGTAACGTATAACTGCCTGTGAGTGAATATCGTTTCTTTCTCTCTAATAAATAAAATGACTTTCTCAAATGTTTGTCCATGCTCTTTCTTCTTCACTTTGTTGTTGACATGTCACCTAGAATGTATAACATTATTGTCCTGATAAAATTTATAAGAGCTGAGAGTGCAAGAAGTGTGTCTGCCAAAAGCATTCACACGACAAGAGCTGAGAGCACAGGAACTGTGTCTGACAAAAACATTCACACGACTGAGGTTAGATGACTGTGGTCTTGTTTGAAAATAGTTTTAAGTAGGGTGTGACTTGAAAGAATCTCATGTTAAAAGTCTCTGTCTCACGGGACTAAATACCGCACCAACATTTTTGGAATCTTTTAATTCTCGCGGATATGCCTTTTCATTGGGAAGAAACACTACATTTCTTCTTCCCTGACGGCAACACGAATTAGATGATCTACAAGTCTCCAACTTAAAAGTTTAAATTCGATTTCTTTTTGTTGTTCCGTTATTTCACGGAGTAATAATTTCCGTTTGTTTGCGCTGTGATCTTTACTGTCATTTTTTTGAGACTTTTAAATTTTCGTACTTATTATCTCTAACCTACTCTGCATGTGTACTGCGCCAACATTATTGAATTCTTTATGACGTTCCACTTTGTCATCTACTCTTTGTCCTTTATTTCTGGCCCCGAGCATGGTTAAATCTCTTTATCGCGGGACGTACAAGTGTCTTTCCGAGAAAATCATGTCTCGTCTCCTTCCAAGATTTTTTTTTATAATAGAGAGATTTCAAGAGATGCTTGACAAAAAGAGAACAAATTTCAAACATGTGTTGGGCAAAACATACTTCAGGTTCTCTTTCAGTTGGAAGAAACTTCTTGATGTTGAAATCTTTTCATTAACATTTTCTGAACCTCTTACTTTATTGTGTACTAATAATGTAAGGATCAGGTCAAACATTATGATTGAAGAATTGGTGGAAGAGTTTTGCCTTAACAAAACTAGCTGTTTTTTTGCATGTATATTCTTGGAACGTGGTTATCTTTTTTATCTTATTAACTGAAAACATAAGCAAAAAAAAAACTATTCTTAGCAAGTACTGCAGTAAGAGTTAAAAAAAGCGCTTTCTCTTATTTCTTTTGCACAACACAACTTACTCAACCAGCTGTGAATGTACAGATTTTAAAAGAGTAAAAAGTATCAGCATTATCTCAGTATTTGTACACTAGATATTACAAATAACTGTAACTGCAACAATAAAAAAACAAAAGTGCCAACTAAATGCAGCAGTGACTGAGGAATTGCTTTCTGTCCTACATTTAAACAATCCATACACAAATACCAAGAATAATATCATCAGGTCGCTCTGGCATGTGAAAACAAAGAAAGTAAAAAAACCTGGCAAAAGAAATCCATAACCTGAGGATAAGGATTATCTGTAATGGCTGAATTAGACTGAATCATCAACACAACACTTGTGGATGGAGCAGGTTCTTAAATTGGCTTCAGGCAGGGACTGAGAGAGCAACAGCAAGAACTGGCTTTAAATATGGAATAGTTTACCAATAGAAATTTGCCGGGCTAATATAGTGGAGAATTTTTAAAAAACTGCTAAAACCCCATTATTTTAACATGGCAGTCTCATAGCTATATTTTAGTGTATGCCTGTTAAGCTATATGTGCATTAAATGATCATTTTCTTCAAGGCACCACAATTCAAACTAATCCCTAATATTCTCTACTGTTCTTTTTCCAATCTGCGCCACCACCACCTGATCAAGGCACCATGCAGTCCCTACATTGATGGATTGAAGGCAGTACCCCAGACGTCCACACGGCCATCATCATTAAATTCTGTCAAGTGAAGCCTGAAAGCTATGAGAACTGATTTAGATCATTTATAGTACGTAGAATGCTCAGTGGGGCTGGGTGGTCCCTTGGCTTTGGAACCCCTTTTTTGTTTCATAAAAACATTTCCTTCTTCATCTTGTAAAGCATTTTGAGCTAGATAAATAAATGAAGTTGTTGTTTAAAAATCCAAATCTATGCATCTCTATCAGATACTTTTCTGGTCTTACAAATGAACTCTAATACCATAAAGCATTTAATGCTTATTTAAAACATGCTGTAAACACATGTGTATACATACTCGGAAAGCCAAATATTTTTTTTACCAGAACCCAAAACTAAAGAGCTAAACCTCGAGCTGATGTGCCAGGAAAAAAAAAAATGACAGCTATAGTTAAAGCATGGTAATTTGTTAAGAAAAAAAGTTGTGGGATCAAAGGCAGAGCACAGAGGTGCAGTAAAGTGGACTTTGAACCATAAACTCAGCATTTTCAGCATTCTATCCAGAGCAAGATGTTTAACCTACTTGTGCTCCAGCTGTTAAATGATGGAAACAGTTCTACCATACATCTATACTTGTAAAGTGTCTTAGGATTATGTTCACTATACAAAGTCATAACATTCTCAAAACCACTTAATCCAATTCATGGTCACCTACCCCAAATGAATTATACAAAACAAAGACTGGTTGTTCATCTGTACAATTCCACATAAAGCACTTGGATTATGCAGTACCACATATATGTAAAGAAAATTGAATCCTGCAAGCAAAACTGAGGAAAATATCTATTCAGGCCATACTGTATATATTGATATAGAATTCAGAATGAGGTGGTGGCTGCTTGAGGAAAGAAAACACAATTTGCACTACACCTAAATGTTTCTGGACTCAAACCAGAAAAGCTGCCACCCTCATGGCAGTTCTAGTCACAGGAAAGCTTGCCAGATAATGATTACTTCCTATCCACTGTGACCTCCCTGCTTCTCAATCACATTTGCTGAGCCAGTATTAATCACCGCATTAAAGAGCCCTGCCAGTCACTTAACGAGAGGCAAAATGAACTTTAATGCCTTCACTGCTCAATGAAGAGGTCACTTAATCCACTTGTCTTGAATACATTCAGAGGTCAGGCACTGACAGAAATAACTTATTAATGCTTAAGATGACCCTTAAAGAGTTGAAATGATATATTATATGCAGGTGCTATGAATGCATTGTATTCACTATGCTGTTCAGCAGCACAGGCTGATTTTCAATATGGTAATTAGCCTAGGCTCATATTTACATATCAAAGCTCTGAAAACTGTTTTATAGAAATATGTAGTGCAGTGCTAGAATGTACTATACTTTCTACAAACAGCTCAAAGTAGTCAAAGTAAAAGCTGCTTTACTACTAAACATTCACCTAGAAACTAAATAAACTACAATAAGAAATTTTTGAGCCTTGTTCACAATATGTGTATGCTGCAGTTCAGTTCACAACAATCAGGAACAGATCTGCTTATCCAAATATGTTAGATTACACATACACCACTGAGGTGTAAAAGATTTCAACAAACAACAGTTTGAAGCCATGGCTAACTGTGATCATGTCCCATCCATGTCCTTTCCCAAGCCCCACCTCTGCCAGGCTGACAGATGGAAACTTCAGTCAGTCCACAAGGGTCACATTTTAAAACAGATTTCATTGTAAACCCTTTGGAATTAGAGGGGATGGAACATATATTATAAATTGTAACATTATTAATAATAATTTAATTTAGTTACATTCAACATCTTACCATTGACAATACTTCTTGCTTTAGTTTAAGGATTTGTCAATGATACTGAAAGATACAACGCTTTATTTAAAGAAAGCATTAAAAACTGCAATGTGCTCCAGGAGCCTGGTATTTGATACACAACAAAGCACAGTTTATGAGTACTTGTTGCTTGTTTCAGACTATTTTGGAATTTGTTTTCGAATTTTCCAAATTTGATTCTAACTGGGAAATTGAGAAGACAATGATCATCAGTTATAGTGCTGCCACTTAATTGGATGGATCAGTAGTGCCATGCACATAATTGGGTGCTTTTATGTATACAATTTTTGTATGTTTTTTTTCTTTTAACAAGAGCTGGTAATATAGTCAGGCAGTGTGGTATAGTGGTTAAGGTTCTGGAACTAAGACTTCAAATTCTGAGTTTGTGGGTTCAAATCTCACTACTGACATTGTGTGACCATGAGCAAGAACTTCACCTGCCTGTGCTCCCACTTGAAAAACAAAAGTAATACAGTGGAACCTTGGGTCACGACCGTAATTCATTCCAAAACTCTGGTCGCAACCTGATTTGGTCGTGACCCGAAGTAATTTCCCCCATAGGATTGTATGTAAATACAATTAATTCCGGACAGTACAAGCTGTATGTAAATATAAAGATTTTTAAGCACAAAAATAGTTAATTATACCATATAATGCACAGTGTAATAGTAAACTAAATGTTTACTTAATTCTTCTGTAATGTTTACTTCTTCTGCTTGGACTCTCTCGTTCGCTCACTCGCTGCACAGAGAATGCACAGGGAGAGACTGAACACGTGCAGAAATCATCGGCACGTATGAAATGGAAGGGAAACCGGCTTGTTCGTCACCCGAGTGTGTGGTCATGAACAGATGCAAAACTTTGGTAAACTTTTTGGTTGTAACCCGATTTGTAAGTGGTCTGAGACGTTCGTGACTTGAGGTTCCACTGTATAATCAATTGAATCTTAAATGTTTAAGTTACCTTTGATAAAGGTGTTAACCAAATAATAATTTATAATAATACCAGTAACGGCGCACTGCACAATAACGTCCAGTGAATACACTTGACTTGAGCATTCCTAGTTTTCAGACTCTTTCTCTGTACGTTTAGCATTCGTCTGCTCAGAAGTTGATGCGTTTGCTGCTTCCTGAGCAGCTCTTCTTTACTCCACTCTAGCGGCCTGCTTCTTCTCTTCTTCTGTCAGCATCTCTTCGCGTTAAAACTGATTAAGTCTGTTTTTGTGTTGCAATTACTTAGTACATTTTTCTTAATTTTTCACTTAAGCTGGCACTTAAATCTTCAATCTGCCTCAAGAATGATTTAAAATATGAAGAGGTAGGGGAAGTGACAACGAAGGTGGTAGGGAATGAGAACGGCGCTCGTACGCACGCACCGCACATTCACCCTGGTGCATGCTGCCGAGAGTTGATTCTACAATAAAATAAAATAAAAATAAAAAGAGTAATAAAAAATTATCACCCTGAAAGCAGAGAGTAGAGGTCACGTAGTATATGTGTACCAAATTTCAGGTCAATAAGTCAAACGGTTTGCGAGTTACAGAGGTGATTTAAAATCCTGGATAGACAAATGGAAAGCAACGGTAGCATATTATATAAGAAGATTACTAGGTCACTGAAGCCACTTACTCCTAACTGTCCATGAGGAAAACATTCCTACATTGAATCAATACTACTTTTCTTGGTCAATGCAAAACATTTGTTTTCGCAGAAAACTCTTAATTGTTTGAAATGAAACAGGTAACAAGTAGGAATTATGTGAAATTATTATCATTACTAAATGCCCACAATTTTCATTTGTATACATTGTGCACTCAAGTATTTCTGTTTTTCATTGGTTGTATAGGCCACTTTAAAGTCTGCAAATGAAAATTAATGTGATGACAATAGTAGTAATAATAATAATAATTATACTAAAAAATGATTAGCATAGGAGGTACAGATGCAGCAAAATAAAACGAAATCATTAGCATGACACCACAACTTTAAACATTAGGCTTTGAATTCTGATTAATCATGAAAGACTGATTTAAGTCAAAGTGAAAATACAGGCTTCCCAAATAGACTTACATTTAAAGTTGCATTAACTATCATCCTTTGTTCTTCACTACCATCTATTAAATGACTAATTACACTCCTCATGTTCATTCCTGGCTTTCTACAAATTTCTCCACAGTGCAATTCTCATGCGCAAAAACTCTGTCAAAATCATGCATTGAGGTGGTTCATTCTTTGCTTATGTTGGCATGTACAAAGCAAATTGAAATCAGGGGTCAGTATACACTGTAATGAGGATTACTATTTTTTGAACGCATCAAATTTCTAATAAACATTAAGGATCATCAAAACTGGTAATATGAAGGTCACAAATAGCACAACCAGAACCTGAAGGGAAAAAGAAAGTTTTTTTTTCACAAATGACTGACTGAATTTCTCAAAGCAGCGTATTACAAATGCAAGTTGCTTAGCAGACAAACTTCTGTCAGTAGTTCAGTAAGCTGGAGTGTAAATGAAAGAACAGTTAATGGACCTATGATGATTGATTGATAGATAGATAGATAGATAGATAGATAGATAGATAGATAGATAGATAGATAGATAGATAGATAGATAGATAGATAGATAGATAGATACTTTATTAATCCCAAGGGGAAATGTCTAATGTCAGGTCATCAAGGCATCTTATAACCATATCACAGAAAGTGGATTTTGTTTTTCAGGCTCGTAAGCACACTTCTCACTCAGCGCAACTGCATTTATTGCAACAGCAGCTGAATAAACAAGGTTTGCACCATCTTTGTAAGGCTTCTTGAATTTGAATATTAAGTATGCTATTTTTTGATCATAAATTTTCCTTTCTTTAGTTGTGATTTTCAACTAACCAAATGTCTTTTGAGGATGTGTGTAATGTGTTGCTTCTAAATCTGTTTTGAGCTTAACAGGTTTTAAGCTGTCATATGCAAAGATTTCTAAGCACAACACAAACAGTTGATAAAGGCTCACCTTCAGTAAACAAGCATGAAACTCCATGCTGCCAAAAATCAGCTTGATATCTGGGATTTTCATTTCCTGATTCAACAAGTTCTTACCATTTGCCTTATCTTTACTATAATCTTCTTCAGTAAACCATTTCAAATAATCTATTACACTGTTTCTTAAACATTGGATTGAAGATGTTTGGGATGGGTTGCCACATGACTGTGTTGTTAAGTCAGCAAAGTTATTCAATTGCGAATTATATACCACCCTCTATTTAGCGTGTGAAACAACACCATTAATTAATCACTGAGAAATTTTGTTTCTATGGCACAAAATTAAAAAATATACTCCCAACGACACAGTCACTCATCAAGCATTTATGAAACAATCAAACTGTGAATACATGACAAGCAAAAATATGAATAACAAAGAGCTGAGAGGATGGAATGACCAAAGAAACTGCAAGGTGAGGGAACCACGCCACTAATCTGAAAAGTCAAACTAAAATTAACTGGTGCAGCACAAAAATGTGACAATTATTAGAGTGTTATGAAGAGTGAGTGAAATTGGATTGGGGAATATATGTTGTATACTAAAAGCAGTTTCAGTGGCCATGGTCGATAGTTTATTGGGTGCTTACTGTTCAGGCATATGCTGGAACAAAAATCTATGTAGCAGAGGTGCAAAGAAGGTTCTGCATTAAATTTAAAAGGAATATCACCTCATCAAACTATTCTAAAATGCTTCTATAAATTTCAGTCTACTAGTAGTGTGAAGGTCAAGTCCACTAAAAAGTGTACTAACAACAATAAATATCAAAAGGCTGGGAAAAGGTGTAGATGTTCAGCACAATGCCAGTCTGCAGTAATTAAAAATTTAAAAGGGGACCATTTACATTATTCATCAAGATTTATCCTATCTCCCACTTAAAATACTATATTATTTTTAGGAATAATTTAACTATTTTTTAAAATCAGTTTATTGAATTATTAAATGAAAACCAGGATATGCTGAACTATTTACAAACTCATTTAGAAAAAAATCTATGTATGGTTAATGGTGGTGTAAAGTAAAAAAACTGAATGGACTAATTATTTTATGACTGTTTAATTCCTTATCCAGCGCCATTAACCAAATCACCAAGTTAACCGACCATTCATACTGTCCTTACAATAATCATCACACCTGCACCCCAAGAGTTTCTCTCTAAGTTTTACTAAAACTTACACTAAGCATTTACTGGCTGTTATAGACCTCAGGAATCCATTCCCTGTTTAGTATGAGAATTACGGTTTCATTTAACAATTTATTTACTTTTCACCTTTTTAGAGAAAAATTCTTGAAATAAAACAAACATTTTCTGTTTTTTATTATTAATTATTATTATTATAAGGCCATTGTTATTTGTTTATTTATGACTCTGCTGTCATTACGATTATAATCCTCTTCTTGGATCCGAGTATGGCATCGATCTTCTTAATTGGGTCCTAGTATTAAAAAGTTTAATAACCCCATATCTATTAGATTACACACTTAAATATGACATTAACTTTTTTTTGTTTGGGTTGGTTCTTGATTAACATGAGCTACCATTTCATCTTGATTACATAGTACATATTAAAGAACTGTTGTAAGAATGACTGAAGGCACGAATTTGAAGAAACAAACGTCTACAATGAACGAAACACTGCTATCTACAAGCTGGCAGACTACGGACTACAGTACTACTGACTAAAAGTGGGCTGTTGCATCATGCTACTACAGAAGAATCAAGCCACTCTAGCCACTCCTTAGTATTTCCCTCATGATCCACCCCCCCCCCCACCCCCCAAGAAACACTGCTGATGAATGACTTTTTAAACTGTCTGACACAAATATTGTCAATTTCAGCAATATATGGAGTTTCTTTTGTTCTATTTAGTTATTAATCTTCAAAATTTTCAAAATAATTTAGCAATATAAAGAGTAGGTTCACTGCCCAGCACTGGTACCAAAACAGTTTCAAAGCAAATAATGGATAAATCCAAAACCACTTAGTTTTAATCTAGCCTCCCAGGAGAAGAAATAACGTGCTTACAGAACAGATGTATTTACATGTATACACTATTGAATGTAAAGTGAAGGAGTTGTTGAGGGAAATGCTGGAACCTAACTGTTTAAAAAAAATTTTTTTTTTGGTACTTTTTCAATACTGGTATAACACATACCTCTAAGGCATTCCAGGCCTTCCTTTGTTGTATGCTGCTCCTTCGCACCAAATAAACAGGGTTTAAAAGTCACTGGTGGGATTCAGACATTCATTTTCATAAAGTAATAAATCTTGGAAAAACATACATACGGCATTGGACTTAAGCTCTGTATTCAAGAAATGAGAATAATAGAAATCCCTCTACAATGGGGATTACAATATGGACATAAATTGTTAATGTTATAAAGGTGAATTTTATCTAATGTCGGAAAACACACAGAGACCATAACAACTAGTACTACATCAAAGTGCTCCCAGTTTGCCACAAAAAGGATAGTACCATTTACAGCAGGTGTGAGACCTGAAACAAAAATGACAATAAAATAGTACAGATATGTTCTTATGAGCTGAATATTGCAGATTTTTTCCACAACATCCTCTTATTCAAAGAAGAAAGTATTGTATATCTAGGGAGACAGACAGATATGTAATAAATAAATCTTAACCTGCATTAGGAGGAGGTAGTGGGGTTAACACTGTTATTGTACAGAAACCTGTTTAGTCACAGTGATATTGTATACTGCATATGGATGCTTTCTCAGGAAGAGATAATATTTAACAACCAGTCCTGTTGGAGGTCTCTCTGAATTTTAATATACTCTCTGCCTTGGTCACAGAGCATCATAAAAAGATATACAGTCAGCAGCAGGAAGCTTTTACACAAGGCATGCTTCTTTATACAGAGGATTAGGAGGATCTGGGGTCAAAGCGATCTTTTCAGAGAGTCTGATGTAATTCACTATTTTTGACTTGTTTTCAAATCCAAACTGAAATTAGCAACCAAAGCCGTTCTTCTTCTTCATACTTGCATATGCAAATAAAAAACTCTTTATTAACAGTCAAGGGAATGTATAACATCAGCTCCTGTGCATATTCCCTTTTGGATCATGGAGCATAAACCTTAACAACCCCTGCACTTTGGGGACATTAGCGCTTCTCCAACGGGATCTCCAGATGAATGGGAAAATATTCTTACTTCACGCCTCTCTTTCTCTCCCTCTGGGGTACTCAATCCCTAACAATGGAAAAAGAAAAACAAACCAAGCAACACCCAATAAGATACTATTTCCCAGGAGCTGTGTGTTTCATAAATCAGGAAGTTGTTCTCTTGTATGGAGTGACTAGCCACCTTGATGCAGTAACAGTGTGCAAGAGAAAAAAGCAATTTAATGTCCATATATATATTATTTCTCTTTGTTGATGATGATGGATGTGATCAATAAGCAGGTCTCGTCCAAATGTAAAACATGTGAATAGGATGCCTGCATTTCATTCCCTTCCTATGTGGATATATAATGAAACAATGATAAGAAATGATTTACCTTTCAGTATTATCTTTTATTTCTTTTGGGATGTGACCAGAAGACATAACAAAACAAATATCTGCCATTGACACTGCTCTATATTAAGAGCATCGTTGTTCTGTTTAAGAATATACTTCACAAACTGACTGAATGACTATGTCAACAGATGCACTTACAAAAAGTTGATTGTCATACACCCTATTGCATTTATATTGAGTGACTATTCCTGATGAAATTTTCAGGTGCTACCAAGCATCAAACATGCTCCAAGGGCTGTTATTAAACCAGCAGTTTTTCCCCTTCCTTTTAACAGAGGTTAGAAACACTGGGAATAACTCCCTAATGGAAAGACAGACTCGAAAATGATTTTTTTTCTTTTTCCTCTCTTTGCAGCTCTAGAAAAAAGTGCAGCCTTCAGAAGCATTAACAATTGTGTGGATGATGAGGAGGATGACAATGAATGGGGACATTGCCTTATTTACTCCCTTGGGAATGAAGGTGAGAGTACCGCTGCCAAGCAACAGTTTAGTCAAACAAAACACACACAGAGTTCTGCCATAACAACTGTTATGTTCTCTAAAAGTCAAGAGAAATTAAAATAATTGAGAAAAGTGCCAGTACAGGGAATGCACATCATTGTCTGTTCCATGAATTTACAGAGGTGGTTTGAAAGTTTTATTAACCTTTGACATTTCTCTTGACATAACAGATTATAGTGTGTACCATGTAAATTTCTAAAATTAAAAAACTGTCATTGGCACATTTTCAAAATCATGCATTATAAAATAAGAGAAATATTCTTTGCAAGCTCAATTAATGATTTATTTTCCTTTCAAATTTACATAGAGGGTCCTTATTTCAATTAGTACGTATATTTCCTTTTTTACACCTTCAATGGCTACCAACATAGTCACATGGTGGATCTTATATTTTAATTCTTCATCAAGCGTTACTTTCAAAAAAATGTTTTGTAGAAATATCAAGCACAATTAGCCAAAAGCTATTTATGACCAAAATCTAACAATGGCATATCAAACAAATGCAATTTTTACAGTACTTAAGTTGAAATTTGGAAAGCTATGAAAGTCAGCTTGGGCCCAACTTTTAGCAACATAACATTCCAAAATTTTGTTAAAAACAAGTATTTTATGTACTATATTAACACACTCTATTATCACTGCTATATTTAAATATTGTAAAAAATAACTAAATATGACATCTCTGTCTTTGATAAAGTAAACCAATTAAAATTAAAAAATGCTCCTAACTTATAAAACTGTTAAATAAGTCCCAAAATGAAATGGAATGTTATGCCATGCCTATAGTTTCTTACTTGTTAACAAATGTGTTTTTTTCATTTCCTACAGTAAGAATTTATGTCTTTGTGCTAAAATAAATAAAACAGGGACTATAATCAATACAGAAACAAAACAAAAAAGATCCATATGTCAGAAACTTACGTACTTCCCAAAAAAATTAACAGGTTTAAAGTTAACTAGACCTAAAAGCTTCCAGGACAGACTGGGTGAGGTAATGCAGTTTATGAAAACAATTGTGCATTAATAAAGGTTAAACACTGTAACATGTAAACCAGTAGTTACAAAAAATACTACCTTTAAATATGTAGCACTGTAAATAAATAGGGTAAAAGATTTTTTTTGTAAGAACAAAAATTGCACTAAAGGTTTACAATGTATCCAAGCAGCTTTGGGCGTATAACAAAAACCTGTGCTGGTTGGAATGGCAGTCAATATCAAGGAAAATAACAGGTTTTAAATAAAATACTTTTTTAAAAGCAAAATTACTTAGGAAAAAAATGACAAAATGCTACTAATTTTTTAAATTTTTCACATGAAAGCCAAAAGGTACATTAATAACATAACTGATCATTACAATATTTAGCATATAAAAATAGTTTGTTATTTTCCTGAGAAACGTTATTATTGTATTAAAAGCATATAAGGTTTGGAAATTCCCAACTAATGGCTACTACGTGATAGAGTAGGTGAGAGGCATATGCCTCATTTAAATAGTCAGCCATCATTCATCTTCCAACAGAACAGTACATATTTTGACATTCACTTCACATGACCCAGACAATATTTAAAAATAATAAAAACGAGGAGGGACAGTAATATAATTGGTCACACAGCTGTGGACACAAAAAGTATCCATCATGTAGCTTATTTAGCAAGGAAGACAACAAAACTGAGTTAAGCATCAGGGCACAGTACACCCCCTTCAAATGCTACATTTACACTGTGTTCTGAATAGTGGCACAGACACTGCTCCTTCACTAACCAAGCCAGCAGTTCTAATAACAAAGAAACATATCATACATTTAATTCGCTTTCAAACTGCAGGTGTTTGAAATAAGGGCAGTGGAACTGCATAATGTCACTCATTAAATTATATTCTGTCTCCAAATGGAAATTAGAGATGAATGATGTAAAAATAAGACAAAACTACAAATGTTCAGTTAATATCATGTTAGGAGTCAATGTTTTTTGGTTTCAAAGGAGTCTTATTTTAAAAACCACGAGAAGATAAAAGAAAAGAATTTGCATTTAAAAACCACAAGAGGATGAAAGAGAATCTGAATGACAAATTTTGCTCTGATTAGGTGCCAACTGAACTTTACTGTGTACAACTCCTTACAAGGTGAGCACACCCAAAACAATTTAGAGAAAGAACAACTAAAAAGACATACTGTAATAGGAGTCACCAGAACTACTGAGATGTCTGTAACACTGTTCCTGCCATATAAATTGTGCACAAGGACTAGAACACTTCCTACCATTCTATACTTAGCCATCACTGATTATGTGGATCTTAATTATCATTATAATACTATGCATTTCAAGATAATTATAAAAGGGGAGAAAATAACATAATAATGGCAATGAAAGCTATAAACAACATTTTTAAACATCCACAAATAACTCTGAACCATACAAGCAGGGGAAAAAAAACATGGATACGGTTAATTTGTACTTAGGACTTGGGTAATGAAGTAGATGGAAGCTTTGTTGCTGAGGGGAAAAAGAGAGGAGGAAAAGGCTACTACTCCAGAAAAGAGCTGCTACTGCCCTGTAATTAACGGAGAAGAGGAGCTCCATGGGTGTGGACAAAATTACAAAATCTGTTACAATAATGGCCAACTTCAATTAATGAAATTGCACTGCTCCCTAAACCGCAAGAGTCATCCAACTGCAGACAGGAACTCTTGGAAATCCAGTACTGACAAGTGTTGTGGGATTTGATTATTTTGCTACCATCTGACTGAGATGGCACTTGTGGAACAAGAAACCACCAGGGACCTGAACATTGTGTGTGGTGTCTGACACTACAAGTTAGAAGTAAGACCTTCTTGAATCAACATAAGATAAAGCAATTTATACAGACTTTTGACTTTCACAACTTTATTTGTCAAACTTGTATGGTTTATTAGGAGGTAACAGATGAATTGCTGACCCGCTTTTGGTATTTTTTTTTTTTGAGCTTTTTATTTTTAATCTCGTGTGATCTTTATAACAGTTTTTTCCCCAAATCTGACAGATATTTAAAATGTTTGACATGCTCTAAAAAGATTATTATTCTAGGTCAATTGCTAGTTCTCAACAAAATTATTCTCATGTTGGATCCTAACAGCCCCTCAGAAGATGTGTGCTCCTGACATTACTTTGGACAGTTAGGGATCTGTTAAATATGTACTGAAGTGCTTCCTCCTTCATGACCCTGGTAATGTGACCAATTAAGATTTATTTTAACGGATTCATGTATTGAAGAAATCATGAAAATAACAGTCAGACGTGGCTCAACCAATTTCCACGCTTACCTTTGTTTTAACAACTTTGACAAAGGTACACAGTCCTTTCCAACAAGAATTCAACCTTCCTAATTTTTTAGCCTTCTTTTTTTCTTTTGTTACAAGTGTCCCTAAGTGCTGACAAATGCAGTTACTGACTAGAATCCAGAGTGGTTTCGAGTCAGCTATTCAATGTATCAGCAATCTACTGTACTCTAATGTCAAAATCCTAAAACCCACAAACTGAAAACATGTCAGAGGGTGATGATAACATGTTGCCCTTGTTTTTCTGTTGTCATTTCCAGCAGACTTATGGATGTTAACATTTCCAGCTTGTTTTATTATTATTTTTTTCTTAAAGAGTCACCTATCCACAGTATGGCTCACATAGCACTGTGATAAGGCAAAACTAAGTGGTGTGGCAATCAGCTGCAATCTTGTGGATGTTGAGAGCAATGTCACCACTAATATCACACAAGGCATGGTACAGGCCCACCTCAAACTTAACAGTTCTGTGGTGAATAAAGGGAACTGTTAGATCCTAATGTGTGTGTGGTGTCACAAAAGTAAAGCCACTATGGGGACTAAAGCTGGGGAATTATTAAGTGGTAAAATCAAAAGGGTTCACTAAAAAGCATCAAAATAATGGGCAGCTTGGGAGATGTCCTCTAAGACCTAAATATGGATCAAGGCCAGTGTTCCCAAAGCCAACGTGGACTGTTCCTTATCTCATAAATAATTCTGGGGCTTGATTCAACAGTGATCCCAGGAAGAAATTTAAAGTTGCCTCACAGTAGAGTAAATATTGACTTTGGATTTAGAACTACAGCTGGAAGAGACCCGTAACAAGGAATAGAGGTTAGGTGATAAGAGTAGTTCTTTATAGTGCAGTACACAGAGGAAGGGCAATCAACCATCTTAAAAATGATAGTAAAACATATTAAATGATAAAATCAGTTCAATATCAATAAAAAAAACAGACATCAACTACTTTACCTTGTCCATTTCACAGTCACACAATATTGGAGCCTACTATAACAACATCAGGTACAAGGCAAGAATCAGCCCTGAGCATGGTCCAGTCTTTCATATGACAAAGTCATGTGCACATCCAATGCAGAGTTGATAAAAACAACTAAATAAATATATAAAGGTCATGCCAAATACCAAATTATAAATTTAAATACGCACCCACATATATAGAGAGAGAGCGTATTCTTGTTTTTGATCATGCAGGCTTTTATTGATAATTCTGCAGAGAGTAGCAATCCATTTCCTACAGAAAAGTTGATGCCATCCATGGATTTAATAAGGAAAGCTGACATCCAACCTGACCTGTGAAGGAGGTACCACCAAGTGCAACAGTTGTCTGCTTTGCAAAGCAGCAGTGGGGCAATTAAACATCAAGCTGTGATTACTGTGTTTGTGGGATCCTTGCCATTTCTGAGATAGCCATCATTTTGCTCTTTCTCCACAGCACACCAATACCGGGAAACTGGATCTAAAACTTCCTTAAATTGAGCTGATAACAAGCCTCTTGAGAAGGAGCTGGAATTACTGTTATTCCAGAGAAAAATAAAAATTTTTAGTTTTGTGTTTACCGAAATAAAATACTCTGAATTTATTATACAAATGGTTTTATGTGCTGGTAGAAGCAAGTTCAGAAAATGCCCATTACACCATACATACACATTGAGGTCCTATGCAACCATGACAATGTTCTTGGGCTCCTAGCTTGGTCAACAATCCATCTGGCAGAGAGGACCAAACAAAGGTCATTTGTGTCAGTTTCCAGCAACGACTGAAGAACTTTTCTATGTAAAAAATAAGATAAGTAGTATTTAAAGAAGATTTGATTTTGGGTATTGTTTACAGAGAAGACACAGTAAGAGTTATTCCTGTAGTTACTCCAGTCTTAAGCTGTGATAAAAAGTGTAAAGACCTTTAAGCACATTCAGATTATGAAACCTAATGCATAAAGGATAGCCTTTACAAATGACACTGACTGCTGATCTTTCAGGTGGTATGGAACATTACCAGGTAAGTCATTAACACGGTAGAAAACTTCATACCACTGATAGTGATAAACCTAAAAACATACAAACAAATGACTCTGAAAAGAAAATCAATTCTGAGCCAACAATAGCGTCCCTTTCACCTTTGAGTTAGCAGTGCAGTAAGGAGATCTCTATTTCAGTAGTTCTTTTACTTCTTGGAATGTAGTACCCTTCACTTCACTATCAGCCCTCTAAACACGTAGTCATGTAGAGCCACTAGCAAGGAAAGGCAGCTAAACCTCACATGCCAGTTCAACTAGTCAAAAATAAAAAACATCCAGAAAATATTAAAAACGTAACCACATAACATAACCACATCTGAATCTAATGTGTCTGTATTTCACCTTTTGTGTTACGTTATGACCATTTCAACCTATCTTAAAGTACTCAAAAAATTAAACTAGTTTAACATGTAGTATCTGATGCTGCAAGAATCTTTTATAATGTAATTCACAGTCCAACACATTAGCCATAAAATCGCACTGCTCAGAGAAACATGAAAACATCAGACACACTCAGCACGCTTTTCTATTTGTTCCTAAGAGAACACAAATTGGGATACAAACAGCATCTTCATAAAATCACAATAACTATTAATTAATGCTTCATGTTACTGTCCTTGCCTGTGTTACCTGAGCTAATGGCCCAAATAATGTGCATCTTTAAGCAAACAGGACCATTCTTAAGGTCTTTCCACATTCCTTTCACAGAGAACATATTTGTTAACTTCGTAAAATAAGATTATTTTATATAGCAACTTTCAAAGTCAAACTTCGAGTAAAACACTAAACAAATTCTGATTTTCTTTCAAACATTAACAAAAAGTATATCCTTACTTTATATAGATGCCCCTCTAAAATGGACTTCCCATGCACAAGCAACATATCAGCATAATTTAAGAAATAATGTGTTAAATATAAATAGAGAGCAAGTTCAGCAAATTAAAGAGGAGGTGCCTTTATTTGATTTTCTGAATGTTAATATGCTCTGTGATGCAGACATTCAGAGAATACACTAGGGATCAGATTCTTCCTGACCAGAAAATAAGTGAAATAAAGCGATCACTGTAACCTGTGGTGCTCTCATCTGTGGAAAATGAGCATTTAAATGAAAGTTCAATTTATGCAAACAAAACTGAGGACTGATTTTTTAACATCCAGTAAATGGAACACTCAGGAGACTGGATGTCTAGCAGCATTTAACACACAAATATCAGATGATCTATTTATACTCTCCTTTATTCCACACTGCAAGCCTTTTATCATCTCTTTAAGTGTAGTCCTAAATAATAAAGCAAGCTACCACAAAAAAAAAAAACAGCTGTTTTAAAATCTCAGTAGAATCATCTAATGTCATCTTCTCACACTGCTGACTTTGAATAAATCCACAAGAACAGGGACATTTTGACAGGAGCAGCTGGGCCACTGCAGCCTGATAAATTAATCATGCCTGTAATTAACCTCATCATCACACAATTACGCAACCACATCAATACTCCGATAACAATTGTGAGGATTAAATCAAAGGCCAGCATTGTTCAATCAGAGGGTGATCTTCAGGCCCTCCACACATAGACTATTCCACCGTACAGTTTACCTGTTTTAGTGTATGGCCTCTAATATAACCTTTGCACTTCCTATGAAATCTCACTGAATTGAGATCTTAATGGATACAATGACAGAAACACAGGACCAAAGAACTTCAGGCTTGAGCTCAATGACCACTTGTTAGAAGCAAGTGTCTTGACAATGACCATTTTTACAAAGAAATTTTTAAAAAGTTACCTGTATAGATAAACATAGAAAATCCAATGATGCTTTAGTAAACTGAAGGAAAGATTAAGGAAAAGAAAATGATAGAATAACATCTAACTGCTCCCAAAATAAATTAAATACTGTCATAGAGGAAACTGAGCTATAATTTAAATGTCCCCAAAATAATATTCACCACTATACTAAGAGGGAAATTGGCAAGCAAGGAAACATTTCGAACAGGCATGAAGAAAATGAAAGGAAAGGTATGTAACCAGGAAGGGAGAATGTTTAAATCATGCTTCCTTGTTTATAGCCAGTATGTTACCATGTACTTTGTCTCTTCTATCTGTTTTGACACAATTTTATGCTTGCCTGAATTATAATTTCAAAAATGTAGATGAACATAGTTACTGAAAATTTTTACTGGAATCTACTGGTATTTGACCAATTACAATCACTTCAAGCAACATGAACTAGCTAGAATAAAAACACATTGCATCTCACATTCCAGTGCATGTTTGTTACAACTGTTACACCTCTCAATGGGCGTCTGAACCGCTCCTAAATAATTGGCACACAAATTCCCAACACACCTCTCCATTTATGTTACCATCATTAAACTTGCTGGATGGATCCTAGTATCTATCGGTCCCAATTCTGCTCTGCAAACAATTGTGCACATTAAATTGATCCAAATCACTGTATGTGTATTCCCTAATCACAACAGAAGGAAACGGGCTTGCCCAAGGCGAAAAGGGACAGTATGTGATTAGAAACGGCAGTTTAACAGCTGCAAAGGGACACTTAGGGGGAAACGTTAAGATATGCACTGCAAGACAAATAACAAAATAAATCAAACATACTGGCTAAATGTACCTAGAGGCTGGAAGACATGCTCTGCAGTCCATGGAGCTTTATAAAACAGTGCTCCACTACTCAAAGGCCTCAGCTGAAACTACCAGACCGTACTGCCTGTCAACAATGAACTCCCTTGTTTCATCCAGCCCCTGGAGATTAGGCCTGCATACAGCCTTGTGAAATGTCAGATGCAAGGCTATTTTGTAAACTAATGGAGCTGCCAAGCAAAGACAAGGAATAACTCAGAAGTGATCCACTGTGTACAGAAGCCACCTCTAAAAGACAAGGCTGCAACAACCTTCAGTAGCTAGTGACAGGGATATGTCAAGTGCAGGTCTGGGAAGCTCGTGGCATGATACTCACAAGTGTGGCAATGGCAGTCTGATCTCTGACCACTATATTTTCCATTCCTTGCATCAAGAACACTTGAATTAATTTACTTCATCACTTTTATAGGTAACTAATGAGGTACATGAATTCTACCCTTGCATTTACAAATAGAGCTCTATATAAAATGATTTCAATGTCACAAGCAGTGAACAACTAACCACCATTTGGAATCTGATGCCATTTTATGGAGGAATAGAAATACAAAAAGATTTATATTTTTCAAGAAAAGCTCTACTTATACAATAGTTTCCTTTAAAAATAAAGCTCCTCTTTATACATAATCACATTAGTCATAAAAATGTCACTTGCCAATGAGCAAAAGATGGGTTTCATGCCCACTGACAATGAACTAGTGTTAACACACTCTACCAACACTACTGTGAGCAGACTTGGTAGATATCCCTGTGTTCTTTAGTATGGAAATGACAAATGTTTCAAGGAGTGACGGTACTAATGAGGACAGAGACTACATTATCCCATGATGTGTGATGAGCTAGGTATTTGCTCATTTCCTTCATAATAAAGCACAACTTTTTGACAGTTCAATGCTGAATTTAGATTGGCCTTTTTAAATACTGACCTGGAGTCAACATCCACCTTCTCATGTTGTTTAGTTGCTGTTCTTAAAATAAAAAAAGTCCTTATGTTTGCATCAGAGGTGATAGCTGAGCAGATTTACTTGCCCTCTGAACTCATCTAAGGTTGACAATGTTTGTAGAGAAACGTTCAGTGCTAGACTAATAGATGGAGAGACTTATTAGTGTCAGAATATTTTTTAGGAATAAGCAATAATAACTGACCTGAACTACCTTCCTCTTGTTCCTTTAACTTCATGTCAGCTTTTTTTACCCCCAAGTCTGTTTATCAGAGATGGAAGCTTACTTTGTTTAAATAGTTGTAAATAGATTTGTTATTCTGCAGTAACTTATAAATCACTTCATACATCATCTACAGTGATGATCATTTGCTTTGTCATTTAGTACTGACTGAGAAGGCATCATGTATCTGCATACTTTGGGCGTACAACTATTCCCTCAACCGTATCAGTCACCTGAAATGAGCTTTTATTCATAACTCACCAAGTAAAAACAGAATGATAGAAGTTTATGTAACGCAGGAATCTCTTTCTGAGCACTAATGCAACTCATGTGAGCTTCAGTAAGTAACTCATACTCTATTATAGTTGTATACATCTGAAAAATCATAAAAGACTCTTGATCTTCATTTACTTTGCATAATTATTAACATAAATGAAAAAATTTAAAACAACAAACCTTACAACACAGAAAAGATGAGATGAAGATACAACATTCAACCATTTATGACTTATGTTAACTAATGAATAAAATATGTTTGTGTACATAACAGTATATATTTAACCCTCCTCTGCTTCTTTGAAAATATAAATTGTTTTATATGCTATACAACCCCCAAGGTACTTTTGAAAACTATTTTATTATAATGGCAATATCAATTTAGAAATTTAGCCACAGTTTTTGTGTACTGCAGTGAGGCATTTATATTTAGGCAAAAAAACTGAAAATGAGCAAATTCTGCAAGCATCTAAAACACATTAGTAGAACCGGCTGTTTTCTTGGCAGTGGCACACAATGACAGTACTTTTTGTTATCAGATGATGTTCAAAATAAAATTCATCTTCATTTTTAAAAATAAAAAATAATGCTACAGAAAGTTAGTGATATATTTACACTTAACACTAGAATTACCAGAGCCCACCTTAAATCCCTTTGCACCTCTCCGTCAGCATTTTTTGTCTTGTAAATGTGTCGATAAGCCCAAGCAGCCTGCTATACCATTCCCCCCCACCGCCTCAGCAGTAAATGTTTGGCATTTCTAAAAGTTAACTTTTTTTTCAGTCTTATTCTCTCAGTCATGTTCAAGCTCTCCATTGCACCCCCCAAACCCCCCCCCCCCACACACACACATTTCTGATCTGACTCTTAACTAACAGCACCAGTATAAATTTACACCTTCACACCCAATCTGATGCTATTCGCTTTTAAATAATACTGCGTTAGTGCGATGATGTTTTCTGATAGGTACTATTCAGGTCATAAAATGATTTCTTCAAAATGTCACATATATTGTCTCTTTCTTTCAGGTGTATAATAGAAACCACAGCAAAGAGAGAAGTGTGTACATTGCAACAGGTACATATGTCATAAATGAATGAAGGACGGTCCTTGCCTGTGTGTGTGAACTGTTAACATTTGAATCTGATGATTGCATATAGCGTTGAACTGACCTCTCTGTACTATTCTTTCCTCTGCATGTCCTGGCAGTAGTATGTATCATGATCGTGACTGAGAAAATAAAAATGAGAAAAAAAGCTAACTTTTACAAGTCCTATAAATGTACACCGGCTGTTACATTGGCAAACCAAATGAATGTGTTTATTGTATAATATTAACAATAAGAGCAGCTCACTACTGAAAACGGTAAATATAGGAGGTAGTGAGAATTGAACCGGGGACTCTTGAGTACAAGTCAGCAAATCTTACCGCTACGCCACGGAAGCTGTTGTATCGTCCTTGAACCTTTTGTAAAAGTGTTTATTGGATCTTTGGACTTCACACATTATATAGTTTAGGCCTACATTTTGTCATTTATTACTAAAATATGAAAAAATTTTCTGTTTAAAAAATGTGTTTACACAGATTATTGTAGAAACGGAACACACATGAAATGCATGTGTTCCAAATAATGATCTATTATTTCCACTCTAAAACTTCAGCACTTCACTCCCAGATAATCAAGTCATGAGCTGGGAGAACTATATCTATTATTTATTATATTACATATCTATTGACTATCTTTATGTATCTAGATTGCAAATACCATACATTGCATCAATGTTCATATTGCTAACTACACGTCAATATTGCTGCTACTTCTTTGTCTTGTCTTTGCACAATGTCTTGTCTTGTTTGTGTTTTAATTTTAAATTTAAATCTTAATTTTAATTCTATTTTTAATTTATTATTTGCACTTCATGTTGTTACACTGTGGACCCTGAGCTTCGCAATTTTGTCTGTCTGTATACTTGTATATGGTTGAGATGACAATACAGTTCACTTTGACTTTGTGCACATTCTACGGCGGTGGGGGATGGAATAACAGGCTTCTTGCTGCTTGTCTTTATCGGCACATTTACAGGACAAAAGACGCTGACGGAGAGGTGCAAAGGGATTTAAGGTGGGCCGGATTTACGAGTTTTTTCATAGGCTGTGGTAATTCCAGTGTTAAAACCACAAGCAAGTTAAAAAGCTGCATGAAAAAGTTGAATTGTTAAATGCTCAAATTTATTAGAAGGCAACAATGTGCACTGTGAAAGAGCCTTTTTTTCCCGTCTCATAAAAGGCAACGTCTTCCAAACCTCAAGTAAAAGAAGCCAATGTACCGTTATGTTCACCTTGACTTTATCTCCTCCTTGTTACAGTGCCAATAAACAATAATTTGCCAAATCCAATATGAATGCCTAACTATTTACTCCCTGATGTCAGTATCTGAAGAGGAACATTTGGCAGAGCTGACAGCCTTGAGTCTGTGTGCACATGTCTCCCTTTCTCTCTATCAGCTTTGCACTTGTGGACACTGTATTGTTTCTCCATCCTACTTTGTGAAACTACTGAAGCTCTGTCAAACTGCATGGGAGATCATAAATGATTTTTAAGTCCAGCCGTAAATTTGCAATTGGACTGAGAACTGAACTCCCAACATTCACATTGCTGTTTTTAGGCCATTCCTGAGTAGCTTTGGCTTTATGCTTGGGGTCGTCATTTTGTAGAAACTAAATTTCTCTTAAGTTGAGTTTTTCTTGGAGACTAAAGGAATTCCCTGTATTTTACTCTGCTCATTTTACTCTCTGCCAACACAACCTTGCCAGGGCCTGCCTCAGAGAAGCATCCCAAACAGCATGACTTTGACGATGGCATTTCTGATGATATGCTGTATACCTTATGCTAAAAAAGAAATTTGGTATGAAGGCGAAAAAGCTCAATTCTGGTGTTATCATAACACATAACCTTCCTCTATTTGTTATCAAAGTCTCCCACATGCCTTCCGGCAAACTTTAACCATGATGTCTTACGAGATTTATATCAACGGTGGCTTTCTTTCTAGTACTCTCCCTACAACTGGTGAAACATTCAGGCAACAGTTGCTGTATGCAGCCTCACTCACCTCAGGCAGAAGCTTCAGGGTTGTCGATGGTCTCTTGGTCATCTCCCTCACTAGAGCCCTCCTTGCATGGTCACAGAGTACAGATGGGAAGATCAATACTAAAGAATCAATGCTTCTGATACTTTAAATTTAATCATCAATGTTCATATTAAAAGTATCAACATTACATATTTTCTATAACATGTAACAGTATTAGAAATTATTTTTAAAAAGCATTTGATGTTGAGAACATGATTAAATTAAATGTGTCATACTGTGCAAAATGCGAGCTGCTTTTCCTTCCATGCTTTTCATCATTCTGCATTCACACTGGCAGTTCTGTACTCCCCCAGCAAAAGTGGTGGGACTGTGTATGTGATGCAATGGCAGAAAGAAAGTGAAGCGTAATTTGGAGTTATTTTACTCCACTGAACAATAATGAAGCAACATGTCAGAAGGTAAAACACATGAAAGTCAGTCACGCTGCAAGAAACAAGGAGTTACAACGGAGGTGATCGGTAGTGAGCACAGACACTCATGGTTAAAAAACCTAGCACGGTTAGCAAAGGGCTGCAGTCTACTCTTAAAGAAGCCTTCCAGAAAGGCAGGTAATACCCATGTAACATTTGTACTTTAAACTGATGTTAAGGTTGTTTTATTTGTTTGAGCAGAAAATAATCAATGTCTGTTTTTAGGGAGGAGTATATTACATACAGTACATAGCTTGATGAATGGACATACTTAGAACACATTTTCAAAGCTTTACTTCCCATTCCCTAGCGTTAGATCCAAGAGTCACTCAAGCAGTATAAACAATGCTAAATGTGGCAGTTCCGAAAATTACCCGGGCAACGGTATAGAAGCATCTTCTCTTCTTCCCCGTGCGTGTGCCTAGTAATAATGGCGTCTCTTAAAAAACATTTTTCAGCAGCACAAGTATTGCATGCTCTTGACAGTGATACGAGCAGTGATGTTGAGGAGCCTCTCATCTGCAAGTGAAAACAAAGTGAATCTGTCTTCAGGCAGCGAAATTGAAACATACAGTGAAACCGGAAGTGAGTCTGATAACAATTGTTGTTCAAATCTTGCAAACATGTTTAATAATTTCTTTTAATAAACGAGCAAAGTTTCAAACTTTATTGTTTTGTTATGTCGAATTTGTTAAAAAAAAGTATTACTCGATATTAGTTTTACTTTCCATTAATTTAATTTGATGTTGCTCCACAAATCATTTGCAAGAACTGAACATGTTTAATGATTTTTATTAATAAATAAGCAAAGAAGTCTGATCTTTGGTACTATATGTAATATTCTACTAAAGTGAAGTCTTTAAAAACTGATTTTTTTTGATGTCCACACATCAAAGATTTTACAGAAGATTAACCATTCTCACAAGACAACACTCTGGCTGCATCAGTACTGTTATCAGTATAGACAGTACTGGCCTCATTATCACCTGGTATTGGATCAAAAACAAAATCAGTGGTATTGCCCATCACTATCACAAAGCTTTCGAGAATAGCCTGCTCTAGGCACATTAAGAGTGGTTTCAAATTTTTCACATTTTTAATTGACTGACTTAATTGTACTCTGAGGAATATTCAGAGATTTGGAAATTTTTTGTATCCATGCCCTAACTGGTACTTTTCAATAACCTTGACACAAATTTGTTTGGAATGTTCATTTGTCTTCATGCTTCAGTTTCTCCCAGGAAACTGACTCACCAGCAGATGGGTGTTCCAGATACAGAAGAGCATTTATACTACAATCACTTAACACTAGAATCCCTGAAACCTACGAAAAAAGTCATAATTCAGGGCCACCTTAAATTGCCTTGTATCTCTCCGTCAGCATCTTTGTTTTGCAAATGCGTCAATCAGCATAAGAAGCAAGCAGCCTGCTATCCCATCCCCCACAGATACAGCTGAAATTCTCCCAACTCTAGTCTCTTTATCTGGCAGTGAAGTGTCTGGAATTGTACAGGGAAAATAATATATCGTTATTTGGAATACATACATTTCATGTGTCTTCCGTGTCTACAACGATTTTTTTCAATGTTATAGTAAAAATTTATGTGTGAAGACTGAAGTCTAAATATCAAAAAAACTTTTTCACAAAAGATATAAAACAAGTGGCCTTTGTTCAAGAATATAACAGGAAAAAAAAGAAATTATCAATTTACACATTGCTGTCAATATGTAAAAACCGGTTGGTGTAGAGGTAAGCAGCTGGTTCTAAATCAAGAGGTTGCGGGTTCTAGCCCAGGTCTTCCCCGCATTTACCATTATGAGTAGTGAGCTGCTGTTATTATTACTATTATATGATAAAACATACATTTTCTTTGAGTCTGTAACAGCCTGTGTAAAATTTTACAACTTGTAAAAGATATCGCTGAAGGGATATAAGCAGACACACAAACGCTGGAGAATCATGTCATCTTGGTATATTGGTTAACTGAATTTTTAAAACTCAGTTTTATTCCTGATTAAAAGCACATTTGTTTTGTTATACCTTTGCAAAAGTGTTTATTTTATATTCCAGTAACAACTTGAATGATATCAAATCTGCCTCTGCCCCTCTCATGCACGCACACACACATCCATGCATGAGAACGCTATCTCATTTGACCATGATTTGTCATTTAAACATTAGACAAGATCGGGGAAAAAAAAAAATCTCTGCATCATGGTGCATGGTACTGGGAATGCAGACAGACTTCTTTTAGGGTGCATATTCCGTCAGCATAGCACTGCCAGATCTATACACTAGCGTGGAGAATTGCACACGTACTTAAGTGAGTTTAGCTGCAGGTGCAAGTTCCCATCCCAGTACATGGTGCCAAGCAGAGTTGTGTTACGGTGCAGCAGTTTCTTAGCCACCAAAAGCAACGTAAAAAAGTTGTCCGTTGTTATGGTTCTGCCTTTGTCCAGAAATGGCTTTATAACCAGTCTTGAAAAATCCTTCTCCCGTGGGACGACTGGGATCTTTTCCTAAATAAGGAGTAGCATTGCACATGCACATGCAAATTTGTCATTTATCACATGTTCTTCATGGGTGTTTTTGTTGTCAAGGCACAAACACCACATGATAGTCAGATAGAGGTCACTGGGCATCGTATCTTTGATTGCCGGTACAACAAAATACTTCTGACCAGGCATCAATCACTGCACCAACTGTGGTCATCGCTGCTCTTGTGAAAAGAATGGAGATAAACACCATCAACTCAGAGAGGAAGGGCAAGTTCGTTGAACCATGCGAACGTCACTGACAGAATAAAAAAAACATTAACTTTTACAAGTAGCAAAAATTTACACCAGGTGTTACAGACTTAAATCAAATGTATGTTTTTATTATATGATACTAATAGCAGCTCACAACTCAAAACGGAAAATGCAGGGAAAACCTGGGATCGAACATACAACCTCTGACAGTCATTGTTACCTCTAACCCACCCAATACTTTTGATAAATGGACTAACAGCAACAAGTAAATTGAATAATTTCTTTGTCTTTTTGTCTTTGGTAATATTCTTGAATAAAGGTGCACTTGTTTTTGTTATACCTTTTGTGGTATAACCTATACAACTCCAGGCACATCACACCCAGAAAAAGACACTTGAGCTGGGAGAACTTCAGCTGCGAGGGCGGGGGATGGGATAACAGGCTGCTTGCTGATTGGCACATTTGCAAAACAAAGACGCTGCTAATGAGGTGCAAGCGAATATAAAGTGGCCCGGAATTACGACTTTCTCCATAGGCTTCAAGGATTCTAGTGTTAAAACACCGCTGCACACAGGTAATGGCCACTGAACTTATTATGTGACGTCCCGACCAATTGGCTACACAGGTGATGATTAACATGCGTCAGAGTAAAGGAAGTAAATACTTATGAAATCGGTTATTTTTTGTTTGAAAATAGTAACAAATTTAGTCAACTTTACAGAGATTTGTTTTCACTTTGATATTAAAGAGTCTAATAAAATATATTCTGTTAAACACTGTCAAAAAGCCATATTAAATCCAATGTGATTCCATATTACAAAACTATAACAAATGACAAAGTCAAAAGGCGGTTGTACCTTATATAGGCACTGTATTACTATCAGTAATAACCCCTTCCAATTCTGTCTGATGGGGTCTGCACTGCAGGGTTATGACTGCATATTTCTGGCTTTTCCTGAATAACAAAATATTATAAATCCCAATCTAAAATACATTAGCCCCCAACACAACTTCTTTCCAAAAGACAGGTTCCATTAATTCCAAAAACACAGATCATGTTAGTTTTAGAAATGAAAATATATCATTTAGACTTTTTACCTAAATTCTCACCACATAAACTACAAACATACATGCAATTAAGGTGGACTTTATTAGGAGTTGGTGTCTCACTCATGCTTTAAATCCATACTCTCCTTTTGTTGACCCTTTAAAACTAAATAATACTAAAAATGCTTTAAAGTACTTATTGTTTACTACTTCAAACTGTTATAAAATAGCAGGTCAACTGAGTACAAATCTACACTATTACTGTTTTAACACAAAGAAATGTGGTTATCCATTAGTAACAGGCCAGGATCTAGAAAGATCATAATGATGTGCACAAGCAGACAAAGTTAATTCTTGTATTAGTAAACTCTGAGACCGGTTAACCTTCAAGTTCAATCATAGGAAATGCAATACTCTATTGAATCATATCCTTAAAGAATACTGGATGAACTCCTAGTAAGTGCACACGCTATGAAGAAAAAAGTGTACAAGAGGAAGAAATAACCAAAATTTAGACAAAAGAATGAAAACCACAATAGTTATATGTGTAAGAAATAAATTAGTAAATAATAAAGTGTGTAGACACTAAACGGCAGCCTCTCAGCTCACTTTAATGTTCTGATCAGAATTCTTACATTATCTCACCGTTTAAAACACACACACATACATATATATATATATACACACATATATATATATATACACATATATATATATATACACATATATATATATATATATATATATATACACATATATATATATATATATATATATACACATATATATATATACACATATATATATATATATATATATATACACATATATATATATATATATATATATACACATATATATATATATATATATATACACATACAGTGGTGTGAAAAACTATTTGCCCCCTTCCTGATTTCTTATTCTTTTGCATGTTTGTCACACAAAATGTTTCTGATCATCAAACACATTTAACCATTAGTCAAATATAACACAAGTAAACACAAAATGCAGTTTTTAAATGATGGTTTTTATTATTTAGGGAGAAAAAAAATCCAAACCTACATGGCCCTGTGTGAAAAAGTAATTGCCCCCTTGTTAAAAAATAATCTAACTGTGGTGTATCACACCTGAGTTCAATTTCCGTAACCACCCCCAGGCCTGATTACTGCCACACCTGTTTCAATCAAGAAATCACTTAAATAGGAGCTGCCTGACACAGAGAAGTAGACCAAAAGCACCTCAAAAGCTAGACATCATGCCAAGATCCAAAGAAATTCAGGAACAAATGAGAACAGAAGTAATTGAGATCTATCAGTCTGGTAAAGGTTATAAAGCCATTTCTAAAGCTTTGGGACTCCAGCGAACCACAGTGAGAGCCATTATCCACAAATGGCAAAAACATGGAACAGTGGTGAACCTTCCCAGGAGTGGCCGGCTGACCAAAATTACCCCAACAGCGCAGAGACGACTCATCCGAGAGGTCACAAAAGACCCCAGGACAACGTCTAAAGAACTGCAGGCCTCACTTGCCTCAATTAAGGTCAGTGTTCACGACTCCACCATAAGAAAGAGACTGGGCAAAAACGGCCTGCATGGCAGATTTCCAAGACGCAAACCACTGTTAAGCAAAAAGAACATTAGGGCTCGTCTCAATTTTGCTAAGAAACATCTCAATGATTGCCAAGACTTTTGGGAAAATACCTTGTGGACTGATGAGTCAAAAGTTGAACTTTTTGGAAGGCAAATGTCCCGTTACATCTGGCGTAAAAGGAACACAGCATTTCAGAAAAAGAACATCATACCAACAGTAAAATATGGTGGTGGTAGTGTGATGGTCTGGGGTTGTTTTGCTGCTTCAGGACCTGGAAGGCTTGCTGTGATAGATGGAACCATGAATTCTACTGTCTACCAAAAAATCCTGAAGGAGAATGTCCGGCCATCTGTTCGTCAACTCAAGCTGAAACGATCTTGGGTGCTGCAACAGGACAATGACCCAAAACACACCAGCAAATCCACCTCTGAATGGCTGAAGAAAAACAAAATGAAGACTTTGGAGTGGCCTAGTCAAAGTCCTGACCTGAATCCAATTGAGATGCTATGGCATGACCTTAAAAAGGTGGTTCATGCTAGAAAACCCTCAAATAAAGCTGAATTACAACAATTTTACAAAGATGAGTGGGCCAAAATTCCTCCAGAGCGCTGTAAAAGACTCATTGCAAGTTATTGCAAACGCTTGATTGTAGTTATTGCTGCTAAGGGTGGCCCAACCAGTTATTAGGTTCAGGGGGCAATTACTTTTTCACACAGGGCCATGTAGGTTTGGATTTTTTTTTCTCCCTAAATAATAAAAACCACCATTTACAAACTGCATTTTGTGTTTACTTGTGTTATATTTGACTAATGGTTAAATGTGGTTGATGATCAGAAACATTTTGTGTGACAAACATGCAAAAGAATAAGAAATCAGGAAGGGGGCAAATAGTTTTTCACACCACTGTATATATATATATATACACATATATATATATGTATAATATATATATATACACATATATCTATATATATATATATATATACACACACATATATATATATATATATATATATATATATATATATATATACATATATATATATATATATATATACACACACACACACACACACACACACACACACATATATATATATATGTATGTGTGTGTGTGCTTGCGCAATATTCAGAATCACGCTTAAGTGTGTAAACAACTGGTGGAGAGTTTAATGTAGTTTATGTCGAGCCATTTTATGTGCCACACAAGATCTACTATAACTTGAAAAACTCCTTACTTTACTTTCTAAAAACAACATCCTAAATGTACATAAAACACTGGAAAGTGACCTGTGGTCATGTAGTTATGGCAAAGTGATAACTACCATAATGGAAGGAAGAAGAAAAAGAGCAGCAACATCTACTGAGCAGGACTGTGGAGTTGGTACACACAACATTCATCTCTGACATCAAATTTACAGTACTACCAATTCCAACTCTTTTATTTGTATTTAGACCAATATATTTACTATGTGGATTAAAAGCATAAAACATACAATATACAATGCATTTCATCACTGCCCTCGTGAATTATCAGGCTACTTGTTACCACCCTAACCTATGAAACTTTGGGTTTAAAGGCTGTAGCGATGCCGCTGTGGCTTATTTATATTATTTATAAAATAATACTTAACAAAAGAAAAATGTTTTAATTGAATTAGTCTTCATGAATATTAGCATATTTTAACACATTATATTTCAGTTTACATTTAGTTGGAGTGGGAATGCTTTTACCAACTTTGACTCTGGAAACGAAAAATTGCTTCCAATTCCTACTCCACTACTCTGACTTCATAGCCCTGCTGCAGAATGTCAAGCAAAAAGGAGCTAAAGTGACAAACATCAAGAAACAATAAGAAGAAAGCAGAGTGAAGCATACAGACAAGCAAGGAATAACAAATGTATTATATATATTTTCAATGAAATGATTATATAATTTTTAACTTGCTTGATCCCGAGAAGCCCATTTTCAGCTTGATCTATATGAGCCTTATAACTTCTATAGGAACTGAAACAAGTAAATATTTAGAAAATATATGTGAATTGCAACAGCTTCTTATCTTTAACTTTTTTTAGACTTGCATTTTATTTTTGGGCAGTGAGCCAGTGTGTTTCACAAACTTCAAGGAAACCTTACAATGGTAATTAAACGAGTGCTGCATCACAAGAAAGATGTAGAGACGTCAGAGTTTCATTACAGTTCAACAATCACAAGACGCTATGACCACTCTTGTTAATACCACTAATGTTTTAAGTTCAATCATTGCTTCTTTTTAAACTGTTCCAATTAAACAGTGAATTTCAATGAGTGGACAGTAGTAATTTGCACCCATCGATCACAAAGGCATCTGGAAGTTAAAGGTTGCCTACTTTTCAGTAAATAATAATGAACTAGGTAGAATAAATATAGCTTCATGATCTCAACAGTAATACAAACCTGAAATATTTTGGATAAAGCTAAAGTCCATCCTACCAAATTCCTTTAATTGCTGTAACAAGCAAACAAGTAGTACAATTAGGCAAGCTATTCAATCAATGGCTCAAAGTGGCAGCGACAATAACTTAAAGCTGCTGTGGTAATCCAGGAAATGGTTTGTGAACCGTTACTAATGCCACAATTTTGTCACAGCAAACAAAACATCTGTTACAAATTTTGGAGTAAATTGGTACATTGGTGCAAGAATTAAATATGAGTTGCACAATTATTCTGTATTATCTGTCATAGGTCTTGCCACTTTTTTAGTGCCAAAGGGTAGAAACTCAGAGTGCATTTTAATAAACTACTGTTTAATCTGGTACTTCACTGATTTGTATTTTTTAAAAGCTTAATCATTTGCTGGCTTAGTTATTGTATTTATTTTTGAATGGAGAAATAATTGCTTTGTCTTGGTTACTGCTACAGTCTTCACTAAAGAGACAGCAGGCCACAGCTGCAGGAAAGTCAACTCTGCTGAGGTGTCACCTTGGCTTTTATGCATCGCTCGTTGTGTGCATTATGGTAATTCACACTTTTATTTGTCTCCCCTGTTCTGATCTCCACAACAACATACGGCTGATGAAATGAAACGGCTTAGTAATATAAAATCAGCAGGGAGACCTGGATGCTAAGTGTTCAGAAAGCAACAAGGAAAATTAGAGTCAGTTGATTTCACGCAGCTATGCCAGACAGAGGGAATTACAGAAGCCCGCGCTTCCCTCAGCAGGGTATCCAAAAGTGTTGCAGTATGAACAGCTGTAATTTGATATTCAACTAAATAATTACCTTAACAATGACTATTTTCCCTTGCCCAGGCATTGGGGGTACGATCAGCCCTTTGCTATCATATTGTTCCACTAAGAGGGGGGAATTCTTTTTTAAACTTAATCATATCAAGAGGCAAACACAGTAAATGCAAAAGCATTCACACTGATAAGAAATGCCTATGTTTGAGCTCTCAGCTAAATCTTGAAAATCTTTTAAAAATGTTATTTAAAAAGTACTTTAGTATGGTTGTAAAAGTGAACATTGTGCATTACAACTACCTGTTTAACACAACAGACAATAAAATATTTACAGGGGAATCTGCCGAGCAAACTAAGCTAAGCATATGACCTGAAGATGACTGTGACATTATAAGTTCTATTTGATATAAAATATTTGTTTAAATTGCCAAGTGCCAGTGTAGTAGGATATAAGAAAAAGATATAGTTACAACCAACAAACCTCAGAAAAAATAATGAGGATGATATGAAAAGGAAAGCAATATATTAACAAAATTATATATAGTAATACATCAGTTAACAAATCATCTGAGAACAAAGCTCCTTTATAATGAAGTCAGCATAAACCACACTGAGTAGTAACCGGTACCACTACCGGCTTTCAGACCTCAATACCAGTACTAAAACTGTTCAAACCCAAATAACAGATATCTTCCCTATCTCACAACAGCATCCCCCGTTGTGCCACACAATTGCATATCTCCCTGTCTTGCTACACTCCACAGGTTCCCTATTTGAATTTTAAAGTGTATTGAAGGGAACTGCAAATGAGGTTTAATGCTCCCTATTGAATCTCCAGTGTGGCGAGGGGTGGGGGCTCCAAAGTTGAGTGTACAAGCTAAACTTGCAATACTTGCTACACTGAGCACAGCAAAACAAATGCTAAACCACAACCCAACACTTCAAGTACAGTCTGTCAATGAATACAGCCTCATCAAAACAACATATTCAAGGCAGAGAAAATAGGTTTTTGAGGTACCAGTTTTGCCATTAGAAACAAGAGTAACATATTAATATGATTTTGTTCTTGAATAAAATTGAGTTCATGTTGAGAAATGACAAGAGCTGTATCAGCATATTAATCAAATATTAGACATATTGCCATAAAAATATTATAAATGACTTTCTAGAAGAAAAACGCAAAATAAAATGAGTGTAGTACAGATTTACTGTTACTAACTCAAACAGAAAGTCAATTAAAAACTTACACAAAATCAATTGCATATGTTAAATAATTAATATGAAATCAAATGCATAAAGTTTCATAATTTTCCCCAAGATACAACCTCTAAATGTATTTAATACTTATAATACTGTATGATATTAAACGTGCCATAAAATGTAAGATCATTAGACACTTTAACAGACATATACTAATTAAACACAATCAGACTGGCTACATTTAAGCAGTGACAAAATGGTTTGGTTGATGAAATAACAAATTATAGGAAGTCTTAAGGTTACCCTGCAGAAAAAAAACAGAATTCCACCCAGATTATAACAGCTTCTCCATCTCTTCTTTTACATGTTTGCAATACTATCTTTCAGAATTAGGAAAAAGGCAGGGGAAACCCTGGCTAAAACACCAAGATACAGCAGCATTTACTTATCTTAGACTGGAATCCTAATTTATTATCACTAGTTTCTGACTTTATCCTTCAGTGTTCCTATCTCAGACGACTTTGTGAATTTAAAAATTACATCAAACCAAGCAGTAAAATACAACATTCTAATTATTTTAAATTGGTTCAATGTAACATCTAATTTAAGAGCAACTGTAACTCATCCTTCTTTTAAAATCCAAGCCCATTACAGCTCTCATAATACTTACATAGATTGGACTAAAAACACAACCAACTGAGCTACAGAATATGTTGAATCCACTATAAATAAAAGAAAAGTGCTCTCCAAATAACCATGCCTCATCAGCTTGTAACCCAGATGCAGCTCTCTGAAATCAAGCGCTACCATAGGAAAGGCGCTATATAAATAACATTTATTATTATCATTATTACCATAAAAGTAAGCAAGAGTACACAAATGCAGCAGTGAATTTTACACACAAAAAAAGAGTGCCTGCTACTTTTTCATATAAATTGAGCAAAATGGCACCATCTTACTTCTAAAAGCAAGGGCTATGTATTGGCAAGAATTTTGCAATACGATATGTATCATAATAAAAAGGTTACGATTCAATATATTGCAATACTGTAAGCATGGTGATATACTGCAATTTTTTATAATCTAATTTTATGAAAACTGAGTATAAAGAGCACATCACCATATGTATAAAATCTGCAATCAGAACAGTGTGAGCTGCAACTGCATTTATCACAGTCCATATAACTTCAGACATCATAGCAATGCCTTTTGTGCAATCTGAGGAAAGGAATTAACATGTTCCTGTATCACTGAAAAATCACTGTACTTTTTGATCCTGCATTAAAGGTTCACAGTATGCCACACTTTGTTTCAAGTAGTTTATAAGAAAATGCTTAACATCATAGCACTGTGATCTGAACAAACGAATTAACATTTGTTTATATTATATCAGTAAAAAAAAAGGGCTTGCAGGAATGATTAGGTAAACAAATTATGAAAATTTAAGAAAAATCAAACAGTGTTACATATATATATATATATATATATATATATATATATATATATATATATATATATATATATATATATATATATATATATATATACACACACACACACATACAGACAGTATATATATTAAATTTTGCTTTAAAGGTTCACATTCTATTTTTTGCATTGTTCCTGTAACATCCAACATCATAACACTATATTTTCTACAATCTGAAAAAAGGAACTGCATCTGCCTATATCAGTGAAAATTAAAAGTGCTTGAAGGATTCCTAAAGAAAATATTAATCAAATTAAGAAAATACATACAGATTGAATGTGAACATTTTCAGATCTTAAACTTGGATTGCATATGTTATTACAGTTTGTATGTATGTCTGTGCTAATTTTTGAATGTCAAGTGTTTTTGTGGAGGAAGATGAACTGGTCAACAGGCCCAGCTTTCAGAACACTTCTCTGTGCGGTAACAATCAATTCAAAAAGCTGTGTAAACTGTGATCACACTCAATACAGAGTTCTCTTCAAAGCTCGATTGATTATTTTCAACAATGTAATGGACATACATTGAATTGGCTGGCAGCACCTAAATGAGTAAGTCAGCAGTACTGTAAATTAGACTATAACCTGTAAATGGCAACTGGCTTAACCTGGGAAGCCATTAAGCTAGGCCTGCCACACTTTACGCCTACAAAATGAGCAGATAGACAAGTCAGAACTGAACCAAAGGTACCATTTTATATTGCTAGACAAACAGCTAAACTTCAGAACTGACTAAATCATTAAAGTTACAAAGATAATATAATGCAGTTCCCTCCTGTTGCCATGGAATGATAACACAGGAAATAGACTGACAAGGATGGCACTAAAGACATCTTTAAGAAAGCATATTATATTAGTTTTGCCCAAGCCAAATATCATTATAAGCAAGGAATGCTTAGGGATCTTCAATATCTACAGTACACAGGGTTATGCAGCCTTTTTCAAGTACTATACTTAGAAAACTCAATGTCTCTTTTTAGAATCCCCTTTGAAATTTGGGTGAGAAAATATTGCGTGTAAAATGAAGAACAGAAGCAGCAGGATACTAGGCAATGAAGCTTTTCAGAATGACTTCTGATATTCAATAAAGTATGAAGGCAAGGACTGGTCAAGGGTACTTGAAAAAGAAGCCCAGATTTATTGTAATAATAATAATAATAATAGTGATGCATTTTATTTATATAGCACCTTTCCCACGCTCAAGCATGAGAATTAAGTTCAAAAAGGTAATTTTAACAAGAAAGCAAGCAACTTCTATTCATTTTGGAATTACATATTTTATATCCTTCATTGTTTTTTTCTCCCAATTAAATGTCAATTTAGAAAGTTCACAAATCATAATACCAGACTTATAGCTGAAGTACCTTGATCCTGCACATATGTAACACATTTTATACACCAGAAAGGGATGCACCACTGCTCACAGAACACGAATAAAGAGCCGTCTGTCATCGAGTTTCTACAAAAACTGAAAATCCTGTTATTGCTTCTTTTTCTAGGGTATTGATGGGAAAAAAATGAATTTAAATGATTTCAACATTTAGACTGAAAACAGCAAAAGGTGAACAACATGAAAGGGTCTGAATTCCTTCTGAAGGCACTGTAAATATACAGTGGCGAGCATAACAAACACATTAATATTTGTCACTTAAATGTCTCAAGCTCATCATTTCACACACTACCAGTAATTGTTTTGTGACTAAATGGAAACAAAACTAGGGAATACATTGTAAATCAAAGTCTTGCTGTATATGGGGTAACAAGCCACAGCATATGTCAGATGATATCCTCTGCATGCATGCAAAGTGCTATCAGTGTTGTAACTAGTGCTACAAGACTGATTGAATGAAAATTGAAATGGTAATCTGGATGTGTGCGATTAATAAACTGCAAAAAAAATATGACTTATTACCAGTAATATACCCACTGTGTCTCCAGTTGCTGCACACATTTGTAGGTAGTTTTGCTTTCAGTGTACTGAACATGTTTAATGCACGAATGGAACACATGGCAAGACATTTTGGAGAGGACAGTATAATCTAATCTGCTGTTTATTCTGACAAAATGAGTACAAAAGTGGAAAGGGTTGGCAACTAGGCACTGAGAAAAAATACACTTCTGTCATTTGGCATTAGTTTGGATTTTTTTCTGGAGAGATATCAATCAGATCATGGTATTGTGCAAAATACATAAAGTTAAACTTGCTGTGTCACATTGAAACACAACTATTGTACTTTAAATCAGCATTGCAGACAACCCATGGAACTCTATTACTATCACGGAAATCTTTTTGCATTGCAAAAAAGGTAAGTCCAAGTAATAATGCCATAGCCTAGGGTTTCTTAAAGTTTTTTTTTTTTTTGGCTGTGACACAATCTTGCCCTTTAAAGTGGCGTGGAGACCCATTCCTTGTTAAATACCCCGATGATTTTAAGTGCATGGGTGGGTAATTGAGGACAATTGTCAGAGCATTGTCAATCACTTAATCAACTCACTGCGATCCACTACCATTAAATAAAACAGTAACTCACAACCCTACAGTGGAAACCTGCAACCCAGAAAACACTCCATAGCCAAAAACTAGGTTGAGCCATACATTAAATTCACAGACACTGTCATACATTGACATGCTGCCCTTGTGTGGCATCAACAAACGGGGTTCGAAAACTAACCAACCAACTGATTGGAGATACAAGTTGTCTTTGTGCAATTACTTCTCACAAACATCCCTAAACTGTACATAAAATGAAAAGGTAAAAATAACTATGACAACTAGAATACAACTCATCAGCCACGGACCTGTGCTAAAGCAGGAAAAACCAAGCCTTATATCAGCTTAACAGTGCACCACAAAAGTGACAAATTTAAACTGAATAGTTGATGTTTGTAAGCACTGCATTTCCCAGCAGATCATAGAGGTGAAAGCATTGCTCTAGGCTAAAAAGAAACCTTGGGTATCAAAGGGGGCTGCATAAGAAGCATCTAATTGCCAACACCACAAACAACACATCTAATACAGACAAAGAAGGGGAACTGAATAGGTGGACCAGATTCCTGTGCTTTGGCCACAGGTTTCACCTTCCAATCGGACAGTTTAAGCAGAATGTAATCTAACTTATTATTCTTTATATTAAATGGCATCCATAACATTTGTGAACATTTACATTCTATACATTATAGTAAACTGAAATGTGATAGCCATATGTAATTTACCTTCTCAGTACTAGAAAGATGACAATGAAATTTTTACTGTGCAGTGTGTACACATTATTAAACAAACAAAACTTTACTTTAAATACATTTACAAGGATTTCTTTACTCCATTTTAATTAACAAGATAATTCTTTAACAGATGATGCACAAAAGGAGTGGGAAGAAGAGATGTGAAAGAAAATAGTGGTCCACGTCTTTTATTATTTTACTTATTTTAACTAATTCATCCATCCATCCATTTTCCAACCTGCTGAATCCAAACACAGGGTCACGGGGGTCTGCTGGAGCCAATCCCAGCCAACACAGGGCACAAGGCAGGAACCAATCCCGGGCAGGGTGCCAACCCACCGCAGTATTTTAACTAATTAATCCATTTATTTTATTTAGAAAATACATCATACAAGATAAAATGTAAGCTTTTTTTATTATCTGAAAAACCTTTGAGTATACAGTCATATAAAAAAGTTTGGGAACCCCTCTTAATTCTTTGGATTTTTGTTTATCATTGGCTGAGCTTTCAGAGTAGCAACTTCCTTTTCATATATGACATGCCTTATGGAAACAGTAGTATTTCAGCAGTGACATTAAGTTTATTGAAATAACAGAAAATATGCAATATGCATCATAACAAAATTAGACAGGTGCATAAATTTGGGCACCCCAACAGAGATATTACATCAATACTTAGTTGAGCCTTCTTTTGCAAATATAACAGCCTCTAGACACCTCTTATAACCTTTGATGAGTGTCTGGATTCTGCATGGAGGTATTTTTGACCATTCTTCCATACAAAATCTCTCTAGTTCAGTTAAATTTGATGGCTGTCGAGCACGGACAGCCTACTTCAAATCATCCCACAGATTTTCGATGATATTCAAGTAAGGGTCCTGTGACGGCCATTCCAGAACATTGTACTTGTCCCTCTGCATGAATGCCTTTGTAGATTTCGAACTGTGTTTTGGGTCATTGTCTTGTTGGAATATCCAATCCCTGCGTAACTTCAACTTTGTGACTGATGCTTGAACATTATCCTGAAGAATTTGTTGATATTGGGTTGAATTCATCCGACCCTCATCTTTAACAAGGGTCCCAGTCCCTGAACTAGCCCAACAGCATGATTGAACCTCCACCACATTTAACAGTAGGTAGCAGGTGTTTTTCTTGGAATGCGGTGTTCTTCTTCCACCATGCAAAGCACTTTTTGTTATAACCACATAAAACAATTTTTGTCTCATCAGTCCAAAGCACTTTGCTCCAAAATGAATCTTGCTTGTCTAAATGAGCATTTGCATAGAACAAGTGACTCTGTTTGTGGTGTGAGTGCAGAAAGGGCTTCTTTCTCATCACCCTGCCATACAGATGTTCTTTGTGCAAACTGCACTGAATTGTAGAACGATGTACAGATATACCATCTGCAGCAAGATGTTCTTGCAGGTCTTTGGAGATGATCTGTGGGTTGTCTGTAACCATTCTCACAATCCTGCGTAGATGCCGCTCCTGTATTTTTCTTGGCCTGCCAGACCGGCTGGGTTTAACAGCAACTGTGCCTGTGGCCTTCCATTTCCTGAGCACTTCCTGGTGTGGCTGAAGTGCTGCGGTCCAGGGTCTTCCAGGTATTGGGGTCCCCCTGGCGGTGACCACAGGCCCCTACAGGGTCGAGCTTTCCAGCTCTGTACCCGCGGTCCCCAGGGCGGTCGCCCCCTCGAAGTCTGGAGAAGGAATGAGCCCTCCTCCTGTCTTACTGGGCAAGTAATTATATTAGCAAGTATCATCTTGGTGTGATAATTTATGCCATTATTCCCTTTAAGCCTTGAAGCTACAACATAAAATGCCAACTTTAAAACTTGTATTTTACAGTTTAAATTACAATTGCAATGTGTGCCAAATTAACCGCAACATGATTTTTGAAAACACTGTGCAGTCAACTATAACGCAACAGACTTCAACCGTTTACAATTTACAATTGCACACAAAGTTACAAACAAGCTTATAAAAAGCTTGTTACCCAAAACACCTTGTTAGCCTAAAAAAAATCTCTTGGTCTGATTCCCATCCCTTCTAAACTAAAATGCATTATACACTGAACAATATACCATAATAAGAAATAGTTAAAGTAACTAAAAATACATAGTCCAGTTCTAGAAAAAGTAGAAGAATGAAATTTTATAAAATAAACGTTTATACTATCTCACTATGGACATACATAAAAAACCTGTCCTGTTGCTTCCAAAAATCTGGGAAGAAACTAAAAAAACAAAAAAAAAAAAAGACTGCTGGAAACCCTCACAGACATCAGTTATCCATGTGGCATTGGTTAAACACATACAGTACCTCAGAAGTAGTTTGCTTTTTCCAAACCAAACAGATGTTTCCACTTAGTGGGAAGTAATGAAGTTAAACATGAGCCAGGACGGCAGTAGCCGCCGCCAAGCCTTTATAGGCTGCCGCAAAGTCAACAATGACGGAGCTGAACTTGAATTGCTCCTCTTCAAACAAGACTCTAGAAATATTTCTGAGCACATACATGTAATGCTTCTCACCCACTCTATTATTCACATTTACCAGTTTTTGGTAAAGGTTTAGCAAATCCACTGATCTGATAAATACTATCAGAGATCATTTAAATGCAGTATAAGTCTTGTAAAACCGTCTGATAAGCATATGTGAGTGTGATTTATCAAAAACAAATGAAGACATATTACAGAATGTGGCTCTTGAAAAATGTTTATAGTCACCAACATGACTTAAACAATTTATTATTTTTAACTATTTCTAGTAAACTTTTACGACTAGAGGAAGTACAATAACTTTTGATAGCAATTAAAAAGTATAATGAAAATACAAACTATTAATAAATATTAGTACACTATAACATATTTAAAAAAAATCACAGCATTGTGGAATATATATAAAAATGAGCTTTATTTACATCATTTACTCATTCAAACTTTTAAGTTTTGAACAAAGCATTACCTTTGAATTGTGCATGTCAGAAAAACAGTGACATACAGTAATCCCTCCTCCATCGCGGGGGTTGCGTTCCAGAGCCACCCGCGAAATAAGAAAATCCGCGAAGTAGAAACCATATGTTTATATGGTTATTTTTATATTGTCATGCTTGGGTCACAGATTTGCGCAGAAACACAGGAGGTTGTAGAGAGACAGGAACGTTATTCAAACACTGCAAACAAACATTTGTCTCTTTTTCAAAAGTTTAAACTGTGCTCCATGACAAGACAGAGATGACAGTTCCGTCTCACAATTAAAAGAATGCAAACATATCTTCCTCTTCAAAGGAGCAAACAAATCAATAGGGCTGTTTGGCTTAAGTATGCGAAGCACCACGGCACAAAGCTGTTGAAGGCGGCAGCTCACACCCCCTCCGTCAGGAGCAGAGAGAGAGAGAGAGACAGATAAAAAAATCAATACGTGCCCTTCGTGCTTTTAAGTATGCGAAGCACCATTCAGCATGTCGTTTCAGGAAGCAGCTGCAGCTGCACAAAAGATAGCAACGTGAAGATAATCTTTCAGCATTTTTAGACGAGCGTCTGTATCGTCTAGGTGTGCGAACAGCCCCCTACGTCAGCGCAAGAGAGAGAGAGAGAAAGTAAGTTGGGTAGCTTCTCAGCCATCTGCCAATAGCGTCCCTTGTATGAAATCAACTGGGCAAACCAACTGAAGAAGCATGTACCAGAAATTAAAAGACCCATTGTCCGCAGAAACCCGCGAAGCAGCGAAAAATCTGCGATATATATTTAAATATGCTTACATATAAAATCCGCAATGGAGTGAAGCCGCGAAAGGCGAAGCACGATATAGCGAGGGATTACTGTAATTGAAAATATGCAACTACTTTTGGCCAGCACTCTAACCCTAAGAGAATTTGAAAACACCAAACATTATTTCAGCCTCAGAATGTTGTTGGGTTTTAAAAGATTCAGTTTATGTAAATAATGATCTAATCATTTTGCCATTAATGTTACTTTGTCACCCAGGTGAAGACAAAGAAGGGAGTGAAAATTAGAAGCACCAAGCAGACAAAGTTCATCTTTTATTGTGTAAATATCAACAGATAGACAGGTGTATAAAGTAAAAATACCAGACACGTACACAACTGAAGTCAGCCAAGTGTTTAGTTAAGCAGCATCTGCTAAATGTAAAAATACACTGCAATGTGATGTTTAGATATTCAAAAATACTAAATAAATGTGGACAGTTGAAGAGTATATTCAAGCTTAATATAACTGAATGTGTATGTTAACTCCGTTAAAAAGTTAACACTATTTCAAAATGTAAAATCTGTTGAAAACAAGGTGGAACCCAAACAACACTTCTGCACATAAGGTTATGCAGTTTTTAAGATGGTGGCAACTTCTGAAACACTGCACAATCATAACTAATATGTCCTATACTTGAAAGGTTTAATTATTTTCCAGGCCCATTTCATACTTCTGGATTGTGGCACCTCAACACCAGTTTAGTACAAGTCACATTGCCCAAATAGATTCATACTTGCAGAACTTACAATAACCATTTAACCCACACAATATTTGGGCATGGAAGAAAACTTGAACATCAGGAGAATAACCAACAATGACATAGGGAGAACACACATATTTCAATGCATGAAGCACCAGTAGTGTATGCTAACAACACATGTCAATCAATTAGGCAATCAAATAGCAACAGAATGTCTTCTATTTAAACCTGTACAGTTAAAAATCTGGAATGTTAAGCAAGCAACAATAATACAGTGCAGTAAATAGAATAACAGTATTATTATTATTGTTATTAAGTAAGCACCTTCTGAAACCCAAGGTCAATGTACCAAAACAAATAAACAGCAAAATATTTCAATGCAAACAGCCCCTTCTGTTCAGTGTTTTGTTAAAAGACAAACACTGACAAAACACTCAGTGAAATGAAGGCACAGAAAAACATACTAGTTAGTGGCTTAAGCAGTGGTATAAGCAACAAAAGGTAACAGATGGAGTGGTACAATGTGGCGGAGGCACTCAAAAGTTCAAGTACAGAAAGTCTCACAATGCTTGAAATAACAAAAAAAAAGAAGTGCTCGCATATCAAAGTCAATGGGTAAAGGCAAATCGCAGCCCACCGTATGTAAATAAATAAATAAATAAATTACTATGTCAAGATTGAAGTCGAAATATCAACTTTACAATCGAAAATTTCATTTTAATCTCATAAACGTCATAAACTTCATCTTAAACTTGATGTTTTATTTACTAGAGGTTCTCAAACCCATTGTAACTAAAGTAGCACATTAAATGCTTCGTATTCTAAGTTTTCCCCGACCCAGTCATTAATTGCTAAGTGCTTCTTAAACGGGCTTTCTCAAACACCGACAGTAGTGCTCTCTTTTAATTTTTCTACTTGCGATGTATTCTTACAACGCTAAAGCAGCCGTGGCACTTGGAACAGTTTGGCCATTTTGTGCACCATTACATTGTTACAGACTGATTACAATCAAGTGCTTTAAATCTGTAAACGATATGCAATTCATTTCGGTATATTTGATAAAGCCCATGTCATGGATACGAATATGAAAAAGAATGGGAAACCATACAGAATGAGTAGCACTGCTTTGACGTTGAGTGTAGGCAGTTTGCAAAACAGAGCAGAAACGTGCAAACGCATGCTCTGAGGCTGCCATAAAAATGTGTGCAGCTTTATGGCAGGTTAGTTTTTATACATCTCAAAGTGAGTGTGGAAAACGGGTGAACATAACATTTTTGAGAGTACGCACCGTTCACACATGAGGCCCCTGGAGTGTGTGGACTTTAACTTAATTCATGAAACAAAATGAGAAACAGGGAGAGATGCTTTGAAATTTAATTAAAAAAACAGGACAAAAAACATCTGATGCCACTTAATTTAAGGTGTGCAAGTGCTTTAAGAAAATAGAAAAAAAAATACTAGCTGCCATTATCTTGTAAACTATGAACAGCACATAGTCTTCCATCTGCGTGTTAAGCTTGCTTCATCAGAGCCACCTGACTTCAGACACAAGCCTCCTAATCTCCAGCCATTAAGTAGCAATCAACTAAAAAGTAATACAAGCCACTGGGTGCACAGCCGTCAATCATCATTAAGGATGTGATTTTATCACAGGGATCCTGAAAAAGGCCAAGATGGCATTTGATTGATGTGAAAACACAACATCTAAGCTGAGAAGCACAAAAAGAAAAACAAGCACATCAGTTTGGCTGTTTTTATAAATATCAGTCTTCATCAGCTACAAATGACTAGCAAGCATAAGCTTCAGTCAAACAGACAATCTACTCCCAGTAGCATAGCAACCCTCTGTAAAACATGCAGACAGAGAAACAGCAGCCCCCACATTAACACACTTACACTAACTGCTGAAAAGCTTTGTTAGAAATACAGTAGTATCCTACTCACAGAAAGCAAGGGAGTCTAACAGACAACTTGCTGTAGCTTTGTTTCAGAGAACGCCTCAGGACAAAAATACTTTGACAGCACACAATCATTTCACTAAATCTTACTTCTCTGCTTTCATTTGTTAATAAATTCAATTGCATTTCTGACTTTTGAACATGTGCATAAAGGGTCAGCAGAACCTTTTAATTACCTAACACTGTCCTGTAAAGCTCTTCTACTAATGCTTTCCAAATCAGAACACAAGCTAAGTCATCACAGAAGATGGCAGCTCTCTATCTGTCCATCATTTAAATCCTATATCATGTAAGCCCATGCTAAATAGATGCATACTTGTCAGCACCGCTTGAGAGGTGTAAAAATATTTACCCTTAGGAAATGGAAGTCATTTCCTCCAGAGCAATATTGTTAAAGTGACAGCTCTGCTGTACAAATTCTAAAGATAAACTCTGAATGTTTCAACTTTTGTCCACAATCATTGTATATATATTAACTTCCCATATTATGTTGTATTCTGAAGTGAAGTTTTTAAAATTTATTTTAAGATGAAATCAAACAATCAATCAACCATTTTAAAACACAAGAACAGGGTTGGCACTTAATATATACCATGATTGTAGAGAAATAACCCTGTAGACGTTGGTATTGGAATTAACGAACATACAATAGGAGGGACAAAGCAAGTTATTGTGCAGGTTGGATATGGACACATAAAAAGTTAAAGCCAAAAAATGTAGAGATTTCTGTCTTTAAAAAAAAAAATCACAAGCACAATTTCCAAATTTTATTGCAATGCCCAAGACTAAAGTTGTTTTACTAATGCAAAATGTCCTTTCTATCTTAGAACCACAGCAACATACAATTTCAAGCAAAAAGCCAAGCTTGCCCTGTATAACTGTGAACATAGCTCTGACTTGCTCTGATTAAATATGTGAAACTAAAAATGTAACAGAAAAAATAGAAAAGAACAAGCAATCCTAGGTGAGCTCAGAAATCGTGTTCCAGTATGCAGTATGTCAAAATACTGGTTGCAAAATGTTACTGTGTAAGTAGCATTTCAGGTAAAATAGCAGCAAATGGAAGTTATAGGTATGACTGAGTATTACTAAAGCATGAAAAACGTTTATAATGGTACTGTGGAAATGTTTGGGGAAAAACAACAATTTAGGAAGTTCTACTGGAAAAGAGTTTGTATTTATGCATCATACTGTGCAGAGAAACAGAAAATGGAATATTCAAAGTTTAAAGGCTCAGCGATGGAACAAACTTTAAGGGCTCCTAACAATGTTACCTGACCCATTATTACACTCTTTAGCTAGAAACGTGAACATGTTTTGGAGACAAAATAAATAAATAAATAAATAAATGGAGACAGGAGGCTTTTCTCATGTATAAAACCTATTCTGATGGTTCCAACTTAGTAATCAAAGAAATTGTTAGAATTATGTTATTATACTTAAATAGAGTGCAGTATTCAGAAGTGTTTAGAGAAAACTCCTAATAAAGGAAAAATATTTGAAAATGTATCATAAATCTAACAATCTTTAAATATTCTTGGTCTAAAGCCTAGGTATTTCTAAGGAATATTAAAACAATCTTGATCTCCACGATTATCCTTGTTCTTAGTTAACCAAGTATTGCTTACAAGTTTATTTCCCTATGATCATTCAAACATTGACTTATCTGTTATGTTATTTTGTTATCTGTACATAATGTTATCCAAAAACATTAACAAGCAGGATGTGTCACCAGACCAGCATGTTGTGGAGACTATGGAAATAATATATCAACTTATCAATAGCTCAAGACTTTTCAAATATAAGCACAAATGTAAAGCTTATCTGCAGGTTTTCAAGCTGTTTCAAACTGTCTAGAAATTAGAAAGATTGTAAAATAAAGACCCTACAACTACTATCCATATAAGCTGAAGATGATTACAACTTTCAACCACTTTAAAAAAAAAAATGGCAGTACACCACTGCTGAAAAGCATGCGCTAAAAAATACCATCATACTGGTATGCCTAAATGAACAAGCTGCACTAAATTGCTTTAAGAGTTATCCATATTATACTATGCATCAGTCAATATGTGTAATGTCCTAAGCAGCTTACCAATAGATGACACACAGAATATACACTTCAATCAAGGTAGCAACTGGATCCTTTCATCATACGCCAATAGCATGTGAACCTCCAAAGGACATGTATCACCCTCAGCAAGAAATCAACCAGAATATCCATTTTATATGCCAGCCCAAATAAAGCAGCAATTAGCACGTCCAGTTATGTGGCAGTCTCAAAAGGGTGGCAACCAGAACACGTAGAGAATCCTGTGTAAATTTTTACAATGTCACAAGTAAGAGCTACATCAAACACCTCTAGATAATATCAGAGATAACCCTCAAAAGCTTGGCAATCGTAATCATCACACAATGTCATGAATTGAAGTTTGTTAATATGTATGGTTCAGAATGTGCCAGCCTTTTTAAAGTTTTCTACAAGTTCCTGAGTATCAGTATCAGTAAAATGGACAACATATATTAAGTATAAGTGTTAGTGGGTAAGAGGATAACTGCCACTACTTGAGTCCATTAAGTCTGTCTGAAATATTTGTAATAACACCAACCTTTGAACCAGTTCATTTTAATCTGGTATTACTAACTCAAAAACTATTTGAGTTTTCAGACTCTCTGCTCAGTGATGCTCATCACTTCTCCCTCACAGTTATCAGTGACAATTGCGTCACTTGCAATATGCCAGGACCTGTAAAACCCTTAGACACTTCAACAAAAGGTGAAACAGAGCCTGTTTCAGGTGGGCACTCAAACAAGCCTCTCCTAATTCAGTCCAAGTAACTGGGTCCAAGAAACTTGAACTGAAACATCCAAAAGCTATTTCTTCTTTGCCCAGCATTTACTGATAAATGTCTCGTTAAATTTCCACAGGTTTCCCAAAACAGCATTCACCTCAAAGACAGTGTAACAGCTTACATCTATGTGTGCGGCAGCATCTGTCCGGTCTAATGACTGTCACACCAAGTCTTCAGTCCATTAAATGGTTACTATTACACAGCTGCCTGAAGCTTACATTTACTAGGACTAGTTTACAGTTGTCTGGCAGTACATCAAGGGTCTAAGAGCAGACCATGGGACGCTGGCGTCACACAGTGCTGTCAGACTCTGGCTTTGTTAGACCACAAAACACTGACTGCTCCACTCTGAATTTTCATCACTCCCTCATGGGTTATGCACCCTAATTTGCTCCAAATGCTTTGTCTGGTGTTACTTAAACACTCATGTTTGAGCAAATGTATTCCTCTTAATCAATATTAATGCATCTGAACTTAATTTTTCACATTCTTTATAACCATTTTCCTTACTAATACAGGCATTTTCTTCACAACTTGTTGTAGTTATTCCAAAAATCACATGGGACTGAAGAAAAGGCTGTACATTATCAGTTATGCTGAATCTCCTAAGGTAGAGGGAGAGGTATTGGGGTTCCACAGGGAATGCTGACTGGCAGTCATAAAGAAGCTTGTCATTCACAGCTGCCGCTCTGATTATAAGCCTTGGGAAAATTTAAAGGGGGGTCTAACATTGTATACATATTTTACTATTGCATCCAGGCTACAGGAATGCCAGTTACAGAGTGAAAAACAAAGCACATTTGTTTGACACAAAACCTTAGATCCAACTTTCCATGTTTGATCTAATTCTTTCATTTATTACATGTATGCTTCAGCTCTCTAGCATTTGCACCAGATCCAGACAGGTCTATCTAAGAACCTCCTATCCCTACCTGCCTCATGTCATCTTCTTTATATCATCTAGGGTTCACAGCAATTGCTAATCATTCCTGTGCTGATTGACCAATTCTGTGGGTCAAAAAACATTTCTCCTCCAAATGACCATTTTTTCTTACATGAAAGCATGCTGGCAAGTTAATAACCTGAGTTATAACCTCCATGTACATGCTGTCTGCTTGCAAAAATCTATTTGGATGCAAACTCAATTATTCCACTCAACCTTTCTAAGTAAAAGGGCTGAGGTGGCTAAAGGACAATATAGACTGGATCTAAGAAGCTGTATTTTTACTATATGAGAAAGCCTCAATGTGAAATAAGTTTAAGTTGGTTACAATAGTTCAGGTGTTTTTTATCTACAATAATCAATTAATCAGTCTTGAGCAATTTAGCTTGCTCCACTTTATTAGGCCCACTGGCCCCTCGAGCATATCATCAGTTTAGCAAAGAAAATGTGCAGACAATACTGTTTAAACCAGCTATTTAAGATAACATATTTAAACAAACCAGAGGGAAGAAAGCTGGCAGGACTATATTTTTAACACATATTGAATAAATCATGTTAGCTATTGCCAGAAGAATTGGGATAAGTAATCAGAAATCAAAGATAGATATCCATTTAGAATAGTGATCCCCAAAACTGGGTTATGGAGAACAGTCTACTATCCAAAATTAATTTATGCAGTAGATGAGGATAGCAATGGTTGGCATAATTTCTTCACACTAACAGACTATTGTGAGTCTTTTAACATTGGAAAAAATCCTACTGGTATTTTAATTTGAATTATTACTTAAACCTTTTCTTAAATGGAAGATTACTTTCAAAAAACACAAGCAGCTTCCATTCCTTTCAATAAAAATATTAGGTGCCCCTGTATGTGGATGAAAGTGAGTGGACATGATAACATGTACATAAATCATTCACTCTAACTGAAACTTAGCATAATTATTAGCAGGGCAATATGCTAAAGGACTATCAACTTTAACCAGATTTTGCTCAACTAATGCATTATGGAGTCTGAACATGATTTCCATTGATTTATACTGATTGTTTTTAAAATATTACCTAATATTGTATTTGCATTTTCAATTGCTTCTGTCACCTATGAACTAAGATGACAAGCAAATAAATTCTTTCACCTCGGAGGACAGAATATTAGGAAACATGCAACAGATAACATAAAAATGTTAGCAGGAACTGGAGGAGTGAAAAGCAAAATTTCTGTCTCAGATAGAGATTCAGCCCACTGTATTGAACATGGAGTTTGTTCTAAGCTTTCTGTCTTCTCTAGGAACACATTTGAGTGGCCCCACATAACAGTAAATATCAAGACATCAATCTATTCTAGTGAGGCAAAAAAAACTATCAACAACATGTCAGTTTCATATACCTACGATGGTTATCGTAACACTGGAAATCCATAACTTCAATACAATACTTGGAAACATATTGATTTTAGTATTATTTTCAGTACCACAGGTGGTAAAAAAAGGGGGCAAAGGGAAAACTGAAGATCAATTATTTTTATGATTTATAATAAAAAAAAAACCCACAATATAAAGATTAAGAGGAGTTCACACATTCAACACGTCAATTAAATTGACAAAAAAAACAACCGTAGTGCACTCTTCTGCAAACATTAACAACAGTTTAATGTTCAAGTAATACTGCTCTTGAAGTAGTGCACATGCTCAAGAGACATTGTTACGCATTCAAGTCAGTAAAACGCAAGTAGTGCAATCCTCGGTAATTATTATTGTAGCCCAAAGCAGTATTTGGCCAATGTTGTTCAACAGCAACCGTCAAAGAACTTTTAAAATTTTGATTGACACACCAGCATAACATGTAATTGAACTACCTGAGAAAATGCTTCAAGAACAGCTAAAGAAAGTGGAAGAGTCCATTTCTGGTTTGTCTTTTAGATGTTTTAGTATAGAGATATTGAGTGTCAAGAAACAAATTATTCTTCTTTATTGCTAACAGAATACAATATGTGCACCAGTCTGGTTAAAGATAAAAACAAATACTCTGAACAAAGCTGAATTATTGGACACACTTTGAATAAAGTGTATTGTCAGCTTTCAAAGAAACAGCACCTAGTTAATTTGCAGGTGTTTTGTGTTATTTTTATTTTAAGAATACAGATTGTGCATATAGCAAAGGAAGTTGTGCATTCACTATATAAACAGAGCATGTATCAAATCAAAAAGGAAAATGATGACCAAATTTAAACAAGCATAAAATCATGTCTGTGCTAAATCAAGACAGGCATTGAATGCCACAGGACTCTTTTGACTGGAAGCTGCAATTTTCACTGTTAACAGTGAAAAACAGCACAGTGAGTAAGGGGAGACAGGTCTGCTGCTCCATGCGAGGAGAGATGTGGGTATGTGTGTCTAGAAGAATGTGGGGCAAAAGAAAAGGAAAATGCATCTGATACGGACAGAATCAATACCACAGAACACAAGTATTGAACTGTTTCAAAATTTCAGAACTGGTGTTTAATTGATATGTCCCTACTTAGGACAGCACAACTACATACTAGTGAAATTAACCACATTACTACATGCTCGTTTAAAAAAAAAAGTGGGGCATAGGCAGAAGAGATGACGCTGTATGGCCAAACAAATGCTTCTGAATCTAAATCTTTATCAACTTAGTGAAAGCAAACCCAGGCAGGCCAACAAAAAGAAAAGATCACAAATTGAGAAGGCTAAAGCAACAATTTGTTTATTTTGCTTCATGCAGCATGTTTAGTAATTTGGGAACTGTTTTATTCTGTTCTTTCTTTAAAGACCTGCATAAAAGGATTTCTTAGTAAATAAGGAAAAGTGATGTAAGTGCTGTACTACTACCAATGCATATTACTATTTGTTTTTGGTTTTTATAAAGTAGGCATATGATATAAGGCCACTTTTCACTTTAGTATAATTTCCATAAAACTGCACAATATGTAGGGGGGGCATGTCATCCACATAGATAGCATGCTTTTGATTGAGCAGTTATTCTTCTGTCAGTTTTTTATTACTTCACCCACACTTTTAGATCTATGCCCTTCAAACTCCTTACTTAACTCAAGTGTGTCAGGCTATACAAATGTAAAAATAACGTAAAAATATTTTTCCCTTTAAGATGGTGGTCCAGATCTAATTATGCAACTGTTCGACTGACAGCCGTCTCCCCGCCATTTTGGAATGCAGGGCAGGTGCTGCCATCTAACAGCAACAAAAGGAATTTTAAGTGAAATCTCTATGTGCAGGGCAGGTGCTGTGAATTCTCTATAGTAATAAACATAATAGGTTATAGCATAATGAAAATTGCATAATTAGATCTGGACCACCCTATATATATTATACATACAGTAAAGGCCACAAATATCCATGGCCAAAGATTGGATTTAGTGGGCCTGAAGATAGTATGGTATTATAATAACAGGAAACCTTAACGTCTTTGAGAACAACTAAAGAAACAAATCAAGAACATAGAAGGGAAAAAAACAACGGGCAGAATGTTTAAGCACTGCATGCACAGAAAATGTGGGATTCAAAACCAAAACACTGCTCTCCTAAGGCAGTAAATACTGCTAACCACAATTCCACTTTGCCACACATTTTAAATGCAAACATAATACATTTTTGGTAAGCACATGGCTGTTGGTCAAAGTTGTTTGTGATTTTCTAAATTAGACTTCACTTTTTGAATAACATTTCTCTGTCTTATTCCTGTTAATAACCATAAACTGTATTTTATATACAGTGGAACCTCGGTTCACAAACGTCTTGGTACACGTACAAATCGGTTTACGACCAAAAAGTTCGCCAAACTTTTGCCTCAGTTCATGACCATACACTCAGTATACAAACAAGCCAGTTTCCCTTTCGGTTTGTACATGTTCAGTCTTTCCTTGTGCATTTCCTGTGCAGCGAACGAGTGAGCAAGAGAGAGACAGCGCGACACACACACACAGGCGCGCAAGAGAGAGAGGCGCACACACACAGGAGCACGCTAGAGAGAGAAACACACACACACACAGGTGCTCCAGGCTCGTGAAAGAGGGATACACACACACACACATACACACACACAGGCGCACGCGAGAGAGACACACGCACACACGAAAGAGAGAGTGAGCGAGTGAGAGAGAGAGGGAGGACTGGACGCATAAGGTAGAGAAGGCTTGTTTTTGTTTTCAGTTCTGTTGACAGCGATTGGTTCATAGCGTGCATTGTTGCAATGTTACTTTTCTTAGTGGTTTATTAAATTACGGATTTTTCAAATGTTCATGTTTTCCCTGTGCTTATAACTCATTAAAAAAAAAGTGTTTTTAGCCAGTGGTTCCTAGCACTATAGCGCAAAATATTGCAGTGTAAGTTTTCTCTGTTCTTCAAAGTTTTCTGTGTTATTCAATGTTTTTACATTTAGTTTACTATTATGCTGTGCATTCTATGGTAATATTAACTATATTTGTGCTTAAAAACTAAAAAAATATATATTTACATACAGTTTGTACGGTCTGGAACGGATTAATTGTATTTACATACAATCCTATGGGGGGAAATTGCTTCGGTTCATGACCAAATCGGTTTACGACCAGAGTTTTGGAACGAATTATGGTCGTGAACCAAGGTTCCACTGCATGTCTCATTTTTTGCTAAGGATTTCCCCCTGACATCCCACAGACTTGTGTCTCAGTTTAACTGTTTCCTCTAATTTGTCCTTGTCTAAATGTGTGTAGATATAACTGTGACCTGCTACAGATTGATGCTACATTAGGGTTTGTCCCGGACTTGGAGCAACTAAATCCAAAAGCAATCATGGCCCTGAACTCAGAATAAAACTCCTCCTTATCATTCTCCCAATGTGCAATATAGACCTTAAGTCAACCAGTGCAATTTGTACATTTAACCAGGGCAATTTGTACATTTAACCAGTGCAATTTGTATATTTTGTAAAGCACTTCCATTACTGTTCAGTTTGATATTAGTTTTTCTCTTCTTGTCTTTTTAAGTCTTATATGCCTCACACTGAGTCGACTGATCCTTCAATTTTGTTGTTCCTTTGTAAAAGTGACAATAACAATAAAGATATATCTATCTATCTATTTATCTATCTAAACTGGATAATGTGGATTCAGTAGCGGATGGATTTACCTAATACATAAATTTGTTTCAAATGTTGTGGATGTACAAAAATATGATGTAACTGTGCAAGGTGCATATGAAGCAGAAAAAAGTAAGCTTTACTATTTAACATTCTGAAGAATGTCAGAATCATTTTTTAATACTCATTAGCATTAAAATATATTTTTAAAGTACAAAATCAATCTGCTTTCAAAAGCTGACCATAGTTAAAGGGCAGTTTCCTGTGATAAGACAAGGAATATTTTCTTGAAAAATGGCATTTGAAGACTAGAAAATATCAAGACTGTAGACAGTTAATATATTCAGACACAATCCAAGATTTATTTCAGTAAACAGGTAGCAGGTAGGTACGGTAAAAGATATCAATGCAAAGCAGTCAGCAGAAACATAGGCACATTGAGACATGTTTCAGATAACTGCATGCTGTCACTATCTTCAGCACAATGAGAGCCAAATACTAGAGGCTTTGTACAACTGTACATAGTGAAACTGTACTGAAAAAGTTTTGGCACAGAGAGATACACTACTTCAAAATTAAGAAACAGAGAAGCACTTTTACTTGCCTCTCAAAAATAAGTTCAAATAACAAACAATGTATTTGGTTGAGTGCCATAACCTTTTGAGATGACTGTTTTGCATTTATTATCACAGAAGTAACTTAATTTTGACTGCCATCAGTCTGTTTGGAATTGTTATAACACAAACAAATAACTACAAAACAATCAGAAAGGAAATTGGGCCTCTGGGTGTTCCCAATATGCAAAAAGCAACCAAAATATCAATCTGAACAAACTGAAATATACCTGAAAATGACTGCAACTGCTTATTTGGAGCGCTTCTTAATAACCGTTGAGTAGACTACAAACCTTAACACTGGTAGCAGTGAGACCTGTAAGTTAATAACTTTGGAACCCAATTGATAGTGGTATGTTAGAGAATAAGTGAACTGATTCAGAAGCTGACAGAGAAAAACAGCTATCTGAAGATGGGACACCTGATTTCTCATCTTGGAAAAATGTCTGACAAAAAAGATATTAAAGTTGCTTTAGATAGATAGATAAGATAGATAGACAGACAGACAGATAGATATTTATTGTCATTGTCACTTTTACAAAGGAACAATGAAATTGAAGGTGCAGTTGACTCAGTGTGAGGCATAACAGTTAAAAAGACAAGAAGAGAGAAAATAATAACAAACCGAATAGCAATAAAAGTACTTTACAAAATATACAAATTTCACTTGTTAAATGTACAAATTGCACTGGTTGACTTAAGGTCTATATTGCACTTTGGGTGAATGATATGGAGCAGTTTTATTCTGAGTTCAGGGCCATGATTGCTTTTGGATAAAAGCTGTCTTTAAGGTGGTTTGTCCTGGTTTTCATAGCTCTGTATCTCTTGCCCGATGGCAAAAACTGGAAGAGGCAATGACCGGGATGTGATGAATCCTATGAAATGTCTATTGCTTTTTTGCGGCATCGAGAGGTGTAGATTTGTTCCAGAGTGGGGAGGGTACAACCAATTGTTCTTTCTGCTGTTCTGACGACCCTGTGGAGCACTTTCCTTTCTGAGGAAGTGCAGCTGCCGTACCACATACACATTCCGTACATAAGCACACTCTCAATGGAACAGTGATAAAAGGCAAGGAGCAGATTTTTGGGGAGACGGTTCTTTCTGAGGATTCTCAGAAAATACAGTCTCTGCTGCACCTTTTTCAGCAGCTCCTTGGTGTTGGCGCTCCAGGTCAGGTCATCCTTCAACTCAATGCCCAGAAACAGTCATATGTGTAGAGAAGCGGGCTGAGCACACAACTCTGCGGCATCCTGGTGTTGAGACTGAGAGCAGTGGAGGTGTGGGGACCCAGCCTGATCCTCTGGGAGCGACCAGACATGGAAGTCCAGTATCCAACTGCAGGTGAGTGATGGAAGTCTCAGATCTGCCAGTTTGGACACCAGTAATTGTGGGAGGATGGTGTTAAACGCCGAGCTGAAGTCCACAAGGAGAAGTCTGGCGTCACTCCCCTGTTGCTCCAAGTGGGTCAGGGCAGCATGAAGGACTGTGGCTACAGCGTCCTCCGTAGATCTCTTTGCTTTGTAAGAAAATTGAAATGGGTCCAGGTCTGCTGGCAGGCAGGTGATGATACGACTCCGCACCAGTTTCTCAAAGCACTTCATGATGACAGATGTGAGTGCCCTTTACTGTCAGAAATGTATCTACCTCAAAGAGATGCTGACCAGCATGGTAAATTCTGAAACATGCAGTATTTTAGCAGTGATACACAAAATTACTATGCTTAATGAAATTAAACCTATAAACTTTAAATGAAACTTAGCTAAACACTCCATATCTACCACTCGTGGCTCTCCGTGAATGACCGGTTTCACTTGAACCCCTTCTGCAATTTACTGAATCCCGATAGGCAGTCTACTTGTAAACTTAACAAGCTATTAAAATATACTACGAAAGCCATTAGGTACTCTGAAACTAAAAGAACTACTAAACTTGTTCCCACAATGACCTTTAAGTTATAGGTCATCAATTCCAAAAAGTAAAAGCCATCTTCACATCCAATACACCAATGTGCTCTTGGTCTCAGCTGTGTTAATAAGGGAAGAGCAGCTAAGAGGCAGTCATACGGTCCTGGCTCTTTAAAGCTTGAGGTGTCACAAAAGCCAATACTTTGATACCACAATTCTGAAAATGTAACAATACTATTTTTTTATAGTAATAACAGTACTGGGAAGTTGAAGTAATACATGAAAAGAGCGTGAGTTAAAACTACGTATAAAAATGGCTTACAGTATATGGTAACACTATAGCACTGCATTAACACATACTGTAAAGAAAAGCAGCTGAAGCCATGTCTGGAAATCCTTTGCTATCGAACTAAGGGAATTTCAGAGCATGATTGCGGAAACTGTGTCCATTATTTACTAAAAAAAAAAAAAAAACATCCATCCATCCATTATCCAACCCGTTGTATCCTAACTACAGGGTCATGGGGGTCTGTTGGAGTCAATCCCAAAGAAACAACAAAAAAACCCCAGAATTAATAAAAGAAAAACCCAAAACACACACATAGGCTTTTGTTATTGCCATTTTTATTTCATTACAATCTTAGTTCAGAAACAGATTTGGGCATGCTTTGACAGCAAAATGATGTAACTGATCAGATGTAACTTTTTATCTTATACTGTCAGAAACTTGTAAAATGAGATGATATGAGTGCAAAATTAATAGCTTTTTTACAGTGTTCTACACAGTCCCAACAAACGAACAGAGGCTTTGCACGCATTCTCTGAATGCAATGATAACATCGACAGATGGCCGTCCAAGCATGCATTCATTTTCTAACTGCTGTATACAATTAATGGGAATGTGGGAGAATGCATATGCATCCACAATTATGCATAAGGAACTGTGTGTTTGAGAGGAAACTGCACACTGGCAGCCCTAACACCCATTGCAGCTAATGAAAATTAAGACACGTTTTGATCAAAGTGGCTATTTGACGATGTATCCATTTGCCAATGCTTCAAAGAACAAAGCACATGTACCTATCAATATATGACAAGGGCCGTATTAACAGAAATGTGTAATAGTTAATAAAATGGGCAGAACGGCATACTTCATTGCCTAATACAAATATGCAAATGCTAAATCTGTGCCATTCATTTGTTTTGTTGAAGACAAACTAATGTTCATGAGTACAACCCCTAAAATGTGACGGAAATCGTGAAAACACATGCTAAATTGTTGCAATTAATTGACTATAGTAACATCAGTCCAGTTAATTTCCAAATTCTGGATTTTAATGCAGTCTAAGTAATATCAAATTGTCTGTTGTAAGAGACTCTGAGGACAACAATACAAAGGTCGTTTTCCAAGAGTTCTGAAGTAATGGATTCATGTAAAGCTGACAAGATTGATTTCACAAAGTAAATTTTGGAGAATGTTAAAGGGTCTGATTTAGACAACTAAAGCACCAGGAGTTTTTGACATGCTACAAACCGAATGGGACGATTTAAAAAAGTATGTTGTTAGAAAAGCATCTTTAAAGAGTTTGTTTAAATGAAAATATTATCTTGCAATTCACTAATTCATCAGTACAGATACAGTATAACAATGACTAGCTTTTTGTTATTAGTACTGTAAATAGTATCTGTTAGTTACTGGAGAGAAGATGTTCAAGAATAAATTTCCAATGTACACATTGTAAGATAAATCAGGCAGTCCATGATGATATCCTTCTTAAGGGGATCCTAGGTTGGAATCTCCCTAAGATAATGAAATTAAAAGTCAATCCCTGCATTACAGTTCTGCACTCATGAATGCCAACACTGGTTTACTTACATGATAATCAGGTAACTTCATGATATTATAAAGCTGCTGTAACAGCTAGTATTTATATATTTTACTTTCTACTACTTGAGTAATGGAGGTACCTTTAATAAAAAGAAGCTGAATGATATTTTTTTTGCCATTATATCAAACAGACAGAGTATCATGAAATTTCACTGGGATTGGTATTTAATACAAAAATCTGGGCATAGTGGCATACTTAATGGCCCATTCAAACTAGAGCATTTTAAATTTCCAAGATCACTACTGACATTTTACAAATATTTCTCAAGTGTTGTGCAGGAAAAATGTTTGACAGCACTTCCTGTCACCATTTTGGTCTCCAGAATGTCTTGAATGACTTTAGTGTTTTTACTCTTGTCAACACATATATTTGGTTCTCCCTAATCTGCAGCAAAGAGAGTCTTGAGGACAATTCTGGAATTTGTATTAAGAACTTGAGTAACATTGTGAAAATTTCCAGGACTACATACAGATGTGTACAAGCATATAAATACAGTGATAAGTGAAAGGGTCTTCATGATATTTACAGAAGTTTATTCTCAGCATTGAAAAAAAAGCATTATTTTGAAAAGATATTGCTTGCTGCAGTTGGTGTGACATCGTGCACACACATGCTCTCATCATCTAGTGTGAGCCTGCAAGGAAGTATATGCTTAGCATGTACAGTAGTCCAGTGAACAGATTAACTACAAGATATAATGCCAGGAACTACAGTAAAGGAATAAATAACTTCTACACTTTGATTCTCTAATATAGGACAGTGCACTGGCTCAACCTGCATTCACAAGTGTGTCAGTCCACGAATGGGATACATTTTCAGTTCATGCCTTTAGCATATGTACTGTATAATAATTTTTACTGCACTTGACTTGCTGTCATATTTAAATGACTCGTTATGAAGCTTTATTGGCTGCACTGCTGGATTTGGATAAGAATTGGGAATGTCTTTCTAATAATGCGAATAATATATGCAATCACCAAAAAGATTCAATATCAGCAACAAAACGGCCTAATTCATAGCATAAAAACCACCACATTTAACATGCTATGGATTTGCTAGAAAATGAATACAGTAATCCCTCCTTCATCGCGGGGGTTGCGTTCCAGAGCCACCCGCGAAATAAGAAAATCCGCGAAGTAGAAACCACATGTTTATATGGTTATTTTTATATTGTCATGCTTGGGTCACAGATTTGCGCAGAAACACAGGAGGTTGTAGAGAGACAGGAACGTTATTCAAACACTGCAAACAAACATTTGTCTCTTTTTCAAAAGTTTAAACTGTGCTCCATGACAAGACAGAGATGACAGTTCCGTCTCACAATTAAAAGAATGCAAACATATCTTCCTCTTCAAAGGAGTGCGTGTCAGGAGCACAGAATGTCACATAAATAGAGAAAACAATCTCTAGCAAACAAATCTATAGGGCTGTTTGGCTTTTAAGTATGCGAAGCACCGCAGCACAAAGCTGTTGAAGGTGGCAGCTCACACCCCCTCCGTCAGGAGCAGAGAGAGAGAGAGAGAGTTTGTTTTTCAGTCAAAAATCAATGCGTGCCCTTCGAGCTTTTAAGTATGCGAAGCACCCTGCAGCATGTCGTTTCAGGAAGCAGCTGCACAAAAGATAGCAACGTGAAGATAATCTTTCAGCATTTTTAGACGAGCGTCCGTATCGTCTAGGTGTGCGAACAGCCCCCCTGCTCAATCCCCATACGTCAGGATCAGAGAAAGTCAGCGCAAGAGAGAGAGAAGAGTAAGCAATCTAGCTTCTCAGCCATCTGCCAATAGCTTCCCTTGTATGAAATCAACTGGGCAAACCAACTGAGGAAGCATGTACCAGAAATTAAAAGACCCATTGTCCGCAGAAATCCGCGAACCAGCAAAAAATCCGCGATATATATTTAAATATGCTTACATATAAAATCCGCGATGGAGTGAAGCCGCGAAATGCGAAGCGCGATATAGCGAGGGATCACTGTACATATTGCTGAGACTGCTCAGGAGACATGGATGGACAATGAGAGAACATCCACAGAACTGGTACACAGGGCACTTCACATTCCTAAACAATTAATTAAATAAAAATATCAGAGCTAATTGTTTCTAACAGGAATGCCTGGGTTTGCTATAAATGTGCAATATAGTTTATCAATTTGTATAAATAATTCTGGATTATAAGCAATTCTTGGAACATACACAGCAAAACACACCCAGTTTATTACGACTTAACAGAATCATAAGAAGAGCATCATGCTTGTGCAGTGGCAAGTGCTGCCATCTCACAGATCCAGTGTCCAGGGTTCGAATCCTACATCTAGTCGCCATCTGTGTGAAGTTTATTTGCTCTTCCTCTATCTGTATGAGTTTTCCTCCAGAATTGTATTTCGATTAATCTGCCAATGTAAATCAACCTCTGCATGAATAAGTGTTTGTGTATGTGTTGTCTGTGATGGACGGGAACCCTATTCAAGGAGTTTGCAATATTGTATTTGGTGCTGTTAGAAAAGGCTCCAGTCCTGTGACCACAGAATAGATTAAGGAGGTTAGAACACATTTGTGCACATGTGTGTGTGTGTTTGTATTAGCAGTATTTCTCAGGTAACTGTGTCTTTAAATTTGCCATTGAAAGTAATAAACAGTTGCAAGTTTAATGCAATAGCTTGCAGATTATTAGCCAGTGTTATGCTATACTGGACAACAAAAAAACTAGAGTTCACTAAGTTATTGTGGATTATTAGAGAAATAATTATACACATTAAACTACTGCACTACTCGGCTATTATGGTGCTACTTTGGAACCCAGATTAATTGCATTCAGTTTCAACCTATTGTTCTGAAAAATGCCTAAATAAAGTCATCAAACTTTGCTGACATGGATAGGAAAAAAATGCCTGAACCTTGTTATGGCAGACTTTAAATGTGCAACACCCTCTCTGGCAAATTAACTCGTGTATAGCCTCCATTTTTAAATTTTCTTCTTTTGGTGTCAGGTTCAAACCTATAATCCTGGACCTTGTGACAATTTTAAAAATAGCATTTTGTTTTCCAAATTAGTCATCATTAAAGCAACAAAGATACAAAACATCTTTTAAATACACCTAGTTTAATAAATTAGCAGTCATGCTTGTTAACTTGAGCATGGCATTGCAGTTATATGCAGAGACCATTTGTATTTGAAATTAAAGTGGCTTCAGCATTAAGACTCACAAATTTGCAGTGATTTCTCAGCAAAGAAGCATTTCAGGTTCCAACGATACATTACATTATAAATCAGCTTTGGTGGCTTGTGAGTTGACACACCAAACTGCTGTGTAACTCATTTAAAAAGCAGGAGCACATAGAACAACACAGGTGAATGCAAACAGATCAATAAGGATTAGTTAATACCAAAAAAATAAATTAACCCTTCACTTTGTGCTACAAAGCACTACACTGCAAAAAAACATGCTGCTCTCCAAGAAAGGTACATTTCTGCCGTGTGTGCGAAGTTTCAGAATTTCATTATATTACATAAATATTAAAGTTCAACCCTCACCATTCAATCTTTTGTTATTTCTAGAAAGATCATAGCTGATGACGAAGAGTATAAACTGAATACCACCAAAAACAAAAATAAAGGAAATCATTATCTCAAGAAGCTAACAACACAGCTGAGTCTCTATATGCCCTGAGGGCAACACAACCTGTTCTGTAGGTGTTATATTCCTGAAAAGTGTTAATTGCATGCTCTAAGTTAAAAACAACTAAGTGTGTACCATCTCCAAACCCTGGAGGGACCCACCACATGAAGATGTGTAAACTCTTCTGCAAAAATCAAAAAATGCTTGTCAGTGAAGAAGCTGTGTTAATCACTCAAAAACCTCTAGTGCAATGCACCAAAAGTATGCCTAGTGCTCTAGTACATCTGAAAATCATCACCATTTATGACATATATCATTTTAGAAAAGTTTAGTTATTTTAGAGTCCCTTTTAATGTGTAATGAATGGTCAGCTACGTAAATTAATTACAGCCAATATTATAGAATCTTCAGCATAGGAAAGTACAATTAAAAGCAATACTTTATTTTTTATATAAAAATCCAACAGTTACTAACTAAAACAAAAATGATCACAGAAAAACATAGACCAAATCATGCTACACTTAAAATACAAACAAGAAAGGGCAAGATAATGGGGGAATATTCCAAGCTTCTTTAACAACAGTCCCCACATGAGACTTCAGTGATTCAGCAGAGGCAGACAGCCATTGCATTATTACACAGTGAAGATCAGTACAGGATCACTGGCTAGAAGTGACTGACCTACTGCTGCATTTTAACTAATCATTTTACAGAGTCTTTTAGTATAAAGAATGTGTCAGCCATGTGATAATTAAAATGATTAATTCAAAAAATGTTTGAATGACATAAACTGAATTATGCCTCTTCACTGCATAAAACTTCACAGCAGAGCTCAGCTACCAAAGCAGATCTCTAACTGGGGTCATGTTTAGGGAAGAATACAGCTAAATGTAATGATTTCAGGATTACTCCACCAATTTTCTGATCATTTTATTGCCACTACTGGTTCACAAGCAAATGAAGACTTTCTCAGGGACAAAGGGTTTGTGCAAAAACGGTCCCTGAATGGAATGCCAAGACAATCACCACACATAATTCAGAATTGCCACTCAGCCTAATCTTCACCAATAGTGACTATGTGTGGAAACTCTTCAAGGTGACAGCCCAGATATTACAAACGTATGCTCCATTTTCTTAAGGTACATGCAAACTCCTTTGTTACTTTCAGATGGAAATGCTCCATATTGCAGAATAAACAAATATTCTTCACTTTCTAACTAACCATGGACCAATTAATGGGTTATTTGATAATGTATGATCAAAGTTATCAGATGAACTCCTTAATGGAATAATAACCCTCTCTCTCATATTATATGAGAATGAGATGCAAAGTTGACTGATAAACAAACACACTATTACATTATTTAAAAAGCTGAAATTTGCCCAGATGGTACATGTGGGGCTGCAGGTCTCTACTAAAAAAGGGCACTTTAAAAAAAAGTATTTTGGGGTAAGAAAAACTCCAACATAACAGAAAAACTAAATACCCCAAATTCTCATAAACACTCAAATTGATTTAATTGAAACTTGTAAAGGGAAAAAGAAATTTGTTGACAAGATTTTTTTTATATTTGTCAATATTTGTTGGTGATAATGTTGTAGCGAGTGGGCTATTCTTAGGCACCACATCATTTTTCCTCGTCAGTGCAGAGAACTGGGGCATGCATTTCATACAAATGAATGCCTCCAGCAGAAAAGAAATGCTGATTAGGCTGAGGCTAAAATTGTGCAGAGGGAGGGGGCTGCTGCTTTCTGCAATTGAACTACAGCTACCAGAAGCAAACTGGAAGAAAGTTTGGTAAAGCTCCTAGAAGACAAGTTTAGCGAGTTGTGTTATTGGGTAACAGGCAGTACTCTTTGTTCTGTCGGCTTCTTTGTACTCCTTATGATGTGGTATAAAATACATACAAAACTGAAGGAAGGCTTATGTCCCCTATGTATTGTTGAGTATATACATGTACTTTGAAAAACAGAGTGGTGAACGAAAGGCTCTTGGATGGTGACATCCCCTTAGAGGTCAGACTGTGATGTGTTGTTGCACATGGGTCTGCGCATTGACCCACTTTGAGACCTTTGTACAACACAAGCCAGGAGAAGCAACGGCAGGCCTTGGAAAGTTTAAAATTTTGCGCAGCTCTGTAATGGGGTTCCCCATGGACAGAATTCATTCTATTAGCAACAGAAATGTGCAGCCTGCAAATGTCAATGCTGCATGTAATAAGCTAAACTAAACCACGATTCAGTGTATACTGCTCCTGAGGTAGGCCCTCCAAAACTTTGTAATGGCACATTATAGATCACTGCATTACAATCAAATCTGACTGAAGTTACCATACTTACAGGATGTGCTACAGGAGAAACTATATTTATACATTTACCTATTTGAATTCAAGAAAGTACAGTCTCACATAAAATTGCGTATTCCAATGACCATCAGGAAAAGCCAATGTTGATTTGCTAAGAAAAGCAAGATTTGACTCTTAGCAGGAATGTATTACTCATAGCCAATTACATGTAGCATATTCAAGACTTAGGAAATCCTAATATTATTAGCTCCTGGCTAAAAACAAAAAAAAAAAACCACACAACAACTACCAGAAACATAATACAGAGAAGTAATTAGTTAGTCACATACTACTTCTGATATATCCAATTAACTAACAGCATTATAAACAAGGCCAGTTGTCTTAAGAAATCTCCTGAGCAAAGCCGGGTAAGACAGCTAGTTACTAATCTGATATTCTTGCGAACAGTAGCTGTAGTGATTCAAAATCTTTCTGGCATGTGGGTATATGGAAAGAATCAAAATGAGCCAACAGAATTAATGAAAAAGAACAAGTGAGAACATTATCCATCTTACTAACCGAAGGTTGTAAACCGGATATGGCCACAGGGCGCATTGAGGCGCAGGCGCACTGCTAAGAGCCCGCCACAGAGAAAACAAAAAAGGTTGTAAACCGGATATGGACGCAGGGCGCATCGAGGCGCACTCGCACTGCAACGAGCCCGCCACAGAGAAAACAAAAACGAGAGGATTCAGCGCATATGTGAATCACATTACAGTATTACAGTACGGAATTCCCAGACGTCCAAACTACACGGCGTAAACCGGATATGGACGCAGGGCTGAACTTGCTGTGCTCCACTCTGCCAGCAGTCGGTGTCAGCAAAGGCAACGGAATCACGTCTCCACAAAACGAGACCGCTTTACTACAGATATGCGTATGTAATTAAATGACATTTCCCCAGACGCACCCACCCTCCATGATATGTCATCCATCCAGATATCGGACTGAACAGAAACTGATTGCCATTCTTGGATATCCAATTCGCTGGCGAATCACGGGTTTACTAGTTAATATATAAAAGCAAAACCACGTTCATAGTTCTTTGCTCTCTTCTAATACCATTCCAAGTTACCACAATTATTTTTTTTATCATCTATACACTGCAGTTTTTCTGATCGACTATGTGCATGCCGTGCCATATATAATAGACAGGGTCCGTATCTTTGGCCCTAGGGGCCACTGGTTTTGTCCCAACCAACTTAATTAAACAAGCTGTTATTTTATAGTTGTGATATGCTTGTTATTAATTCATAAAATTTACAAGATGGATTGACAAAATTTTTATTGAAATGTATCAAGCATTTATTGATGCTATTTGACGTTAACTTTGTCTTTGTTATTTTTTAAATTTGTCACCTTCATAATTTTCGTGGTGCTAATGCTGTTTGGGTTGTTGGTGTTATCTCTGCTCCTTGTTAACTGTCACTGTTAGATTACAAATCAAGAGAGAAAATGTCACTGAAAAAAAGATAAATTAATAAAAAAGAAAAAAAAAATGTCAAAAACACAAAGATTTATAAATGTCTTATAAATGGAGCAGAGTAAGTGGGGAAAAAAAAGCTAACTAAAAATTATATCAGTTAGAAGTAAAATGAATCACTGGTTATGAAAGTTGCTGAAACAGAAATCTGAAGCTATACGGAGCCCCTCATAACTGAAGTAGAGAAAAGATTATCTAAATTGGTCCAGTTTACAACAGTGTACATGCTCATCAGGAAGGATCTGTTTTAATAAAATAATTGGAACGGTGAGTAAGAGAATAAAAATGTGAAGGGATGATAACTGCTAATCTGCTTTGGTACGCAAGTCAATTGGATCATACTCTCAGAAAAGACCTAACAAGCCTTTAAGTTAAATAACAACTTCAGTTATTGGTAAAGACTGGCTTTTAATTACTGGGCTAGAACAAAAACCTGCAGCTACTGCAGCCCTATGGGACTGAACTTGAGGGCCCACATGAGAGTACATGGGGCTACAGTCATTCATACTACTAGTAACAGAGAAGCATACAACTTATTGAAATAGTTACAGCAATATATTTTACTTTATTGTTTTTCATCCTTGCTCCTCTCTTTTCTCTTACTGTGATCGCCTCCTTTCTTTCTCCAGCATCAACGCAAGTATCATTTTGACGTCAGCATGCAGAGCTGACCTGTGGTTACTGCAATCCTTCAATTTCATACAGCCAGTGACATGCACAGCTTCTCCTGCATTATTACTGTCAGGCTGCCTGCCTTTTATGCTGTCTTCATTGACCACAGATTATTATTAATCATTGGCTAAAAGAGAAATCCATCAGAATGTATTGGAATTTTAGTGTTTTCATGTAAATGTCTTTAGTAAAATAAATGTGGTTAGTGTAATGTAGAATTATACTAACAAGTGACTGCTGGATTTAAGTGGTGAACAGCTTGAAAACTTTAAGTAACAATGACTGATAGTATAAGAAATGTCATCTTTTGATTGGATGAATATTTGCCTATTTCTTTTTCTTGGCAATTTCTTTTAATAAAAATGAAAATCAAATGAATCTACACAATGTTAAATGTGTAATTGCTTTCATACTGATGATACTACATAGCTGCTTTCAATATTCTGATAAGGTAATATTTTATTTTGTATATTTTGTAAAATGTGTTAATTGCTTCCAAAATGCCCATGGATTTCAATCAGTGGGAACAAAAATTGACCCTAAACATGAACTTTCCACCATGTCTATAACAATCACTTTTCCCAAAGCAATTTATAAATCACAGGTGAATTAAGACAAATGGCAACACGTTGATACACTCACTTAATCATAATTCATTATATATTAATAAGTTATAAACATCAAGAATAAAAATGTAAACTTGAAGCAAGAAGTGCTAAAACACAACCACTATAGTTGATTAATATACAGAAAAAAGAAATAGTAAGACATCAGATCACTAAGGCTAAATAATGTGTGGAAGGTTCCACAGAGTTACAGAACTTCTTTCCAATGTCCAGATTCTGGAAATGCACATGGGTCAAACGCTATCATTAGAGTCTGGGCAAGTTTTTTTTTTTTTTTTTAAATTACCTCTGTATTACTTAAAGTATAAACTTCAGTGAAACATCTGGTGTAACAGAAATACAGGATAGTAACGTAAAAAATGATATTTTATCCTAAATCAACTAAAGAGGCTAAAGAAATCCTTCTGTCAAACAAAACATGTGAAGCTGCACTGATTTTACTGAGAGCAGCTGTGCAATATATATAATAAATTACTTGTAAAATAAGGGCTGTCATCCCTTTGTGATTCACGGGTGTTCAGTGAAAATTCATGATTATCTTTTGGGCCCATGACTACTGCATATTCTAAGTTTACTGCACTAAATAAGAGACAAAAAGTGTGCAAACAACTCATTTGTGTGAGCCTGGGTGCCGAGACGAAGTGCGTAATTCAGCAGCTCTGTACTAAACTAATTTTTTACAAAATTCAACATATTATAATTAAGTTGTGTTTATATGTACGGTAGTAAACAACAAAAGAATGATTCATATTGCAGATATAAATGAAATTCAACTAAACACTAAGCACAAAACAAATGACACTCACGACACAGTCCAGTTTTGCAAATGCAGATAATGGTGGTGTATTTATAAAATGAAATCCTCTGTGAATAGCCTCCTGAAAGTTATGTAAAGTTTTGTCCTATTGTTATATCGAAATAAGTGAAGATTTGTATAAGCTGAGAATGCTCCCCAGTCAAAGATGTTTTCTAACCCAAATGAAATCACTCGAACAAGTGTGCACAGGAGAAGAACAAATTCCCTAGAAAACTGTAATGCAACGGGCATAATTGTAAACCAATTACGTAGTTAAGAGTTGAAACCTACCGGCTTTTTTTGACTCACTTTTAAAGCTAGAGTTTTCAACTTGCTTCACCAGCAGCCCTTGTACAAACTGCTGAAGCTGCAGAATGACAAGAGTATTTCCAAGGTTGTTGGGATTTGCAGTCCGTTTAAGTAGCGCTACAGCGTTGTCTGCAGTTTTCTGCAGCAAATTGCAAAATCTTGCAAAATAATTTACATTTAATTATTGAAGACACAACTGTAAACAGACAGATCCACGTATGATAAATGATGACCTGTACTAGTAACAGTTCCTGAAAGCTCACTTGACTTGGTGAACTCACTTAAGAATACATCTCCTAAGAATGTACAATATGGGTCATCTACAATAATATCTTAATTGTTGTTTTAACAATGTGCAAGCTGAAATGATCAAATATGTCACTCACTTTGCAAAACACAATAAAAAACATGCCTTGAGATTCCATGCATTCAGTGTTTCATGTAATCCAAACAGACCGACTACTGCAAGTGCGTAAAGTGCGCGCATAGGCGTGCACAGTTAGTGCACCACAAGTTAAGCTAGCGTAGCTGCATAAAAATGAATGAGGAAACAGTGTCAGGGGAGGAAACAGCTTCACATTCTCTGCTGTTAGATTTAGTTGTAAGACATGGATCACACTCACTAGTGTGGAGGTGGTTTGGCTTTGAAAATACTGATGTTGCTCAAAAGACATCAATCTGTAAACTGTATCGGAAATTGGTTGTTATTTAAGACAGCTAGACAACTAACTTGTTTCACCATCTGCAAAAAAACCACCTCAAAGAATATGAAGAATATGACAAGTCTACATCAGCCTAGGTACAAACACAAAAACAGTACTCAGCAAACTTTAGCAGAATCAATTCTGCAAAAAAGTGCTCTACAACAAGAAAAGTAACAGATGGCATGACATAACAAATGCTTTCACCAATTATGGTGCCAATTCAAGTGGTTGAGAGGGATGGTTTCAAACAATTTTTGAATTCTTCAGACCCAAGATAAATACTGCCTGGCCGAAAACATTTCAGTCAAACAGCTCTGCCTAAATTGCATGATTCATGTTGGCAAACTCTGACACATAAACTGCAGAAGGTTTCACATTTTGCCACAACAACGGATTTATAGTCACGCCGAACATATAAACCATACCACTCCTTGACAGTGCATTTCAATGACGAAGACTGGCAATTACAAAGCAGCTGTTTGCAAACATCCTACTTCCCAGAAGACCACACAGGCAACATCATTGCACAAAGTCTGAAAGATGCGTTGGCATCATGGCCGCTGCAAGAACACTACATAGTTTGCATGACAACAGACAGCGGGGCTAACGTTGTCAGTGCACTACAGATTAACACGTGGAAGAGATTTCCTTGTTTTGGACATAAGTGTCATATTGCCATTGGGGACTAATTTGGGTTTCTCTAAAAAATGGAATTTAACTAAAGCTGATCTTGTATTTATTAGGGAGTTTACAAATACAAAAAGCACCAGTGATAATAAGTAAAGCTGTTAATGACAAAATAATATAACTAAATATAAATGTAAAATAAAATAATACATTACATTATGAAATTATTACATACCGGCACATTTTGAATGTTCAACTGACTCATAATGTTTTTCTTTTTAAATTAAATGTTTTCCAGACAGGAGCATGACAGATCTAAGTATAGACAGCACCCTTGGAGTTTGCATAAAAAGGTGGTGGGAGCTTTTCCCAATAGCTGGAAAAATAATAAAACACTTGCTGATGAATAAAAGCAGCTGGAACTTGTAGAGCATAGTCTCATCACAAAGTCACCAACAACACAGGGCTTAAGACACTGCATGATAGAGAGATTTATTGAACAGGAAAAGGCCATTCTTCATATATTGACTGAAGACAAAAAGCACAGGTTATCTTGTTCCAACATAGCAAAATGTTGAGGTGCTGAAGGCAGTAAGTAAAGCACTTGACCCTCTTCTGAATTTCACAGATGCTCTCTCAGGTCAGCGACTTGTATCAATTTTTTGTTTTTTTTACTTAAAACCTGTATGGTCCTAGTTCAACAAACAAGTCCTATGCAGACGAGCTGTTGAGTCTGACATCCACACTTGACCCACACCTCAACAACCATTAAAATAATGATGACATGATCTAAGCCATTACAACAGCAGCTACCACAGAACTCATGGAAATGTCAACAGAGGAAAACAGCCCTACCCCAGGCTCCTCAACTGCTATGACAGTAGAGGTTGGAGAAGGTGATGACACAAGGAAGGGAGCAAAAAAGAAAAAAGACGTTTGGCAGCTATTTCAAAAACAATACAGGAATTAAAAAATGTTACTCTCTGCACATTGCCATTGAAAAAGAGATCAAGAGACACTTGATGATACCTGAAGTGGACAGTGATGCAAACCCACTTGATTGGTGGAAAACAAAATTGGAGAAACTTGCAAAAAAAGTATCTTTGCATCTCTGACTCAAGCAGCCCTTTTGCAATGGCTTTGATAGGGACTGGTGTTACTGTCATACAACTTGAAGTTTCCACAGTACACTTTTACAATTGTTTTATTTTTTTCTGATATCTTTGTGCAATATATGACAGAACTTATTTACAAATGCTGTAGTTTTTTTCCTATGCAGTACTAGGGAGGACTTTGGATTTTTACACTGTAGCACAGTATGTTAGATTTCTGTTCTTGCTTGTATGCTGCACAAATCACCTGATAGCAGAGTAGTTTATGTTTCCCCAGATTGTAATGCTCATGCCCTATATTTCAATTGTGATATTCCGCTTAGATTCATATCTTGTTTATATTAAGTGCAAGTGTATGTTTAAAATGCTCTCATTATAATAGTTTTGTTGGTCTTAGTGCAATTTATTTGTGTAAATCTTGTAGGCCACTTTGAAACTGTTTACTCATACTTGCACTGATTGATCTCAATAGTACTTCAACTAGTGATGTTAATGTTTTTATGTTATTTTACTTCATTTTTATGTAAATAAACAAGACCTGTTTTCCTTAATTGCTGTTTTCATTATGGATGCTGTGATCAATCAGCTGCTGGAAAAAAAAAAAAAACTATCGATGACTGGCAAAACGATATTTTTCAGACCTGCTGTTTTACTTTTTTAAGATTTACAGTAATTTAGTGACAGTGCTCTTTTATGCAAGGTATTGTAGTAGCTGAACCAGCACGGGTTCTTCTTTTTTTCTTTTAAAGCAAACTTCCTAGAGTGTAAACAAAGAGCAGCTAGTGGAAGCTTGTTTTGTCAGTGAACAAGAGGTAATTGGTATATTAGCCTTCTTGTTAAAGGAACTGGAGAAATAAACTGAAAAAAAAGTAATTGAAGAAGTCATCCTGTGCAACTAGACAAATGACAAAAAAAGGTACTTTTATTTAGTTCTTTAAATTAAAACGGATACCACGTGACTTTGGACAGCGAGCGTGTATAAAATTGCAGCAGCATTAACTTTTCATTGGAAAAATTAAAGACAAAGACACATTTGAAACTGCAGCTTAGTAAACAACAGGCTTTTAAAAAATATTTGTACTCTGTTTATTATTTGTTGCTGCAAGTTATATTTTGGTTGGAAACAAGTACTACATAATTAAAATGGTAATCCATATTTTATAATTACACCTCCAGAATTAGGAATGTCTAGTTGAAGAAAAAAAAAAAAACACCTGTATAAATATCGTAGATGCATATTTTAACAGCAAAATGCTGCAGTGCAATTAATGATTTAAAATGATTAAAGCATATAAGTGCATGTATATTTACATTTAAGTAACATTTAATTACCAATATCAATTAACTGATTCCCACAAAATCAATTATTTGATATAATTTTTGTTAGAGAAAAGGTGAAAACTACTTTTTTTTTTAAATTAGGCCTTGTTTCAGAAAGGTACATTACAGAAAATCTAAACGATATTAAAGCTTGTAATTATAAGAAGTATTTTCTTTTATGTCATATACATTATGAATAAATATTTTTCTATGTATATTAAGGAAATTGTATTAATTTTAATATTTTATTTCACTGAGCAATAATCCTACATTATTTCATTTTGTTAATAAAAAATGAACAGTTAATTCTTGTAGTATATATAGTTTATTTATAAAAATACACTTTAATATACAACATAAGACTTCTATTTGTCTGGATATGCAGGAGATTAGTGTAAAAAGTTTATAAAGTGACATAACGAAATAATAAAAAAAAAAAATCAGATCAAGTAACATGAAATTGGTGATCTAATTGGCTTTAAAAAAATCTGTTCGGAGCATCCCTAGTTTTCATCAATCTTATTAGTAAGGTACAAATAATATCCTATTATCAAGACCAAGCGGGATCAATAAGACTTCTACAAACACATTTTTAAAGGATGCAAAATATTATCTAATTATTGTTATCCTTGAAGTTCCATATTTTTTTTTTTGTCAATATCACACACCCCTAAAGTCTTGTATACAAAATTTCCTAAGTGTACAATTATAAAAACAAAGCACTGCCCTGAGAGAACTTTAAAAGTCTACTGAATTAGCAATAATGAACAAAAATAAGGCCGGTCAAAACTGGCAATAGCATTTGAAGTCTTGGAACGACAGAAAATAATGGAAGAGACACATTTAATTATCATAGATGCTTTAGACTTTAACAATAAACAGAAGTCTGTGATATGCCTGAGGCAGAAAAAGTAGTCTTAAAAGTTATGTATCACATATGTGCATCCTTCTGAGTAAAGCATTTCCTCCTAATGTTTAGATGGTGGAAAGAACCAAAGTGTAGTCAGTTGGTTTGTTTCCAGAGTGTGCTAAAAGCTCTGAACTCACAAAAACCAGCCAACCTTGCTTGACCATTTAGTGAAAAGTAAAAGTTTGTTTTTGCTTCATTAGAGGCATGCAGAAAGAAAGTAAAACCAGTCAGCCTGTTCTTCACTCAGCAACCCCATCTGCAACTGTATGGAAGAGATGAGAAAGCTACACTAAAACCACATTTTGCACACCTTAATGTTTTAGAGATAGTATCGCCTTGCAAAGCTAAAAGCTGAATTTTTAGTCAAGAACATCTGTCAAAAAAAAAAAAAAAAAAAAAGAGTACAGAACATTACTCAGCAAAATTCACAAACACACATCCACAAAACCAGAAACAATTAACCTCCAAATGCCAGTCACTTCACACATATTAAAAAGCTAAACCTTCAGTAACTTTAAACCATTGCATGTGCTTTGGATCTGACTGTGGGTAAAAATACACTCTCCAGAATTAGTAACACTCACACGGGCTCTTAATGCAAAAAATATATTTTACATAGCACTTTTTCTACACACAAATGCTCACAAAATGTTTGAGCAGTAGAAGCAATATTAAAAACAAAGCTTCTGTAAATATTTCCAATTTTGATTAATATGTAAAATGTATAAAAATAATGTTTTTAGCATCTGAATAGAAGTTTAATGAATGATTTCCTAGAAATATACAGCTAAGTAGATTGGAAAGCTGTTAATTGAAAAATTGGAACAGTTAAGTATTTGGAACCATGCTATTGAGTTGTCAGCTAACAACACATTATAATACTACTGTTCAAAATACCATTAAGACAATAGCAAATGCTTCCTGCAAATCTATGACAGCATAGCTGAAGTATGAGAATCCATTTACAAAAACAAGACAGGGAGCCAATTAAATATGAAAAGGGTCTCGTCTTTCTTTTTTCTTTCATGCACTGCATGCACACTCTAAACACCTTATGTGGAAAAACAACTGACTAGCAAATATGGCAATGCAAGAACTTGTGTTAGACTATATATTACAAAAATCTTCACAAAAACATAATTGGATATTTTTCTTTTATCATAAAAAAAAAATAATAAAGTAGCACTGGTAAAATTATTCCTAACTATGCTTGTAAATACAGCTCAATAATGAATGCTCTTTTACAGAATTTCCAGCTTTTCATACTTGTGATTGTATAATCTGAACTTGATTATGTGCTTAAGTGATAACATTTCTGCTGCAATGCATCTCAGCATTTTTAAATTATACTGATCACGTGCCCCTTTCCCTGCAGGATTTCACTTGCTCAGCTGTACTAATGGAAACAACAAAATAAGAGGAACTGCATTTTATATTCAAATGAGAGAAAAAACAGTAATGTTTTACCTGTAAAGGAGCTTATTTTAACTAATGCTATATAATGCAATTAAAAAAATTGAAATCCAAAAAGGTCAAAATCTGTTAAAAGACCAAACTAAATGTATTAATTCTGTACAATTCAACACAGAGCTTAGGCCTAAAATGGTGAAAATCAGGTATCAACAAAGGCAGGATGGATATCTGGCCAATAACTGTTACAAAAGATAACACTGAATAATTATTTTAACGGTAGGTAAAAAAAATGCATGTTGAATATAGTCATTGGTATAAGCTTTTGCCACCATTCTACTGAAATATTTGTCATACGTCTTCAAAGACTGTTTTGAATTATAAATGTTATCAACAGATTGAATGTTTGGTTACTCAGATATTGCTGTGTGTTTTTGAGTTTACCTAACAAAATGTAAAATGTTGCCAAAAAAGAAAAAAAAATCATCACCAGAGGATCCATTTAAAGAAAGAAAATAAATAAGGCCCTGGACAAAACTGCAATAGTAGTATCTGAAAAAGATCCACTGGAGCTCTCACCTGAGCTACTCTGATAAATGTTAAAGATAGCTTCTTTTTAGAGTTTTAGAATAATCTAGACAAGAACAAGCCATTCAGCCCAACAAAGCTCGCCATTAGTATCCACTTAATTTTTCTAAAATAATATCAAGTATAGTTTTGAGAGTCTCTAAAGTCTTATGGTCTACCACAATACTTGGTAGATTATTCAATGTGCCTACAGTTCTCTGTGCAAAATTTAACCATAACAAGTTTCCAACTGTTGACACCCCTGTGTTCTTGATGAACTAATTTAAAATAATAGTTTCAATCCACTGCACTAATTTCTTTCATAATTGGAAACACTTCAATCATGTATCCTCTAAATCTTCTTTTGCCTAAACTGAAATGGTTCAACTTCTTTAATCTTTCCTCAAAACTCCATTTCCTACATTCCTCGAATCAGCCTACTCACTCTCTTCTGGACTTTTTCTAGTGCTGTGCTCTGTCCTTTTTGTAGTCTGGAGAACAAAACTGTACGCAGAACTCCAAATGAGGCCTCACCAGTACGTTGTAAAGCTTGAATATAACGTCCTTGGACTGGTTTACTCTACACATCGTGCTATATAACCTAACATTCTGAACACTATCTGGCAGTTGATTCTATCTTGATAGTGTCGAGTCCACTGCAACTCCTAAATCCTTCTCATAAAGTGAACTTTAGATTTTCAGATCTCCCATTGTGTGTTCAAACTCAACATTTTCATTACATATAACATTTTACCTTTACTTGCATTTAATTTTATCTGCCACAAATATGTCAAGCCTATATGCTGTTCAAGTCCCTCTGTAATGATTCAACAGATATTAGATTATTTGTCAATCCAACAAGTTTGGTATCATCAGCAAACTCAACCAGCTTGTTACTTATATTCCTATCCAAATTATTTATATATACACATATATACAATTAGGTCCATAAATATTTGGACAGAGACAACTTTTTTCTAATTTTGGTTCTGTACATTACCACAATGAATTTTAAATTAAACAACTCAGATGCAGTTGAAGTGCAGACTTTCAGCTTTAATTCAGTGGGGTGAACAAAACGATTGCATAAAAATGTGAGCCAACTAAAGTATTTTTTTAACACAATCCCTTCATTTCAGGGGCTCAAAAGTAATTGGGCAATTGACTCAAAGGCTGTTTCATGGACAGGAGTGGGCAAGTCTGTCGTTATGTCATTATCAGTTAAGCAGATAGAAGGCCTGGAGTTGATTTGAGGTGTGGTGCTTGCATGTGGAAGATTCTGCTGTGAACAGACAACATGCGGTCAAAGGAGCACTCCAGGCAGGTGAAAGAAGCCATCCTTAAGCTGCGAAAACAGAAAAAGTCCATCTGAGAAATTGCTACAATATTACGAGTGGAAAAATCTACAGTTTGGTACATCCTGAGAAAGAAAGCAAGCACTGGTGAACTCAGCAACGCAAAAAGACCTGGGGCCTCATGTATAACGCCGTGCGTAGAACTCACACTATAACATGGCGTAAGCACAAAAGCGGGAATGTGCGTACGCACAGAAAAATCCAGATGCTGGAATCTGTACGTACGCAAACTTTCACGTTCTTCCACTACATAAATCCCAATCAGCGTGAAAAGTAACGTACGTGCACGCACCTTCTGTCCCACCCCAACTCCTCCCAGAATTACGCCTCTTTGAATATGCAAATCAATATAAATAGCCTTCTGTGAAAAGACAATGGGAAAAGCACGGGGGGAAATATCAGAATTTCAGCAAATACCAATCTGCGCCTCCGGATTACAGTTTTACTCGTGCTGATCGCCAAGGAAAGAGGGGTGGAGGACTAGCAAACATTTACTCAAGCAGGTTAAAATGTAAAAATATCAGTTTTGGTAAATTCAAGTCTTTTGAGTATCTCGCCATTATTATTCAGGGAGATTCTCACGTTTTAGTATTATCCGTGTATAGACCTCCAAAATTCAACGCGTCTTTCTTTGAGGAATTCTCTGACTTGATGTCAATCTTAATTACGAACTATGACACACTCTTAATAGTCGGCGACTTTAATTTTCATATAGATAATCAATGTGACCAGAAAGTAAAAGAATTTATGAACCTCCTGGACTCTTTTGATTTGAGACAGCTCGTTAATCAGCCTACACATAAAGCAGGTCATACGTTAGACTTAGTAATTACTAAAGGACTAAAAGTTGATATAAAGCAGGTCATTGATACGGGTCTATCAGACCATTTTCTTCTACTATTTAATATAGAAATAATGATAGAAAACACTCATGAGAAGCATATTGTTAAAAAACGCTTCTTTGACTCATCAGCAGCTTTAAAACTTTCAAACATTCTAACCAATCAGTCCGTTTATAGTGCCAACTATAATAGCGAGGAGAATGTAAATAGTAAGGTGGAAAGATTTAATACTAAAGTGAGGGCTGCTGTTGACTTAGTTGCACCTGAAAAGACAGTTAAAAAATCTTCTAGCATTGTTATACCATGGAAGACCCAAAGAGTGTCTGATTTAAAGAGAACATGCCGTAGAGCTGAGCGTAAATGGAGGAAAACTAAACTAACTATTGACTATGAAATATTAAAAGTTAAAATAACAGAATACAATAACACAGTCCGTCTTGAGAGGCGCTGCTATTTCTCTAAGATTATAAATAACAATGCTAGTAATCCCAGAGTCTTATTCTCAACAATTGATCATCTGTTAAACCCAGGTAACTCAAAGGAATGCCTCCTAAGTACTTCCAGTAAAACCTGTGAGGCTATCGTTGTATTTTTCAATTAAAAAATTAATGATATTAGAAATAACATAGTATATCTCCCCAACACTAAGGATCCTCCTAAACCCCAGTACCCCATAATAAACAAATTAAAGTCTTTCACTAGGATAGATTTACCTGATTTACATAAAATAATTTCTCAAATTAAACCCTCCACCTGTGCCCTTGACCCAATACCAACAAATTTTTTCAAAGAAGTATCGGGCATGCTTAGTGATAATGTTCTTGACATAGTAAACTCGTCATTAGATACGGGGGTCTTCCCAGACTGTCTTAAGACTGCGGTAGTTAAACCCCTACTTAAGAAAAATAATCTCGATCCCTCTGCTCTTGAAAATTATAGACCCATCTCTAACCTGCCTTTCTTAAGTAAAATTCTAGAGAAGGCAGTCATTATACAGTTAAATGAGCACCTCAATAAACATGCTATTCTTGATAAATTTCAGTCAGGTTTTAGAACAAATCACAGCACAGAAACTGCACTCGTTAAAGTAGTAAATGACTTGCGGGTAAATGCAGACAGAGGCCATTTATCTGTTCTCATCCTCTTAGATCTGAGTGCCGCATTTGACACCATTGATCATAATATTCTTAAGAATCGCCTTAGTCAATGGGTGGGCCTCTCTGGCAGTGTCTTAAATTGGTTTGAATCCTACTTGGCAGGGAGAAAATTCTTTGTTAGTTGTGGTAATTATAACTCAAAGACACATGATATTCTATATGGTGTTCCACAAGGCTCTATCCTGGGTCCACTGCTCTTCTCAATCTACATGCTTCCATTAGGTCAGATTATCTCAGGGCACAACGTGAGCTACCACAGCTATGCTGATGACACACAGCTGTATTTATCAATAGCACCTGATGACCCCAAATCTCTTGATTCGCTAACACAATGTCTAACTTGTATCTCAGAATGGATGAATAGTAACTTTCTCAAATTAAATAAAGAAAAAACCGAAATCTTAGTGATTGGCAATAATGGATACAATGAGGCTATTAGAAATAAACTGGATGCATTAGGATTAAAAGTCAAATCGGAGGTAAAAAGCTTAGGGGTAACCGTTGATTGTAATCTGAATTTTAAATCGCATATTAATCAGATCACTAGGACAGCATTTTTTCACCTAAGAAACATAGCAAAAGTTAGACCTCCTATATCATCGAAAGATGCAGAGAAATTAGTTCATGCGTTTGTTTTCAGTCGGCTAGATTACTGTAACGCAATCGTTTGCAACTAGTGCAGAATGCAGCTGCTAGAATCCTTACCAGGAAAAGAAAATCCGAACACATTTCTCCAGTTTTGATGTCACTACACTGGTTACCTGTGTCATTCAGAATTGACTTTAAAATTCTGCTTATGGTTTATAAAGCTTTAAATAATCTCGCCCCGGCTTATATATCGGAATGTCTGACACCTTATATTCCAAATCGTAACCTCAGATCCTCAACTGAGTGTCTCCTTAGAATTCCAAGAGCAAAACTTAAAAGAAGTGGTGAGGCGGCCTTCTGCTGTTATGCACCTAAAATCTGGAATAGCCTGCCAGTAGGAATTCGCCAGGCTAATACAGTGGAGCACTTAAAAAACTACTGAAAACACATTATTTTAACATGGCCTTCTCATAACTTCACTGTAATTTATTCCTGATACTCTGTATGTCCAATTCATTATAATAACTATTCATTCAAAATCTGTACTAACCCCTACTCTCTCTTCTGTTTCCTTTTCCGGTGTCCTGTTGGTGGTGGCATGCGCCACCACCATCTACCCAAAGCACCATGATGTTCCAACAATGATGGATGGATTAAAAGCCAGAAATCTGTATGACCATCAGCATCAAGTGACTCCGTGAAAAATCTGAACTACAAAGAGGACTATTTCATTTATGTTAGGTAGAATGCCCAAAGGGGACTGGGCGGTCTCGTGGCCTGGAACCCCTACAGATTTTATTTTTTTCTCCAGCCTTCTGGAGTTTTTTTTTGTTTTTTCTGTCCACCCTGGCCATCGGACCTTACTCCTTTCTATGTTAATTAATGTTGTCTTATTTTAATTTCTTATTTTGTCTTTTATTTTTCTTCTCTCCATTATGTAAAGCACTTTGAGCTACTTTTTGTATGAAAATGTGCTATATAAATAAATGTTGTTGTTGTTGTTGTTGGAGGCAAAAGAAAAACGTACTATTTGTTGGTTTAAACAGTGGTATAATCAACAAAAGGAAGTTGATCGAGTGACAGAGTGTCAGAGAAACTCAAAGGCTCAAGTTCACAAAGTCGCTCAGTGCCCGAAATAAAAAAGAAATTACATATCAAAGTCGCCGTGAAAAGGCGAGTCGTAGCCCACCGTCTGAGTGTCATATGAAAGCTTATTAGGGTACAGACCAAAAAATAGGCACACAGTGGGAAAAAAGCATGAAATGTCAACTTTAATCTTGAAATTTCCACTTTAATTACGTAGTTTATTTTGCCATTAAAGTAGAACATCATAAACTTCATCTTAAAATCGTTTAATTTACTAGTTTCTCAAATGCCATTGTAACTAAAGTGGCACATAAAATGCTTTGTTCTGTATTTGATCTTCTATGTGCTCTACATGTATGAATCACTACCTGCTTCTTAAACGGGCTTTCTCTTTCTCCGACAGGACACATAATCCATTACATTCGTGATATTACAGCTCTCTGAATAATTAAAATACTGAGATGTATACGTGATATCTTTTTCATGATGATAGGAATGAAAGCATGTTATTAAACATGGGGACACGGTGGCGCAGTGCTTGTTCATGTCTCACGCAAGAGGCTTGCGGTGCCATGCGCGACCTTCGATGAAATAATTTACTACAGAAGTACTGTCTCTTTCAAACATACTAACCTCCAATTCCTGTCCTTACTTTTCTTTCTCCAAAAACCCAATCGCCACACAATCAGCTATATAGACGTGAAGCCATCTGTAAGCTTAAAACGCCGATTCTTCAAAACTTTTAAGGAACATTGAAATATCTTCGTAGTAAGTGTTTAATTATTCTATCCGTCTAGCATTCCAGTGTCGCGTCAGCATCAGCAAGAATACAACGCAATGCAGGAACAATCCCTGAACTAGCTAGCACTGCGGCACCGTGTCCTCACATGTGAAATTATTAACAATACAGATTATTTAAATGAAGTTAAAGTTTTATCTGTATAATAAAATCAACATATTTTACTGCATTTCATCTTAAAAATGAATATCGTCATCATATGTAAATTCGCGCTTTATTAAGTGGCGCAGGTTGTGCAATATTATAACTGTAGTGCAAGTTTACAGTGGGGTAATTGTACTTATAAGTACAAACAGTTCTACAAGGAGCACTTGATGGACTGATTGAGTGCGTTTATAGTTCTTGGGATGAAACCTTTTCTAAACCGCAAAGTCCGTACTGGGAAGTCTCTAAAGCATTTTGCCGTGGCTCAGGCAGCGTCTGCTTCATGCTGTATACCGATATTTCTCTTTCCGATCGGCTGCTGCTGTGTTTCATCACTCAGATACAGTGATATAAATACTCCGAGTGGTACAGTGAGAGTAATATGGAAAAAGATGATCTGCTGTGGCAACCCTTAATGGGAGCAGCTAAAAGAAGAAGAAGATGCAGTGAGAGTTACAATGCTAAAGCAGTTATGGTATTTGGAATACTATGGCTATTCCCTGGACCATTATTATTATTGCTGCAGGTTAATTACAATCAGATACATTACACTAATAATATTTCAGTGTATTTATAAAGCTGCGTCAGGAATGTGGAGCTAAGAAAGCAAGGGTGACCACGCAGGAACAGTAGCACTGCTTTGACGCTGGGTGCCGCCAGTCTGCAAAACCGAGCGGAGAAATTGCGTACGCCAAGGTATGAGTTACCGTGGAAATGTGCGTGGCTTTACGCCAAGTTTAGGTTTTATACATCACGATTTGAGCGTGGAAACGGGAGTTCGCAACATTTCTGTGCATATGCACCGTTTATACATGAGGCCCCTGGATGTCCACGGAAGACAACAGTGGTGGATGATCGCAGAATCATTTCCATGGTGAAGAGAAAACCCTTCACAACAGCCAACCAAGTGAACAACACTCTCCAGGGGGTAGGTGTATCGATATCCAAGTCTACCATAAAGAGAAGACTGCATGAAAGTAAATACAGAGGGTGCACTGCAAGGTGCAAGCCACTCATAAGCCTCAAGAATATAAAGGCTAGATTGGACTTTGCTAAAGAACATCTAAAAAAGCCAGCACATTTCTGGAAAAACATTCTTTGGACAGATGAAACCAAGATCAACCTCTACCACAATGATGGCAAGAAAAAAGTATGGAGAAGGCGTGGAACAGGTCATTATCAAAAGCATACCACATCATCTGTAAAACACGGTGGAGGCAGTGTGAAGGCTTGGGCATTCATGGCTGCCAGTGGCACTGGGACACTAGTGTTTATTGATGATGTGACACAGAACAGAAGCAGCTGAATTAATTCTGAGGTGTTCAGAGACATACTGTCTGCTCAAATCCAGCTAAATGCAGTCAAATTGATTGGGCGGCGTTTCATGATACAGATGGACAATGACCCAAAACATACAGCCAAAGCAACCCAGGAGTTTATTAAAGCAAAGAAGTGGAAAATTCTTGAATGGCCAAGTCAGTCACCTGATCTTATCCCAACTGAGCATGCATTTCACTTGTTGAAGACGACACTTCAGATAGAAAGGCCCACAAACACACAGCAACTGAAAGCCGCTGCAGTAAAGGCCTGGCAGAGCATTAAAAAGGAGGAAACCCAGCATCTGGTGATGTCCATGAGTTCAAGACTTCAGGCTGTCATTGCCAGCAAAGGGTTTTCAACCAAGTATTAGAAATGAACATTTTATTTCCAGTTATTTAATTTGTCAAATTACTTTTCAGCACCTGAAATGAATGGATTGTGTTAAAAAAATGCTTTAGTTGCCTCACATTTTTATGCAATCGTTTTGTTCACCCCACTGAATTAAAGCTGAAAGTCTGCACTTCAACTGCATCTGAGTTGTTTCATTTAAAATTCATTGTGGTAATGTACAGAACCAAAATTAGAAAAAAGTTGTCTCTGTCCAAATATTTATGGACCTAACTGTATATTAAAAATAGCTGCATTCCTGAGGAACACCACTCTTACCGTCAGCCAATTCTGATAGGGTTCCTCACACCATAACCCTCTGCTTCCTGTGTCTCAGCCAATTTTCCATCCATCAACAAACAACAACCTGAATGTTGGTAAAACATGACCTGCCTCTTCTGAACATATGACTGTTCAGTAAAGCTTCTGTTTCTTCAGTAAAGCTTCTGTTTCATCATTCTCTTAATAATTATTTCCATTAATTTACATGTGATGTATGTTACGCTTACTGACCTACAGTTACTTGGATCTGCCCTGTCACAATTTTAATATCAGTTAATATTTGACAATTTCTAGTCCTTCAGAATTTCACCAGTGCACAGTTACTTCCTAAAAGTATGTGTCAAGAATTTACTTGCTAACCTCCTTAAAAACTGAAATGCAAATATTATGTGGTCCTGATGATTTGATTGATTTTAGCCTATTTAATCTGAGCAGTACTTCTCCCTCTACAATTTACAAATCGCTCAGTACCTCCTTAGTAGTCCCTTTCACAGGTTGGAAAAATGCAAATTTAGAGCATCCGCTATTTCACGGTCTTTATTTTTTAATTCATCTTTACTATTCTTGATTCATGTCACCTCCTTGACTGTTCTTTTACTATTGAAAAAATGAAAAAAATCATACTGAAAAAGAGTTTTGCCTTATCTGCTATATTCCTATCCAACTGTCTTTTAGCCTCCATAATATCCTTCTTAATGGTTGCTCTCATGTTCTCAAACATTGGAGTTATTACTCTTACATGCCTTATACAGCTGTTTTTTCTTTGGTACCTTCTTTTTCAACTCTTTATTAAGCCACTGCATTTTTTTTTTTTATTTTCTACTAATTCTATATTTAGGTATGTACCTGTCCTGCATTATATGTGAAACATTTCTAAACCTGTTCTACTGCTCCTCAACCGTCTCTGCACCAAAAATCTTATCTCAGTCTATTCTCTTCACACTTTGCCGCATCTGCTCAAAATTTGCCCTACCAAAGTTAAACTTAACAGTTTTAGTCTAAGCATTCATACTCTCCCACAAAGACAAATGTATTATATTATGGTCACTTGACCCTAGTGGTTCCATCAGTTCTACACCCTCACTTTTATCTTAATCATTCAAATACTAAATCTAGACAAGTTTCACCCTGTAATGATGCTTTAACATACTGTATAAAAATCACTGATTTCTCCTAAAAATTCCTGCTCCTGTGCTTCTCTGTTTGCAAGGTTATCCCAGTAGTTAAAGTCCTCCATGACTATAACATCCCCCTGTAAACTTGCCTTTCTAATATTACCAAAAAAAATGTGCATTGAAATTATTGTCTGCATTAGGCGGTCTATAACACACTTCTAAAATAAGGCCTCTTTTCCTAATGCTTTCCATATGAAGCCACATGTCCTAAGATAGGGCTCATTGTCAAAATGAATAGGACTTGCATTTAAATTCTGCTTGGCATAAAAAAACAACCCCACCTCCGTTTCTGTTCTGTCTATCCTTCCTAAAAAATGTATCCCTTTATGTTATACTCATCCCCAGCTTTGTTATTTAGACAGGTTTCTGTTACTGCTATAATATCATAATTATGATCTGCTACATACAACTCCAATTCACTTGTTCTATTTTAATACTTACAGCATCAAGGCAAACTATTTTTAATGTGATACTCATTTTACTTTAACATTTGAACAAATTTACATTACTATGCATTTTCAGATTTCCTTTATGTACAGTTCTAAACCTGGCCCGTCCTAAACCCCCTGCCCCTCACCATGCTCTACTTTAAAAATCCTCAGCTAATCTACTCATAAACCTCCCCAACACATTAGTGCCTCTCCGGTTCAGATGTTACATGCTGTGGCAGAACAGCCCCCATCTGTCCCAAAAGAAGTCCCGATGCCCTTAAACTTATATCATTCTACAGTACACCAATATTTGAGCCACACACTAAGCCTTCTAATTTCATCAATCTTTCCTGGACTGGGGTGTGGAAAAAGGAAGAACTTTGGAGAAGACTACCTTGTTAGTTCTGCTCCTCAACCTGGCACCTAACTGTTTAAATTTGGATCGCAGAACTGACATGTCATTTGTTCCAACATGGACAATGACCACTGGATCCACCACTGCTTTGGCAAAGAGTCTACCCTCCAAGGAGCTCCCACCTGTGCAGCCAGAAGGAAACAAACCATGTGAGATTCTCTGTCTCTAGAGCAAAGCTGTGCTCCATCCCCTTATGACTGAGTCCCCAACTATCACTACTTCTCTCTTTTTAGGAGCTGGTTTTGAGGAGGCCCATTGGGGTTCCTCATGCCTGTTTACCACCTCGGAATCTTCATAGACACTGTCCAGATCCGCAAGAAAATGGTTTGACACTTCCAATTCTGGGGTTGATGCTCCCAGATACTGTGCACCCTTTACCTTGAGCCTTGTGACCCACCTATCTCTACCTGTCTCGTCAGAAATCTCCTCCCGTGCCACCTTAGGCATGCTCATGATCTCTCTAAAGGACACTTGGGCCATGTACACCAAATCTAAGGATTCTAAATGTGCAGAGAGCAGGAATATCATTTTACTAGCCATCCCGCAGTGTAGCATACGCCACATAATTATTTATTGATGGGTGAACACTTCCTGAAAGACACAGTTGTCCAAATGGGGTGGGTTTGAGGATACGACTGTGAGTGAATGAAAAGATGGAACTCTGGAGAGAGCAACATACAATTGTCCATGACTGAAAACTGGCTCTGTCTTGCGTCTTGCCTGCCATGGTCGGCCGCCTTAGTGAATTATATATATAGATAGAAGATTATACCATAGAATGCACAGCGTAATAGTAAACTAAATGTAAAAAGATTGAATAACACCGAGAAAACCTTGAACAACAGAGAAAACTTAACACTGCAAGAGTTCCCACTACAGCGCTACGTACTGCTCGGTAAAAACACTTTTTTTAATGAGTTTTAAGCACAGGGAGAAAAATGAACATTTGAAAAAAACGTAATTTAATAAACCACCAAGAAAAGTAACATTGCAACAACGCACGCTACGAACCGATCGCAGTAAACAGAAGTGAAAACAAAATCAAGCCTGGTGCATTCTTTAACTGCCTTCTCTGCCGTATGTGTGTGTGTGTGTGTGTGTGTCGCTCTCTCTCTCGCTCGCTCGCTGCACAGGGAATGCACAGGGAGAGACTGAACACGTGCGGAAATCAACGTGGCTCAGAGGTACGTATGGACTATAGCAGAGACGAAAGCGAATGAGGCGGTGTTCGGGGAGTTGCTGCGTCCGGGTACAGTATTTTGCGCACCATAAGGCGCACTGGATTGAAAGGCGCACTCTCAATTGCGGGGCTTATTTCTGTACTTAAGCCATACATAAGGCGCACCGTATTATTCGGCGCATGCAAAAACAAGGTAACAGAAGCAAAACAATGAGTTTAGTTAAACCTTATTCTACTACGTATTTAAAAATACACTCACATTGTTTTTTGATCAGTTTGTTGTCACAAATCCATCGAAGTCCTCACCTTCTGTATCTGAATTGAACAGATGGGCAAGTTCGCCATCAAACATGCCGGGTTCCCTCTCGTCATTGTCGGAATCAGTCTCGTTGCCGGGTGGCTGTTCAGCAATGATTCCAGCTTTCGCGTAAGCTCGGACAACAGTCGAAGCAGACACCTTAGCCCAGGCATCCACAATCCATTCACATATGGTGGCGTAACTCACCCGGCGCTGCCTTCCAGTCTTAGTAAAGGTGTGTTCGCCGTCTCTCATCCATCGCTCCCATGACGCTCGCATCTTCACTTTGATCGCCCTGTTTACACCGATGTCCAGCGGTTGGAGTTCTTTTGTTAATCCTCCTGGAATGATGGCAAGCACCGTATTCATTTGCTTCACTTGTTTTTTCACAGTAGCGGTGATATGGGCACGCATGGAGTCGCAGATCAACAAAGACGGTGATGCATGGAAAAACCCACCCGGTCTCTTCACATACACCTCTCTCAGCCACTCTCTCATTTTCTCCTCGTCCATCCAGCCCTTTGGATTGGCCTTAACGATGACTCCGGCTGGAAACTTTTCTTTTGGCAGCGTCTTCCTCTTAAAAATGACCATAGGTGGTAGTTTCTGTCCATTACCGTGGCAACCAAGAACAACAGTGAAAGCCGATTTCTCATGCCCCGTGGTGCGTATGGATACCGTGCTGGTCCCCTTTTTCTCCACAGTATGGTTCACGGGGATGTAAAAGTGAGAGGGACCTCGTCCATGTTGGTGATGTGGTTGGGCTGGATTTTTTTGTCGGTAATCTTGTTGCTGCAGTAGGTGCGGAAGATGGTCAGCTTTTCTTTGTAATCCGCTGGCAGTTGCTGCGCCACGGTAGTTCGTGCGCGGATGGCGAGATGGCGCCTTTTCATAAAATGAAAGCACCAAGACGGACCTCCTTGAAAGTGCTCGAGCTTCATGTCTTGTGCTATCGTTATTGCCTTCAGTCGAATGGTGACTGTAGAGACGCTTCTCCCGGCTGCTCTTTGTTCAAGAATCCATTGTTCAAGTTGGTCTTCCAACTCTGGCCACCTCGCCTTGTTCCCGCGGAAACTCTTTTTTGTCTTTTTAACTTGGCGCAATTCATTCTCCTGCTTCCTCCACTTCCGAACCATAGATTCATTGATTTTAAATTCTCTCGCTGCTGCTCTATTCCCATTTACAACCGCGTAACTGATAGCCTGTAGTTTGAATTGTGCATCGTAAGCATGTCTCTTCTCTGATGCCATTTTCAGGGTCCTTAGCCAAACAAATGTGGTTTCGCAGTGCACCAGTAGTACAATATACCTACCTGCCGTAGGCGTGGCGGAGGTAAGTGTACGTGGCTTTACGTAATGTTCTGCAATTGGTTTATCGCTGCCAGCGTTCATAGTGTACGTATTACTACGTCCCTATGTCGGCAGGAAATGGTCTGACAGTCAATCAAGCAGAGCGCTTACTAAAATGCACAACAACATTTTTACAGATTTTGGAACTCAGTCCACACATAAGGCGCACCGAATTTAAAGGCGCACCGTGGATTTTTGAGAAAATTAAAGGCTTTTAAGTGCGCCTTACAGTGCGCAAAATACTGTACATGAGCAGGCAGTGTGAATGCCTAGAGAGCGAGGGTGGACGGGGGCCAGGGAATAAGGACAGTTTGTGAGTTAGCAGCTGCGACTTTTACACTCTAGTACATTGCGGTGAATGCTGGTGACAGACAGGCATTCTCATCCCATGGTCTTAGAGTTGGTGAGCGTGGCTCTATGAGTTGGCGGGCGCGGCTATGTTGTGTGTATCCCATGGTTGTCTTGCGTGCCCTGGTCGGCTGCTTAGTGAATTATATATATAGATTATAATGTGTTCTGTGTGGCAATGCTGCTTGCTGCTGCTGTGAGTTCAGGAGGAAGCCCCAGAAGCATGTAGCAATTAACAACTGGGTCAGTTTTAAGGTGACATTTACGACGGTCTACTTTAATGATAAAATAAATTATGACATTAAAGTGGACATTTCAAGATTTAAGCCGAAATTTCCAATTTAATCACAAAATATACCTTTTCATTGTGTTCCTAACTTTTTTTATCCCCTATGGCTCAAATACGCCACCGTACATTCTGAAGCTGTTGTGAAGATGCAAAAAAAAAAAAAAAAAAATGTCACAGAATATTCATCAAAAATCGAAGCACGCACATCGATCCTGTGGGATCAGCAAACCAGCTTTCTGTCACATGTAGACAGTAAATAGAGACTCTGACATCATGTTCCAACTTGATTATACTACGCCTACCAACTTTCTGCTGGTACTGCAACTCGCGCACGTGTTGCATTAATTTCTGAGGAAGTACTCAGAGGACTCGTCAAATGAACTCTGGGAACATGGAGAACCCATGATGCGTGCATGTTCTGAGCATGAAGTATAAACTGGCCCTTACTTAAAAGCTCTCCACTGAGACCATTTGTGCTCCGTCGTATTAATGAACCTTTAGAGCAGTTAAGAGGGTGACTGCGTACTTTTCTGAACATTAAGAACTGTTCAATCTAGAAAACTTTCTTACTGAATATCTGCTATTTAATTTTGTATTGTCTTGAATTGTATTGTCTTATCTGTTCCTACAGCTGCTTCTGCCTAATCAGCACCTTATCACTCATCTGAAGTCAGCTGTTGCCTTTTTTCCCCCCACTAAGGAATCATTGTTTCTGATATTTAGTACAGTGCAGGTTTATTTACTTACTACTGCTACTTACTGCCCTGCCCTGTCTCACCGGTGCTAGTTTGAATACAAATAACACACGTACAAGATCAAGTAACTTTTTCAAATGCTACCTTCTAAAGGGGGAAAAAAACTTTAAAAATTAGCGCACAGCTCCTTAGTGGCAAACAATTTTTAAGGGACAAAATGTATTTTTTAGCTAAATTTGAACAGCACAGAAAACAAAAATTCTAGGCTACTTCTTCTTCATTTGCAAGGATGATGTCAGCAAGTCTCAGTCTCCAATGAGCCTTTCCTCTCCCTGTCTTTATTTGCATTGTTAGCAGAGTTCCAACAGTCATAAGAGAGCCAATGCCATTACTCAGTGATGATTAATGCCATCACTACTGTATATACTCGCATATAAGTTGGGTTTTGAAGCCCCAAAAATTGATCATAAAATCAGACCCCGACTTATATGCCCATTCAAAAATACGACACTTAAATTTTATTTTAATTTTTTTTTACATCTTCCTGCTTCCTCCAATCTCGCAACAATTTCTCACACATATCAAACTTTGATATAGCAGCACAGTTTCCAATTTCTTTCGCCACTTCAATGACTTTTAATTTAAAACCAGCTTCATATTTTCTTCTGATCGAACGCTCCATCGTAGATAAGGGATGCTCTTATGATAAAGGTGTATGAGGGTGTGAGATACAAAAAACACAGAACTGTACAAATGTCACTTTGGAATAGTTTGGGTATTATTGTGAGGTCATGTAAGCACAATACATAGAAAAAAAAAAAGGCAGTGTGCTCTGTGGTTACTCTATCAGGTGGGCGTTAGCATATCATAATCTCTTGGACCAATAGCGTGAGTTTTCCACATTCGACTTATTAGACCGACATAAAATACCAGAAATTATACTGTAAAATCAAGCCCCAATTTATGTGCGGGAGAACTTAAACGTCAGTATATACGGTATATCACATAAATGTTTACATCACTTTCAACTCCATTTTTCAAACAAACACAGTGTTGAAACATGCAACTTCAGACTGGGTACTCTCTTAATTCTCCTATTGCACTATTTAGACTAATATTTAAATAGTGATGCAATCTCTCTCTCCCTCTCTGTACTGCAGCATAAAGCTTTGCAAGTCAACAGTTTCAGTTCTGCTGGACAGTACTGTCTCGCCACAAGGAAAGTGAAACACAGCAGCAATAAAGAGAAATTATATATTAAAAAAAAGTTAGCCTGAACAACCTCACTTTGGACAACATAATATAGTACACTGTTTAGATAAAGTTTATTCATTACACTCTCCTCAGCACTAGGATGCACATAAGTGCTAATATTAATTACTAATTGTTCTAACAGAAGATTCTCTTCTAAAATAGCAGCTTTACTTTATTGCAAGTTAATTGGTTGCTCTTCCATCATCCACAACATAACAGGAATTCTTTCTCTATGCTGCTCCAAGAGGAACAAGAGACAGCCAAACACCAGATAAGACACTAGAATTACCAGAGCCAATGAAAAAACTCATAAATCCGGCCCACCTTAAATCCCTTCGCACCTCTCTGTCAGTCTCTTTTGTCTTCTAAATGTGTCGATAAGCCCAAGCAGCCTGCTATACCATCCCCCCCACTGCCTCAGAACGGGCAAGAAGTTCTCCCAGTTCCTGCCTTGATTGATTATCTGGGAATGAGCTACCCAGAATTGTAAGGGGAAATAATTTGATGTGTGTTTTGTCTAAAACAATCTGTGTAAACACATCGTTAAAACAGAAACGTTTTTCATGTTTTAGTAATAAATAACAAAATGTAGTCATGAACTGTATAATGTGTGAAGGCCAAATATCAAAAAAACACTTTCATAAAAGGTGCAAGTACAATATGCCAGCTTCCATGATGTAGCGGTAAGATCTGCTGACTTATAATCTGGAGGTCGTGAGTTCGAAACCAGCTCCACGGCAAATTTACCGTTTTGAGTTGTGAGCTGCTCTTATCTATATTACTAAACGACAGTTTAATTTATGCACGGCGGACGCACCGAAGCGCATGCACACTGCGCCCCAGAGTCAAACCCAGTGGCTTCCCAGAGTCAGTAGGTGGCGCCCAAACAACACAACCTGTAAACTAAACTTGCTCTAATCCACTGTGCCAGCAGTCAGTGTCAGCAGAGGCAAAGGAGTCACAGCTCCAAATGGAAAGAGCTCAACGATTTGTAATACAAAGCCGAGCCTGTAGTTCCCAGAGTCAGTTCGTGGCGCCCAAACACCACGACCTGTAAACTACACCTGCTCTAATCCACTGTGCCAGCAGTCAGTGTGTGTAAGTTGGAGTATGCTTCCTAACAGTAAACGACTTCTACCTAACGACACAGCCACAGAACAACAAAGACGAGACTGCATGGATAAAAACAATACACGGAGGCTCATACGACGCGCTTCAGACACACCAGAAGCAAAGACGTCACGGCTCCACAATGAAAGAGCTCAACTAATGGAAATACAAAACAAGCCCGTATGGATAAACACAATGAACGAACGCGCCCACAACGCGCTTCTGACACAGCAGAGGCAAAGGAGTCACGCCCCCAAATGGAAGGAGCTCAACGATTAGTAATACAAACACGAGCCTGTATGGCTACGACCTGTAAACGAGCCCGTATTGATAAAAACAATGAACGAAGGCGCCCACACAAAGAAATCGCTTTAGTACAAATATGTTTATTTAATTAAATGAACTTTCCCAGGACGCATCCACCCTCCATGATATTTCATCCCTCCAAGTATCGGATGGAACAGAAAGTGATTGCCATTCTTGGATTTGCGATTCACGGGCTTGCTGGTTGTTAATATTACACAATAAAAACATACATTTGATTTGTGTCTGTAACAGCCACTGTAAATTTATAGGACTTGTAAAAGTTAGCTTTTTTTTTTCACTTTTATTCTCTCAGTCACAGTCACGATACAACACCCACCCGCCCCAGATCTGACGCGGTTACTTATTATCTGAAACAGGGAATAACTGTACCAATCAGAAAACATTGTCGCACTGGTGTAATATTATTTGAAAACGAACAGCGTCAGATCAGCTGTAAATGTATGGCATTTCTAAAAGTTAGCTTTTTTTTCAGTTTTATTCTCTCAGTCACATTCATGCTCTCCCTTGACTGTCAGGTTATTCTCTCAAATGGTTATTACGTATTGTAGGAAAATGTACAAAAAAGCAAAGGTTTCATGGAAAATAAAAAAAAATTAAGACATGACTACATTTTAAAACAGCTCAGGGATGTTAAGTTATAACTTATATTTTTGCTAATTTATCTGAATGTATCAAAAAAAGAAGCATTGCGGCTAGAGACTGAAGGTACCTATCAAATGCAAGGAGATATTTGAAAGTGAACTCACACTTAACATGTCCAAAACATTAATGGGAAACTTTAGACAAGATAGATATGGCACATCTGTCTACGTATCTATCTATATACATTAACGTGCATTCAGAGACTGCTGAACTGATTAGAAGCAGAGGCATTTACATTTTTTTTACTTCCTTCCAAGAGTTATCACATTTTTGTTTGTTAAATATTTTTCTACCAATGAGTCAAATTAAAAATAACAGTGATAACCAAATGCAATTACATGCATTATTAGGTACATTAAATGCATTCTTTTTAACAGTACCTTGCAGTGTAAAATGGGCCCACAAAGTCTCATGGAAGCTCAGTAGCTTTTACACACAGTAGACTCCAAACCAAGTGATGTAAAATTTTGATGTCCTAATGTTAGTTGTTGGTTGTGGATGATCTATGTCTAACTGCAGCTCTAATTTCTTAAAGATAACAGTTTTAAAAATAGTACCCAATGGAGGGCTTAAGGTAAAATTGTTGACTCCTTCAAACCATGATAGAACGCGGGTCTGAAGCTCTTCCGATGAAGTATGGTACCTGAGATACAGTGAATCACTGTAATGTATGTATTGTGCATTTGTGAGGTTATACTAGAGTTGCAACTTGCACATGTGCTCCCTATTCCAGCATATCTTATTTAAGATACCTGTTGAGCCACCAGAAGCAGCTGTTGGTCAAATAAAAGAGTAAAACATACACAAATATACAAGTTGAAGTGACCTCTGTCAAGGTAAATTTCAATTACTAAACTCTAATTGAAGTTGCATGGAATTTTTCTCTGTTTTAACAAAAAGAAAAATGAAAGTTAAGAAATTTCAAAACTGTGCACAGTACACTCTATATGAGATCTACCAGTGAAAACTGAACTGTCCTTACAACCTTTCATTCAACAATATGTGTGCCAAATTTCAACAAAATTAGACCACTGGGAGATGAACTGTTTTATGTGAACACACAGACAGGCAGCATGGTAACTACAGTTTATGCTTTTCACATTATATGCAATCTCACTTAAAAATGGTTTCTTCCAGCTGAAAAGGACATACAATTGAATGTTTTGTTTAGATTAGTTACTAAGGAAACAATCTGAATCTTACAGCAGCACAAGATATAAACCTGATAATTTCAAGGTAATGTGACGTGCATTAAAAAAAACAAAAAAAAAACAACCACAATCAAGGGCAAAACATATGTTGGTAAAACGACAATGTGAAAGCATGAAGGTGAAGGGGAGCACATCTTGGGAGTCAGGGTCTGCTATTGCCTTCTGAAACTCCAGAGGGGATGGACAGACGGGCGAGTGGCCACACAAGATTAGAGAGGTGCTTCTATTTGTGAGTCACGGTGCCGTAGTTTGAATGATGATGAGATTACATTCAATGAAATCATTAAGACATGGGTGTCAGTGACAAAATGGCTGTTTTCTATTGTTGCTATAGCACCATTTTTAAAGTAACCAACATCATTTTCTTTACAGACCTAAAATGGGTGTAGGCATTAAAAAGTATACTAAGGGGCAGCCTATCAAAAAAGTTTATCTCAATGTAGAGTAATATTTCACAGCAAAAATCACAGAATAAATTTGAATGTATTTGAATAAATGTGCCTCAGAATATACTGACAGGGGCTAAATGTGAGCTCACATACAGTTTTATGGAAACACTCTGGAACAACCTCTGCTTTTAAATGTTGGGTTCAATGCCACCAGGAAAGTTGTATTTACAGTATCTCATCACAAAGGAAACCACAGTGAATTGAAGTACTAATAATACAATTATACTAGCCTGTCCTACCAAAAGCAAAAAAAAAAAAAAAAATCAACCAAAGGAATGAGAAACACAGTTTATAACGTTCCTTTCAATGCATGCCCAGTGGAATACGTGGGACAAACAGACTCGTAACATGTATACAGGAAAATTGCAATGCTGTCTGAAGGAAAGACCTGTGGTCTCTGATATATACACATACAAATTCCACCAGACACATATTTTTAGGGCACTGTGAAAGTAAAACTCAGGGCCAATACTAAGAGTGCCAGAGAGCTGGCTGAATCGTGGCTCTCTAATGAAAACGCCATTAACAGACACTTGGATTTGAACCCAGCATATGCAGGCTTAAAAAGAAGAACATCTAAATAATAAAAATGACTTTGTGACCAACACCTTCCAAACACCACCTTACAACCTCCCTCTCCACCCATAGCATACACCTGCTATATATTGCCTTTGATTCTTGTATGTCTAATCATTTTCCTCTGATGATAACACCTGGTGGGTTGTGAAAAGCTTAGAAATAAAAAACTATTTTAAGATACGGGAATCATTTTCTCCTTTTGTGGATCTCTAGCTACAAATATATATATATATATATATATATATATATATATATATATATATATATATATATATATATATATATATATATATATATATATAAAATTGTTTTGATTAACATGAATAAATTAAAATTACAACTAAGACTTCCACAGCCAGCCAGTCTTTTTCCACCACAACTCAAAGCTAGTGTGAGCCAGGTGTCTTTACATTTTTCATAAGAGAAGCCCTAGTGGGAGTAATTCTAAATGCAGCAATTTGAGCCTACATACAGAAACCATTCCTGCATGCTGTAAACTCTGGAAATATTCTTCAATACCTTGCCGTTTACATTAATCTGCAACTAAATTATAATGCAAGCATATCTCTTTATGTATTCTCCCTCTGGTATTTTCAACAGCTTGATTCAATTTTAGTAACATGTTTAATGAAACCATCTCAAACTGACTGGCTTTCCCAATTCTCTGGGAAAGCCTGCCAATTTCAGATTTTGGCTATCTATCAAACACAATAAAATGAAAAAAAAATAACAAAAGTAGATAATTTCCACATATAATTGCATTTCTGATTTGAAATGCTAAATAAAGAAATTCATATGACATAAATACAAAAAGATGCTTGCAAGGGATACACATGGAATACCCAGAATGGCTTCATGTCTTATTCTATTAAATTTGCAATGCCAATCTATGGCTATGTTCAAGGACATTTATGTGGACTGCAGCACTATTGCCAAATAAACAAAGGTAAAACCTTCAGGCTAATAGAGGCTGCACCCAGGGCCTGCCAGGTAGACACTGTCTGGATTAACATTGGGTGGCGCCCTGAACAGAACAACGTAAGTCATCAGATCTTCACATAGTGCTTTTCAGGCCCATCTATACAGAAAACCCATTGTGCATTTTCCGGTGAACAATGCATTCTATTCTTGCAGTGAGGCCCTGTCCCTTGAGCAGCCTGGCAGGGTTTCCTACTCGTATCTGGTTCCCAAACCAATAAACAATCCCACTGTCAACTTGTTTCTTCAATGGCCTGTTTAAAAAGATCTCCTCAGCTAACACCCTGGGGTGACACAGCACTCTTTACCAGGGCCATCAATGCTTCACTTTAAGCACTGCATATTTCAGACAAGATGTATTTATAAAATATATATTTGGACAGAAAAAAGGTGTCTGTTTCAAACAGGTTTCATCAGTGGACCTATCCAGCAGACCTAAGAATGATTACTTAAAGTTTACCTACTAATGACTCAGAGCTACAAAGCTACCATGATTACGGAAGCTTTTGCTTATGCAGGGTGAGCCAAAATTAGCTACCACATTTCTCAAGGTCATTGTGTGAGGTAGAGAAAGCTGAGTGGGTTGTGGTGGGGGTCCTTTGATAGGCGATCCCTTGTAGTTTCAGTCAGCAACATGCCTTGGTCCAGTGAGCACCAATGCTTTCACTGTCGAAGCGTTCTTCAAAACCAACGAATCTGTCATTACTACACAACGTGCCCTCCAAATGCACTTCAGCATTCCTCCCAATGGTGACGTCCCAAGTCGGAAAACAATTCTTCAGTGGGTGGCTAAATTTAGACAGACGGGTAAAACATTGAACAGAAAATCTCCAGGCCGTCCTCAGACTCTAAGAATACCTGAAAACATTCAAGCTGTAAGGGCATCAATTTTGAAGACTACTAAACGTTCAGCCTGCAAACCTGCTTCTACCTTACGCATTTCCAACACGTCTTTGAGGAGGATTTTGCATGAAGACCTTAATTTCCAACCAAAAAAAACTATGGTAGTGCAGGGACTCACTGAGAGAGACTGGGAGAGCTGTAGAGAGGTGTGTGCGAACATTCTGCAAACCGTTCATCGAGATGCCATCTTCATGTGCATCAATGGTTGTGTAAATAAGCAAAATTTTCTATTGGGCTGAAACCAACCCCTGCACAGGAAGCGTGTTACTGTTTGGTGCGCTGTTGCAGAACATCGGATTGTAGGCACTTACTTTTTTGAGGTGGGGAGAGCAACTGTCATCGTCACTTCAGAACGTTACATTGAAATGCTAGAGAACTTTTTGAGGCCCAAACTGGAAGAAATGGATGTGGTGGATGCCTGGTGTAAACAGGATGGAGCAACAGCTCATACAGCACAGAGATCCATGCAAGTTTTGCGGGAGATATTTCCGGGGAAGCTGATCTCCTTGTGATGTGATGTCGGGTGGCCTTCACATTCACCTGATCTCGCTCCTTGCGATTTCTTCTTGTGGGGCTATCTGAAGTCGAAGGTATACACACACCAACCTCAAAACCCTCAAGGATGCTATTCACCACGAAATCGCCGCTATTCCCCTTGAAATGGTCAAAAGAGTCACACAAGCATTCAGAAATTGTCTCAAAGAGTGTATCGATAATTCTTCTACGTGGTGGCCATCATTTTTAAAACACAATGAATAAAATCTATTTTGTAAACCCTTTCCTGTGTCATAATGAAATGTATTTTATCTTGTAGTGGTTTTGTAGAAAAAAACATTTGAAACGTGGTACTTCTTTTTTGGCTTACCCTGTACTTACTTTGAACACATCGTCGCAAAATTAGATACGGATAAGTCCAAATTTCAGTAAATTCTGCCATAAATGATTCACTCAAACTGCTGTGATCACCAAAAACATACCGACTAAAAAACAAACCCTTGGACCAGTTTCAACACAGATGTAGAAAATGCACTAAATATTTAAGGCCAACTGTTCTAACCATCCTTAAAGAACACTGAACATTCTTTCATCCTGACCCTGAATTTCAATTCCATGTTTGATAAAGGCATGACAGGGTAAAACATGACATGACTATATTATGATTTAACTGCAGGTCTTGTGCTTTTCCAGAAGCAATACATGCAGATATCCTGAAAATTACCAAGGAATCAAACTTTATCTCAAAAGCGTAATTCACATAAAGTATATTTATTGCATGTGCCACAAAGAAGCTTTGCTGGTCACAAAATGTGTTGAAACTCTGAAACGAAGCAACTTCTTTTATCTTCTGCTAGATTTGTACTTGTCCACCACTCACTATTTAGATGCACAATTCATAAGTAAATGCAATATAACATTTTCCACTATGCACTTCTTCTTCATCTTTCGGCTACTTCTGTTAGGGGTTGCCACAGCAGATCATCTTATTTCATTACATGTTCATTTTAGAAAATGATAAAAATACACATTTTTAGTTCATGACTATATTAAAAACTATAAAGTAGGATATTCATATATTTTTTTCAAATTCTAACATTTTCACCCATATTATTGATACTATTACTGTTTCAGAACAGAAACATCTGGCAACTTTTTATGGTTTCTGTGGTGACTCTCATTTCTCTTTACTTCATCAACATACACAGAAGAAGTAAGCAGCTCTTGAAGACCGGTTAAAACTGCTAAAAAATCAACAATGTGAAAGTGAATTTAACATAAAAAACTCAAAACCACAAATTTATCAGTCACTCAACCAAAGCAGTCAAAAAAGGTGTGAAAATGTCTCATGTTAACGCCATCTGCCGGCATTTTATTGGGTAAGAAAACTCACCAGAATATGTTACACATATAGAGCAAATTAAAAAAGGAAACATCCAATGAGCAAACCTGGTTGGAGAATTCCTGACAGTTAATTTCTGTTAGCTTGGACCCTGACTAAATATTGCTGCAACACACAAGACAAGTAGAAGTAAGCATAAAAAATGGGAATGATGAATAGCAAGCTACTCATGGAAATCCAGAAGTCTATTTCCTTAAATGTATTCTACTTTTTCCACTATATTTCAACTTATTCTGTGCCTTTGTAATGTACTAATTTATGTGCTGTTTAGTGTATGAAATGACTTTAACTAAAGTGTTTTAACACAGCATTACACAAAAAAGATAAATCAATGAAAGACAAGCAGGTTGAAGTTAGCACTGCCTGTTGTGATCTGCTTGTCTGACCTGGGGTGTCAGGTAGACCAAACCTGACAGGCTTAAGTGTTCAAGTTTATTTGTATGAGAAGCAGAGAGATGCCCAATATATTTATTAGTCAGGATTGTTTTAAACAGGTCGACTTGCCAAGATCACAAGCATGACTTATTAAGAAGAAGCATGTGAAGCCAGAAGCCCACGTGGCTATGATATAAGTACAGATGCTTGTCTTTAATAAAACTCAGCAATTGTCAACTTTCCTTCAAATGCTGTCACAATAGCCAGCTAATCACAAGACATCATTGTCATGAAATCTGTTAGTTAGAAATGTGTTTGCAAACTGACCTCTTGCAAAGGCCACGTATATTACACTATCTAAGAAACGGTTGTTGAGCAGTTCTTTAAAGCCGTATTTTCTTAAACAAAAATCATCTTCCAAACTGTCTGTTGATTACAAGCATGACGTCATATTTCCAGCTATGCTATTATTTGGTTAGCACTTGCAAGTAAGACTTTAAGCACCATAATACCCACTTACAAATTCATCAGCGATAACATGTCACACTATTCTGAAGCAGGACTCTCAGAAAACCCTAAAGACAGTTGTATTGCTGGAGACTCAGCACTCTTTTAGATATGATATCAAAGCTTCTAAAAATGTTGCTAAAGACTATTGAAAATATAACACAAGTCTGACGCATTTAAACTGAAGAAAAACCGTTAAAGGGGAACAAATGACTCAAAACAGAACAGGACAGTTTTCATGTTTTATGCCAAAATCATTAATCTAAGAAAATTAGTTCTAATCACATGTATCTAAACTTGAGGCAAAGTGTACTTTTATTTAAAAACTACTACAGGTGTTGCTGGTATACTTTTGACAGGGGGCATTTTCAGACATAATCAGCTGAGTACCTTATACACTACATTCACTACAAAGCTGCTCTACAATGGCAAAATAGATCACAGCATTCTCACTAATAATAATAAAGGTTTAAACTAAGAAAAACGGGTATTATAAATATCTGGGACCAATTTAGAATAATAGAATATTTAATAACACTAGTGGGAAAATCAGAATTCGAGCTTTTATATAACCAACGAGTTCCCGTTTACAAGGACAGCAAATAGTATATCATCATGGTTTAATATGCACAAGCTAGGGGCACAGTATTGTTTTCCTTGGCTCATTGCCATTAAAACATTAAATAAATAAATACATAAATAAAAGCCTGTCATGTGACAGATGATGAAGTGGAAGGGGTGTCATGACAATGCACATAGTGGGAAAGACTGTTAGTCAAAATTAGTCTGTTTACCCAGGAGCCAACAGCACGATTCAGAGGAGCCATCTGAAAGTTACTTAATGCTGCACCCAAAGTGAGACTCTTCTACCACTAAACAAGAAGTCTGTGAACTGGAAAAAAAGCACCTTTACCAGTATGGTGTAATCCAGTGAAATACTTGGTTCCTTTCTTCATTATATTTTTACTTAACAAATGTGGGCAAGATACTTCAATCACAATACAGTTTTTGTATTGTTTTGTTAATGCCATAAAAGGATGTCCAGGATATCCTTGGGAGAAATAGGTTTAAATAAGCACAATGTATACCTTTTCAGAAATATTTTGTTTATCTGAGCAAACGGGCAACTCACTGTGACTGTTAAAAATCTATTTTAAATTAACTATAAAAATGCAGCGTCATGCAAAGCTCACTCATGATTGGCAGTGTATATTTCAAGCAAAATTGTACAGGGAAATTGTGAGATTACAAGACAAAATGAAAAGAACACATGAGAATATAACTTTCAGATGGATTACAGGCCAGTCAAAATAAACAGAAATGATATGCTAACCTCTAGACAAAACATGAGTACACTAACTATGAAGAGACAGACAGACAAATGGATACTTTATTAATCCCCAAGGGGAAATTCACATACTCCAGCAGCAGCATACTGATAAAAACAATATTAATTAAAGATTGATAAAAACACAGTGCAAGTTAAAAAGTGCAAGGTGGAGAGAGTCAACAACATTGTATAATGTTACCGTTTACCATACCCCAAGGGTATGGAGTCGCATAGTGTGGGGGAGGAACGATCTCCTCAGTCTGTCAGTGGAGCAGGACGGTGACAGCAGTCTGTCACTGAAACTGCTCTTCTGTCTGGAGATGATACTGTTCAGTGGATTCTCCATGATTAACAGGAGTCTGCTCAGCGCCCGTCACTCCGCCACAGATGTCAAACTGTCCAGCTCCGTGCCTACAATAGAGCCTGCCTTCCTCACCAGTTTGTCCAGGTGTGAGGCATCCCTCTTGTTTATGCTGCCTCCCCAGCACACCACCGTGTAGAAGAGGGCGCTGGCCACAACCGTCTGATAGGACATCTGCAGTATCTTATTGCAGATGTTGAAGGACGCCAGCCTTCTAAGGAAGTAGAGTCGGCTCTGTCCTCTCTTGCATAGAGCATCAGTATTGGCAGTCCAGTCCAGTTTATCATCCAGCTGCACTCCCAGGTATTTATAGGTCTGTACCCTCTGCACACAGTCACTTCTGATGATCATGGGATCCAGGAGGGTCCTGGGCCTCCTAAAATCCACCACCAGCTCTTTGGTTTTGCTGGTGTTCAGTTTTAGGTGGTTTGAGTCGCACCATTTAACAAAGTCCTTGATGAGGTTCCTATACTCCTCCTCCTGCCCACTCCTGATGCAGCCCACGATAGCAGTGTCAATAGCGAACTTTTGTACGTGGCAGGACTCCGAGTTGTATTGGAAGTCCGATGTATATAGGCTGAACAGGACCAGAGAAAGTACATACTACAGTATGTAGTCTTTGTATTTTAAAGCACTACATATTGCAACAGATGTAGCCTATCACTGACCATGGTGGCCGTCACATGTGCAAGGCGAGCTCATATTAAGAGAACACCATCAGAAATCACAACTTGCAATAAAGCCTCATCACTAACAACATTTCATTGAATCTTTAAATACAGCACTCCAACAGCTCAGCTAAAAGGAGAGACAGGGACAAAATGCAGTAAGGCAGGAGAAAAACTTCACAAAAATGAACACAAACGTAAGAATAGGAACAATTAAAAACCGAAGCTATAAAGAAGGAGCCTTTATAAACCAATGTAAATATTCACAAAATTTGATATGACCTGAAAACTTAAGACAGGATGTTACTTGCCAGTCATGGTTGTCTGGATTCAAAAATTCATATAAACCAACCCTGTTAGAGGTCAGAATTAATCATAAGGGTATAGGCAGGATGATGCATCCACCAGCTAGTATCACAAAGTAGATTACAGTGGTAGCTTATGTACAAGCTACAGTGTTTACTTGTGATTAGTCCAATAAAATAAACTGGCAGAGCACAATTAAGCGTTGATAAATGTCAGAATGGTTTGCAGAACAATGTAAACATTCAGATTATGAAGTAAATCCTTACTCTGAAAAGAACATTCAATTAAAACTTTATTCCAATTATACAAACTCAATTAATGTAGGTTTCATGTAGCTCCAATAAGTGAAAAACAAACCCCATAAGTAATCATCCTACTCTACTAAAAACATCAGAAGAGGATGCGAGAACACAGGAATTCGCAAGATACCAGAGAATGTGAAGTGGTCATACATTCATAAGCTTCTTCCATCAAAAATTCCACTTTGTGAATTCTAATTTGTGAGTTGTGAGTATGTGAAACACAGAGTTTATTCTTGTATTCTTATTTATTAATTTGTATTCTTATTTAATTATTTGTTACACACAACCTATATCTTAACATATTGTGCGACACTGTTTTAGTTAATGAAGTTAATAAAGCTATTGTAATAATCATAACCTGCAAGTCTTTTTCCATATGGAAAACTATATACACAAAAGGATCTTGTCATGCCAAATTTTAGATCTCTGTGAACGTTGTTCTGAGCACCTGGACAGAAGACCCACGATACAAACATGAGGCTGTACAAGCCATCCCAAATTGGACAACTCACCCCACTATAAAAGATACCTTCTGGGACAGAGGAGGAGAATATGTCAACTTCTTCTCTTTTCAACTGTCAAAAGAAACATATACACTGACCTGAAGATTTAAAACAAAAAAAAATTACTCAACGAATATATCACTACCACCTACAAAGGTACTTTCCTCTTGTATAACTGAAAATCAGTCCTAAACAACAAAGGACTTTCCAGTCATTCAGTAGCAATGGAGTCACCAATCGTCAAGCTAAAACAGATCAGTACATCTCACTCAAACACAAAACATTCAAGGAACCTTTAACATTGGTTAGTCAACCAGATTAAAAGCGAAGGAGTATTTTATCAGAAACCACAGGCCACAAAGATAATGCATATAACAAAAAAAAGGTTACAGGAAATCCCTGCTGTTTGCACAGGGCAGGAGATTCCCATCAAGTATGGCAAAAGTCAGTTTAAGCCAAATGATATTACATTAGCCTGACAGTCTCTTTCAATATCCTTGGGTCTATGGATTTATATTAGTGCTGGGATATCTTCTGTGCATATTCTTCTTCTCACTTGCTAAAAGTTGTAAAATATTAATTTAGTTTCTATTGACAATTAAAACCTAAAAAGTTTCTGATTGCTGACTGTACTCATTTTATGTGTTAAACTAGAGCTTGTGCCTAATGACTCCCAAGTGGAAATACAGAGAAAAAGGATTTAAAAAATAAAGGAAAATAGCAAAAATATATTTCAGTAAGTATCATATATACACTACTAAAACATTAACATCAAACTAGAATGTGGTTTGAACTGAACAAAAGTCAAAAACTAAATAATTTCCAAATTTACAAAGTAAGGAATTGGAATTAGATTTTTTTCAGGAAACTAGTGACATGTTTCAACTACTAGACATATGTTTGCTTCATCTTTCTGATATCAAGCATAGGACTTTTGCCTTAAAGACCCATCCATCCATCCATTTTCCAACCCGCTGAATCCGAACACAGGGTCATGGGGGTCTGCTGGAGCCAATCCCAGCCAACACAGGGCACAAGGCAGGAACCAATCCCAGGCAGGGTGCCAACCCACCGCAGGCCTTAAAGACAACTGTTGCTAAAGGTCTCGCTCTTCATCTATCTAGAAATATAACCTTTTTCAATCTGACAGTTTATGAATGTTCATTAGAAAGGATTGATGGGTCATCTGGTTCCTTCAATGATCATTTAGTTCATGTGACATTTTTTTCTTTCTGAGGGGTACCCGTTGTGATGCAGTCCTGTCCCTTAGCTTTTCACACTGGTAACAGGAATGACACTGTGATGAATTCACTTGGTAGATCACACAGGATCCTTATTTGTTGCTATTTAGAATTCTGATCTTCACAAAGATCATTTGGGGGTGGGCACTGGCTACAGGGTTATTATTTTATGTAAAATTTGCTTTTGGTTACACTACAAAGCCCTTTAGCAGTCCAAGTCTTCTTTATTGAACATTTAATTATACAATGGGAAAAGGTTGCATTAACTTAATCAGAGGCCACACAATGATGTGACAGGATAGCAAGGAAGCAGTCATATTCTCTTGGCAGGGAGTGTGGGGGCTGCCCACACTTTGCAATCAAGACATCTGTGCTCTGAAGCAGCCCAATGAACCTCTAACTTCACCTCCTGTGGTGAATAAGGAGAAATCAACACATGCTTAATGGCAGCATAGCTTGCTAAACATCCTAGAAGCCGAGAGAAATTTCAGATATGAAGTTAACAATTTGCTTCTAATTGCTTGCTAAAATTCCAGGTATAAATTACACACAGACAAGCTGATACTACTATTCACATAAGTTTCTTTTCCCTTACTACCAAACTCTGCTGGCAGGTATTTAAAAACTAAGATTCACGTTCAAATTCAAGCTACAATATTAGGTAGCACTTAATTGCTATTTCAAAAACCTAAGAAAACACCACTGCTCAAATCTTATAGTAGTGAGCAGGTGTGCAGAAGTGAAAGAAATGAATAAGTATTTTTGGTGGGTGATTTCCTGATCTTCTGCATCTTTTCAGTCACTAGCACTGACTTTTTCAGCAAAATGGCAGTGACTATGACTTACAGAAATAATGATAACTAACTACCAGGCTGTGTCAGAAGAGACCCTAGATTATCTTCTTTGTTGGCTGAATATTAGTTCCTAATGAACCACATGAATGCAACTTTCAAGACTTTTAAGAAGATAAGAATCTGCAAAGCAGCTAGACTAGACAGGGCTTCACCCCAATTCTCAAATCTACTACTGGTTGCCTAACTTGTATATGAACAAAACTTTAAAAGCTCACACTGTTTAAAAGTACAGTAGTGTACCTATATGCTGTAGGACAGCAAACACAGTGCCACTGCCAAAACATACTTCAAAACACTAGCTACAAAATTCCTGGAATGACTGATAATGGCTCACATCATCAACATTAATTCAGGCCCCCAACTCCCACTTAGTTTTTGTATTAGTAACATGTCAATGGATGACAATATCTGATCTTTCGCATTGCCCTTGAATGTCTTGTTTAGACAAACAAGATGTTCAATGTCAATATGTAATGTAACAACACTGTTCCCCTTAAGATAATCTTGAAAAAAAGGTTACAGCTATTCTTCCAGGTCCATCAGACCAAGTTCTTGACACCGATTATTGTTTTGTTTCTCTGTTATATAAATAAATAGACATATGGAACTGTAAAAGGGATCCTAGCTATAATGATGTGAATTATGGACTTTAGCTGAAACAGTGAGAACCACTGGTAACTGTGCAAACTATCAACTATCACATTCCTTCGGTTTACAAAAGCAACGCTGAGGTAACATTAAAAGGAGTTTTGTGTTCACTTTAAAAAACCTAAAGAAATGTTGGATGCACAATAGCATTATGTGCAGAGGTGCGTGCCTGAGCCTTCTCAGAAGCACCTGAAGTAAGGAGGAAGATGATCTAGGAATGGGATATGCACACAACTAGAATTTGGAATCATCTATTCACCCAGTGTGCAAGTCTTAGTGAATGTGGAACAAAACCTGGAGCACCCAGATGAAAACCTAAAAGACTACATCCTGCTGCAGGATTCAAACCCAGGATGCTGGATCCATAAGTGGCAGCAGTACCCACTGTGCTACCAGAGGAATAATTTATTTCTGAACAGAACATGTTCTGACTGGTAGCATCACCATGTGCTTTGGTAACATAATGAGACAAAAAGGTCACGAGAAGTGCTATAACATGCATCAGTTGCAGATATGTATACTAAATGTTCCAGGAATACAGTATATATGAGTTTATTGATATATTGTTAATAAAAAAAACCAATCCAAAGCACTAGCAACATATGGAAAAATCCAGCTTGAACATCAAGATCTGTGCCTGTATTACACTCTCTCTTCCTGTCCTGAAACAGCTGGTGCATCATGGTGGGTGGTTATCACAAAAACGTGTCACTAGCTCTCTGTGAACTTTCACGATTCAGATACTGTGTGGGCCGGAGCTATGAGTAAGCATTTAGCAATGTGACAGTAAATCAGGGACTATTCTGAAATTTACGCAGTTATAACTTTTGGGGATTTCATACACGCAAATTTCACATCTATGTGGACTGCTAAATCTTTTCAAAATATGCCTAGCAAAACAAAGAATATAACATCCATTCAGAGGTTCTCCTTAAAATCATTACTTATTCCACAAAACAAGACAATGTTAATACTAATCATGAGAATGATCTAATAAAGATTAATTCTTCAGTTAAGTGTTATAAACCATTCATCCTCCTGGAACCAAGAACAACAGTCTAAGTATGTCTTGTCATCTCCTGGAAAGCGACTCAACTTCCACAAACCACCATGACTGTTTTTTTGCTAACACCTGAAGCAGAATCAAAGCAGAAGTTTGAAGTCCTTGTGAACTACTTGAAAGTAAGTTCAAAAGAACACCTAAAGACACACCAAAGTGATGCACAGAGTAGCATTTTGTCTTTTGGACATGAGAACAGAAAACCATGTAAAAGGCTGTGTAGAATTACATATCATTTTTTAGTGTTTGTTAGTCTTCTGAAGATTGACACTTTTACCATGAAGCACAAATGAAAATGCTGACTGACCTTTTAAGTTTGCCTGTTCTTTCTACAACTGCATCATTAATCCTTCCAAATTAAAGAACAAAAAATATCAGTTGTAAAGCTGATATGGAACATTACATGTAAAACAAATAATATCTAAGTGAATACATGTACCCGAGAGGTCTTAGAGCAAGAGTAACATAGGAGATGACAAACTACAATAATATACAACACAATGAGAGTAATTCTGAGCCATTTCATATAGACTTTAAATTGCAATGAAACACGTATTTTACAAAAAAAAAAAAAAAAAAAAAAAGCAACTCCAACTCGGCTAGTTCTAGAAAAGGAAATAAATCCCTATTTTTGACAATGTGGCATAGCCAACTGCTATTACATCAAATTATTACAATTACTCATCAACTCATTCTTGTGATGTGTTAACGTATATTACATCTACCCATCCAGCTTTCCATTTTTAACTTGCTAATTAACTTGCTGAGTAGTAAGCACAAGCAGGGACAGCCTTGCATTGGGCACCAATCCACTGCAAAGCACACGTCTCTGCTCACTCACAAAGGACAAACTTGGAATCACTAATTAAACCAAAAGGTGCAACTTTGGGAAGCAAGATGAAAAGCATTGTAACTGGCAAAAAACTGAGATTATTGAAAAAAGCTGCAAAAAAATAATAATGAGTAATTCATTTATTACTATGTTTTCATATATGATAAATCCAGTATGGGCAGTAAAAGATTCAAGGCAGTAAACTAGCACAAAATTGTATCATAATTTTTAATAGCTATATTCATAGTTGTCTATTACCTTAATATGATTTCTGGCATGTGGTAGGAAAACTGTAAAGACAATGGGTGACTCTCTATAGCTGAAGCGAGTGATAACAAAGTTTTTAAATCATCTATTCCATTCCTATTCAGTTTTTATTGCGTGCAGGAAATGACTCAAATTACATAAAACTACATAACATGAATCTCAAACCTGTAGAACTGGGCACAAGGGAGGAGATGATTTAAACAGTGCAAGACTATTGCAGAACCCATGCACAACACACAAATACTGGTACAATTCAGAGTTACCAGTTAACCTAATATGCATAGTAGGGTTCAATTTTTCTTAGAAATGCAAAAATTTTATCACAAAGACAATGTGCAAACTTCAATGTCCTCTTTAGTGCACATACTGTAAACTGCAATAGCTATGTTCGATTATAATAATGTAGTGTTATAAGGGACTTATGTCTTCACTCAATAAACTCTCTCACCATAAAACAATTTCAAGTACTCCCTACTTTCAGGAATTACTTCCATAAAAAAAACCATTAACCATCCATCCCTCCATCTTCAAAACCTACTTTGCCCTGGGCAGGCCTGAGGGGAAGCTGGAGCCTATCCGAGCAAGCATAGAGTGCCAGGCAGAAAAAATTCCTGGATAGACATCAGTCCATTGGAACTGGGCACCAAGTCATCACACAATATTAACCAACAGCAACTAATTAAAAAGCCTTGTACCTACCACTAACTTGTTCAGCAAAACTAATTAAAATTGTATCTAGCAAAAAGCTTTTTCTGCAAGTCTTTTTAAAACTAGACTAGTATAAGCCACATATAACAATTCAGAAAACAGTTTATTCCCACCCAAACATCATCACAAAGGGCTGTATAAAACCATCAAATAAAGTAGAACATAAAAACAAAAATCTGTTCAACTTGCGTTTCTCGTCAAAACTAAAATGGCTATAAGGTAATAAGAATGGAATGAAAGATAAAGTATGCAATAATATTTTTATTTTAATCTCAGAACTATAAATGTTCTGAAATCTGACATAGCTTCTCTTGTTCCTTACCTAAACAAACCACCATGAAAACTGAAGTTTATTTATAAAAGGTTTGGATCAGAAACTGGAAAGGAATGTAGAATCTACATCTAAGAAAACTTGACATCTGTCAAATTGCTGATCCTTGAAACATCCTCCACCTCAGCTCTTCTGAAACATTGTTGGCCAAAGTCATTAATTTCCAAACAAGTACAATGGTACACCAGATGATTTCTTTTATATGACAGATCAACAGCACCAATGAAAACTGGTAAGAATCCAATGCAGCCTCTGACAAGGAGAATGGGCCATTTAAACCAACATCCATCCATCTAAGGTGCAAAGGCAGGAGCAAATGAGCACAAATTACTATATAAGCAAGCAGTTTTGCATGAGTGTAAAAAATACCCATGGTCACAAGTTTGCAAACCAAAACTTTGGACAAGACATTGTCGGTGCAGAAGTGGGAGACAAATCCTAGGGTGTGCAATTCAGAGACATGTCATCCAGCAGAATTATCTGCAGTTCTGAAGTTATCTTTTGACTTGTCTTTTTCCAAGTGGGATTTTGTTCAGTTTAACGCTAGTCAAATTTATGTAGATTTGTACTCTCTCATAAGTAATGGGAAGTAAACTAGATTAGATCTAAGAGACATGTGAGCATGCATTTTGTGTAGAGGAAAGGTTACCCAACGGATAAAAAAATAATTTTACTCCCCTTGAGAAAACAACATTAAGTGTGTACTTTTAAACTCAGCAAGACCTCAAGGCAAAATATTAGTCATTTGCTCAGAGCATATTTAAACAAGTAGTCTACGCAATCATCACCAATGGAATTAATCTTAAATGAAGTATGGCCAAAAAACTAAATTTTAAGTTCCAGTTAATTCAAAAAATACTGGACTGCACTGTGGATCACACTGTTAGGATAATCAGCTTAAACTCTTACTGGAATGAAGAGGTACATTGTAATGATGACAACTGGCTTAACCAAAAGGTATGTAATTTCTCCCGGATCTTTGGCTTCTACATTTGGGCTCCCTGGTTAGAGAAGCTCAATGAACCAAGCTGTTGCATAAAACCCTATGATTTTCATGTGGATCTTGCCTGACACAAACACTAAACTTAAAAATGAAGAGCTGCTGAATAAAATACATTTTATTCATTATTGCACTTAATAATTTAAGCTGCACTTTTTATTGTTAAATGTATGTTACGGATGTTGTGCTATGTTAACTTATTTTAAATTTATGTGGTTTTCTGAGGGTATACATGAGGAAAGAATTTAGGTGTCTTTGTAACAACATATTAAACAACAACCAGTAACTACTTAAACAGCTTACATTTTGATTATGAAAGTCATTCATATGAGTTGGTGGATCCAAACAATCCACTTGCTTACAGAAGTAAATTAAGGTCCAAAAAATAAAAATGTTTAATAGATTTTTACATTAACTTATACCTACAGATGGTTAAGTAGCCAAGTACTACTGCGATTCTACAAATATTTCAAAGACTGCTGTCAATATCAGTATATAAAGTAATGGAAAATTTGAACATATATCTAAGTGAAAAAAGAAGAGTGGAAGTGTGTAAATGTCAATTACAGGAAAAAGCAAATAAACTGCTTTGTCAATATACTAATGTTACACCTGACAAAGTCCCAAAATGCCTTTGCCATAACATATTTCAGGTTAATATTAATTTAGTTTGCTTGTAATCAGAGAACACATAAAATACTCAAAACTATTTTGTAATAAACAAAAAGACAATATTCAATCCTTTAAAGTGAATGTGGACACACATGGCATAAGCAAACCAATTACGCACCAACAATAACCAATAAACCATAAAAGTGATGTGGGTACTTCTATCACAAGTGTATTCACAAGAAGCTTCTTGATGAACATCAGTTCAAAAAAGCAATTCAGTTTATCACTGGAGGACTACAATAATATTTATCATTATGTCATGCATAAACATACACACCTGTTATATGAATAATAATGAAAAAATGAAAAGCAATGCTGGTTGCAGAGACTGGAAAAAAGACCTGTCCAATGAAAAAGCCACTCAAGGCCTGCCCTGAGGCATGGACCACAAAACTGTGTACACCTGTTCATCCGGACGATTTGCAAGGGTTCAATTATTATGGAAATGAGCAAAATAAAAATCAAAACCAGTAAGGAAAATAAGCAGCCGAGTAACGTCCACTAGACCGTGTCCAAAACGCACAAGTGTTACCAAAAGATCTGCCTGCGTCGTGCATGATTGTTTTTGGCTTAGCAGCAAGTGAAACCAAGAAAAAGACAATAAAGAAGAACCCACCCCAAAGTTTGATTCTTACCTGCAGGGAGTCCAGCGTGATGAAGCTGGCGATCGCGAAGCCATCAATGATGTCTTCCTCCTGGGAGCTGGACTCCCGTCTCTTTCTCCGGGGGGGACGAGGGGTGCGGGCAGAGGCGGCTAGACTCCCTTCGTGGGCAGCCCGATCAGTGCCGGGGCTGCACTCCCTATCAGAGCCAGACGACGGACTCTGATTGTGGGCATCTCTGCCAGCTGCCTCCCTCCTCCGTACCCTGTCCCTCTGGGACCTAGATCTCCGGCTTTGCCTCATTTTGGCATCCATTTCCAAAGGCTTTGCACACCACGGAAAACAAACAAAAAACACCAAGGAAGAGTTTTTTTTTCTTTTTAAATCGTGGATGGCTGTTCCAGCAGCCACCCTACTCCCGCCGTATTTTCCCAAACCGCCCCCCTGAAAGAAATCTAATTAAAAAACAAGATGAACCAGAAACAGCGCGTAATTCCACTATGTGTGTACATAAACAGATGCACGCCAGTAGATCCACTGATGACCTTCAAGTATTGGAATAAACAAGGAAAAGCCACAGAGACAAAAGCCGAAAACACACAATGCCAAAATATTCCAAGTAATCCAAGAAAGGCGAGGTGATGCCGTCTCCCAAGCTGAGCAGCCGCAGACAGGTGCCGGAGTGGTGTGTTCGCCGTCTGTCACACAACCCGCAACTTTGTTTTGACAACAAGACCCCGGTTAGACATCATCGCATTAGTAAAAATGGACAAAACATGGTTGTGAGAAAAAAAAATCACATTTCCGCTGTTTAAGATCTACTCTCTCCAGGCACTAGGAAAGCAAGCACATCCGTGCGGACTCAACGCCCTCCTTCAGTCCGAGAGTGGAGTCCGCGTCGCTCCCGCCGTCGCGCTTTCCTTCAGGTGATTTTTTCCAAGTTTTATCGTTTGCTCATCTCACGGCCGCTCGCGCCGAACTTCAACTGTCAGCGGCCGCGCGAACAGTCCAGAGGACGCCCCCCTTGAGTGACAATCACGCAGACACGTCCCAGGCTTTAATTCCCATCTTGATTTATTGCTGAGCGCGTTCCCGTCAAAACAAGCCTGTCTATCTCTCAAAATTAAAAAAAAAAAAAAAAAAAAAAAAAAACAGAAGACGAGGAAAACGATAATTCCAGGGCCCTCAAGTTTGCGATGGTGTTAAATCCCTTCGTGTAGCCCGGTGTCAGTCCGCTGCTGTCATCGGACGCTTTGCCTTTCTCTTCTTTTTGCCACTAAGGATGAGTGCTCTTAAAGAGACAGGGGTAATTCCAACCTTCTCGTTTCGCGTCTCTCTCTCTCTCTATCGAACTGAAGAGTCAGTGCGGTAAGAGAGAGGGGAAAAAAAACTAAAGCCGCTCCGATGACGTACTTCCGCCAGAGCGGCTCTCACTGTAAGAAGCATGCACGCGCATAACTGAGAAAGCACGAAGTAGTGAGAGCTGGCGAAGAATGTCAACTGTGCAGAACGAAATAGGTACAACCCCGCTGGAGCGCGAAACGGATGAAACCACGAGGAGACACCCAATCTAATAGCAATGACAATGTCCTAGGTGGACACAGGGTTTAGAAGTGACCCTGTTACTGGGTGTCAAGAGACACCGAACCGGACCGGCAGCCAAGTAACCGAATCGACCCGAATGACGAATATATGACTTAAGGTTCCTGTCGGTTCTGGTAGGGGAACTTGCATAATGTGCACTGAAAATAAACTGCTTGGTTTTGTACAGTGTGCCTTTACAGTGAATCACTTTACAAATTACAGTGCATTATATGCATTTTATGTAGCGCCTTTTACAACAATGACTGTGTTTTTCTTAAACATAATGTACGGAGCAGGGGGGAGTAAAGTCGCAGGGGTTAGTTACCACTTTTTGCCTCACAGCTTTTGAGACCTGGGTTCAAATACCAGGTTCTCCCAGAATTAACTCTGTCACATGCACATTCTTTCTATGTCTGAGTTTTGCCTTTCATCTTCTGGTATGCTTGATGAGTTAGTGTAGATGACTGTCCTCTACGGTGGACTGATGTCACTCCCAGGACTGACTTCTCTCTTATGCTCAGTGTTCACTGGATAGGCATAGATGAATTCATTTCATAGTGAGCAATATCATAAATCACAGAAAAATGCAACTGAAAGCGTTACAATGCAATGCAAATTTATTAAATAGAAAAATAAATGGAATATATGGTATAGTACATGCGTTTAGTATATGATCGACAGTGAATTAAAATAAAAAGAGACGGCACAAAAACACTGCATGTAAAGTTTCCACTTTTAAAACTGTTTATCAAGTTCAGTGTCATGGGAACTGGAGCCTACCCCTGCAACACAAGGTGCAAGGTAAGAACTAATGTTAGACAGGGAGTAAATCCTGATGATAACATAACATAAAGCCACATTCTTAAACCCACTTAGAACAATTCAAGGGGCCTGAACCTATCCTGGCAGTGCTAGAGTGGGCACAATTTTAAAAAAATTATAATGCATAAAAAATAGACAGGGAATGGCTCTGCTTACAGCCAGACAAGGCCAAGCTATATCACAGCCAAATCCAGAAGTACCATGTTGTTTGCCAAAAGAGAAATCCTGGGAGTCTCCTCCGCTATGGCCAAATTGCTCATCAGACTGGATATGAATTAAAAACAAAAAATAAATAAATAAAAGTTAGCGCTTAGTTATCTCAACACACATAAAAGAAGCTAATAAATAACGAGTACAAAGTAAGCCATGGTACACTTAACTGAGAATCATAGGCAAATTGAATACATTTATTTAAAGTAGCATATTTACTGTATGTATTGTTACAAAAGAATACTTACTCTGCACTGGAGTATTATTCTTAACATAAGGTTATCCTTAAAGAACACTCTGTATTCTACATGTTGTTCGTTTTAAAGATTTAGGTTTGGAATTTTATAAAACCTGTATTTTTTCCTATATTTGTATAATTTGATGCTCCTGATTACATGCAAACATTGTACATTATGCTAATGATTGCACCATCTCGTCATGTTTGAAGCCCTAAACAGTCTCGTCTGTTCGTGCAAATGCCTTTGCTCTATAATTTTAGAGGTCACAAAGTCTCTCAGTGAACCACAACACACACAAATGCAAAGCGTATTATTCCACATGATAGCACATGATCGTTGATTCCAAAAACAAGCCCCTGCTGACCTTGCAAATGTAGGATGCTGACAGGGTTGGTGATTTACAGCTTTAGGCAGATATTATGTGCTTCAAATATTCAGATCAGATGCTTATTGTAATTTGGTTTATGTAGTACACTATAATTGTGTTAAATATCTAGCAGGTGGCATTTATATACAGTATTTCCAGAATAATAAATATGCTGTAGTAAATTAAAGAGCCTGTAATTTCTTGAAGTGTTTGTAGCCACAGTATGCAGCAGACGATGAATAAATATCATTTTTGCACATTCCTACATTGTCAGATCTTTGCAACACAATGTGTCAGCTTTAGATCCTTAATACAGTGGACAGTCACAGGAAAATCAAATTTCTGGCATGAACAGTAGAGTTGAGGCTGGGGTGGATAATAGTTTGAGGAATGCAAGAAGAACTGAAACCAGAGAGTCCCCTAAATAACACATATTAATGGCTTTTATAACCTCTTTTATAACCATTTTAATGACTTAACCAGCAGTTGCTTTAAGTGGCATCACCATCTATACCACATAAAAACATTCAGTTGTTGTAGTTAAGAGACTCAGGCATTCAATACATTTATCTCTCTATTATATAAAAAAATCTTGGGACGAGACAAGACTTTTTAGCCTGGGACAAGATGTGACTTTTTCAGAGAGATACTTTCAAGTCCCGCAAGACGAGACTTTGTGACAAGAGATTTAGCCATGCCCAGGGAAGGAAATAAAAGACAGAGTAGATGACAAAGTAGAACGTCGTAAAAATTCAAAAACGTTGGCGCGATACACATGCAGAGCAGGTTAGAGATAATGAAAGTATGAAATTTCGAAAGTCTCAAAAAAGTGATAGTAAAGATTGCATCAGCGCAAACAGAAATTACTGTATTACTCTGTGAAATAACGGAACAACAAAAAGAGATCAAATATATTGTTTGAATTTAAACTTTAAGTCGGAGAGACTTGTAGATTGTGTAATTCGTGTTGCCATCAGGGAAAAGTAGTGTTTCTTCCCAATGAAGAGGCATATCCACAAGAATAAAAAGATTTGTTGTTTGGTGAAAATGAAATCCACATACGCGAGCAGCAGAGACGCGAAGCACAGGCCGGTGGGTTGGTGAGCGAAGCTCCCTAGTATTTCAAAAGGAAAACAACATAATGAAACCATTTTTAAGTTTTTTGCACTATTTTCATTTTGTCATACTACTGCTCTTGGACCTTTTTACTGTGTCTTTTAAAAGGTACTATTACAAAATTAATAACAATACATAGTATTTGACTTGGGTGTTGTATAGAATATAAGCTCTTTAATGGGTTTACATGACTTTTTATACTATATCTTTTTGTATGGGCAGCACAGTGGTAGACACTTCTCCTTCACCATTGCATGAGATCAAGTTCAAATACAGAGTCATTGGTAGTCTGCAAGGAGTTTGCACATTCTCTCGGTATCTTGTTTCCTTTTCTCGTGATAGCCTCTCTTTCGTTACATCACAAAGTCATGCAAATTAGATTAATTGGCAGGTCTAAACTGGCTCACTGTTGCTGTGGTGTGTAAGTATGCTCGACAACAGAATGGCATACTGTCCAAAATTTGTTTTTGCCTTGTGTCTAGTGCTGCCAGGATAGGCTACAACTTCCCACAACCTTGAATTAGAATAAATCGGTTCAGAGAATAGAAGAGTAACTACTTTTAAGAAGTTAGAGGTTTACATAAAATAACACCTGATTAACCGACTTTACACAACACTTACAGGTAAAACATTGATAAAGAATGTTGCCCGCAACTCTGAATGGTAGACATGCAGCTTCAAAGACATGAATAATTTATTATTACAAGCATAAAATACAAGTTACAATATATATTATTACTTTCTATCTTGCCACACATGTGATTTGTAGTATTCATTCTATCATAGATGCATTGCCTGAAGCAATTTGGCAAGTGTTCTGCATAAACTGACAACACAGGTTGGGAGTACATGTTTTAAATGAAAAGAAAAAAAATACAAAAATGTGTAAAATACTGTAAAACAATTTTTGGCCATGAGTTGAAAGCTTTATCAACTGGATAGACCATTTACTTTTTGATTCTGCAGGAAGGCAGAATTAATGGAGTTTTGCCCTTGATCTCTGCATAATGCACTATGTAGAAGTAACAGAACCTAATCAAGTCTTCATGGAGGCAAACAGTACAATGACTTGTAAACTACAAAAGACAGCATTTGCCTGTGAACAACTAGGTTGTTAACAAAACAGGACAGTGGCTCAATGAAGCATGATAGATTTTACGTTCTTACAGACAACTGAGCCTAGAGAGAAATGCTACTTATAGATTTATATGTAAACAAGTTGTAACTAAGACCGAAGCACTATAGCTGTGTTAAAGTATTATTTAATAAGAAACCTTCCATCTATAAGCAAATTACTTATAGTATTACGCTGGTTATAAAAAAATACAAGGTCCAAGTATCATGGGTGCACATCTACTGTATATGTGAAGCATATGACCAAAAGTGTCTATGTAAATCACAGAGTACCACAAGAAAAACCAGGCATCACTTTCACTTTGCAAATCATTTTAGTCCATGAAGTGAGGCATGCAATGAAACAGTAAATGTATGTATAATGCTGCTTAAGCCCGGAATTGGTACCGAGTTTCACAAACATTATTTTCAAAAAGTCAGAAGACTAAATATGGCACAAATAAACTGGAGAATTTCAAGGACAGAACTCCAAAAACTTGCTCATGTTAATGTAGGTTTTTGGCAGAAGAAAAAAGCAAAATATTTCCAATATCAATATACAATCTGCAATACCGCTCACTATTATACTGTAACACTACACATTTAACACTATTCAGAGCTGAATCGTGGAGGACTAGAACCCATCCTGGGTAAAATACAAGCACACTAACAAAGGATAATTTAGACTTGCCAGTTAATGTAAAATGCATCTCTGGGGCAAGTGACAACAAACCCTGAGCATCCGAGGGGTGGGGAAACAGAGAAATGAGGAGAACATGCAGATTCCACATTGCCAGCAACCATTCACAATATTCAACCTCATGATGCACAAGAGGAAGCAGTTATAACCACTGCAATGCAATATCACCCATATTGTGCTGTATTAAAGATTTGTCTTTTTTATCCTTGAAAATATGGGAGCAGCATGAAAACTACACACAGGGTATTACTGGAAGCAGTAAAGCAGTAGAGCTAACCACTTGGCCACCACGTTGACCACATAATGAAGAAAAAAAAAAATTACAAAAGATTTTATGATAAAACCAAAACACTTGTGTAGTACCACAGAATTAAGCTTTCATCAACATTAGTGCTCCTCCACTATCAAGTTTGCATTCTCATGGGATTCCTACACAGAGCAAAGGTCAGGCTGGGTTCCAGCTCTGCTAGTCATAAAATATTTGTTCAGGTTATACCAGGTGATCTATGAATGGTGCTATATCTTTACGGACAAAATAAAACACTAATGTAGGAACAACACGATCTGCTGGTTATCCCACATTTTCATCCCACTTGAGAAGATGTTGTTCATTTTTCAATTAATTTTCACTTTTAGTGAAGTTTAGATGTTGTCCCTGTGATTTACATGCAGTTTATTCACCCGTAGTCCAAAGTTGTGCTTTGTGAGTTGATACTGACCTAGTGTGGGTGAGTGTGTACTGTACACAAATCTTCATTATGATAAACAAATGCCTCACCCTTAATCAGTTGTTTCCTTATTCAAGTTGCTGGCTGAACCGACTGATGCTCCCCAAGTCATAAAATGAAATTTGTAATTTTGGTAGAATTTTCAAGTAAATCTCAGCAAACTACCTAACTGCAGATTTTTGTTTAAAACATGCATCATTTAAAACATATCCACCATTGCACATATTTTACTGTGAAGCCATTCTTCTGTCAGGCAGCTTTCTCCAGTTCCACAGCTCTTACAGCACATTCAATACTGTCAGCCTGCTTTGGAAATAAATCCTGGTTGTGTGTATCCTGTCAGAACCTTGGCTCTGCCACACAAAGATTCATTCTTAATGACTTGATTTATTTTGGCCTTTTACGTTGTACATTGCTAATGGATGCAGCTTTGATACTACACCTTGAATGAAGTGAGACATGAGTTCATTGTCCCAAAAATACTGTATACTGCACCACACATACAGTATGGCTATCAGTTCAGAAAGAAATCCTATTGACAGTTCACCTTGTTTTAAATCTACACTTTACAGAATAACAGATATTTGCTTTTATAATTTGTCCCTTGTAAATATGAAACCTCATACACTACTCATTAATTTTTCTGACAGTATTGCCAGTGCCCTTCTTAACAGTTCGTCACAGGGCACACACACTCAAAACAAGATCATTTACAGATATCACTTAATCTAACAGAATTTTTTTGGCTTGTAAAAAGAAACCCATATGAACACAGAAAAAAACTTGCATACTCCAAACCGAGGGTAACCTGAGGTCTAGGCATTTTGGGAAAGAATTGTCACCTATGGTACCCCTCTAACGTCTACATAAACCAATTTTATACAAAAACTGTTCATAACTGTGTCCTGCGGTGGGTTGGCACCCTGCCCAGGATTGGTTCCCTGCCTTGTGCCCTGTGTTGGCTGGGATTGGCTCCAGCAGACCCCCGTGACCCTGTGTTCGGATTCAGCGGGTTGGAAAATGGATGGATGGATGGATGTTCATAACTGAGTTCCAAGAGAGTGTTTATGAACACAAGTTCTCCAACTTACATTCAGCGACAAAAAAGCAAATGAAATACTCTTAGAAAGTGTTGAGCTTATAGAGTCACTCAGTCAGCCTTCTCAAGTTATCCTCCTTTAAATGCTTATTATAAACCTTCAACTATTAATTTTTTTGTGTGTTTTTGAAGAAAAAAATTGCACACATTTCATATGATTTTTTTTTTTTAGGATGAAGTTCACAATTTTTTTCTCACCCTGCATTCTGTTACTCGGGCTCCTTGTAACTTAAAGTGGGATAATCAGGTTGAAAAAAACACCAAAGATGGATGGATAGATGGTTAGATGAGTAGTACTATGCAACACACAATGAAATATGGTTCAGAGTCTAGCTGGCTTGTCTTCTGTGTGCATTTTGTGCTTTCTTCCCATCATTAAACTATCATTTGTGTGAAGCAAAAGGTATTACAATGCAAACAAAATGGCTTACATTTCAGTTTCTTCTTTAAAATGATCATATTCCATTGGCTAGCAGCTAGTATTACCGCTGCCTCAAAGCTCAAGAGACATGAATTTTTTTCCGAGCCTAGTCATTGACTCTGTGGTGTTCATTTCTCCCTATCTCAGTGTGGATTTCTCTGGGCACTCTTTTCTTCCTTTAGTGCTTCCCAAAGTCCTCCAATATAGTTTAATGTGCCAATCTAAACTGTCCTGATATAAGTGCATTTTAGCTTGTGCAAGAAGATTGGCATTCCTTCCAGATCTTGCTAATAGGACAGAATCCTGGTCCATGCATCACATATCATTGTGGGCTGTCCACACTGAACAATATTGTATTTTCAATTATTTTAGTAAAAATATTGTGAACTAACACTTAGGCCAAATGTTCAATAATGAGCCTTCCCTGATCCTGAAAGTAAGCAGTCCTTACACTTGGAAATCTAAATTTATTTCACACAATTTGTGCAGACTGCACACTGGGGCTATTTTATATCGCTCATTTCGCTTTTAGCATCAAAAAGCAGAACATCTTGTCTTTCTGTTGTGAATATATTTTTATTTTATATTCCTGCAAATAAGAATAGTCATTGATATAAAATCAAAGCACTTCCTTGTGTAGACATGCTCCAGTGGAAAGGCAATAGGGTGCCTACTGGAGAGGATGCCTATGACAAGGAAAGTGTTAGGACTAGGATTAGTCTGTTTTCAGCACAGGTCCTTCTCTTGCCTGCTCCATGTTAAACAATTGGGCATGAATGGCAAAAGTGAAAACACACAAGGCCATGATAAGTTTCTTCTAGACAGCACTGCTGCAGATGCAGGGTAGGCTACTAAGGCTTTTATTCTGTCAGTCATATTTTTGGCATGGGCAATGAGTTTCAAGGTAGCACAATAATACGCAGTGTATGAAATACAGCATGCGTAAGGGCCAAAGGCAGCTGTGTGTGCTAATGGTCAAATAACTGACTTCCTCATATAGAACTGCCAGACCCTGTATGGACTCCAAGACAACATGGATGTGAAGTGCATGCTAGAAATTCACAAATTGTAATACTGATATTTTAATAATAAATATAAACTATCGATTATTTGTTTATCTATCTTGAAGGGCTTCTTTTTGAATTTACAGCCATTTCTGTTGTTACTAAACTCTCACCATACCACATACTGAAGGGCAGTGCTAGAAGCCTAAGGCTGCGTTATCTTTCCGTAAGCTTGAACCAGTTCAGCCGTAGCTTCTTGCATTTTAAGAATATTTGTGGTCAGCACGTTTCTAGCACAGATCTTCAGTAAGATCCCCAAACGGGCTTTATTGTTTACCTAAGATGGAGACAGCGGTCTTGTATTCCCACTTTAGTCCTGACACTATTAAAGGCTTACTGAAATGAAACCACTGCAGAGAAAGCAATCTGGAAGCAATTTCACCATCTGTAGTATATGAGGAAGTCGGACAGAAATGTTTGGCCCAGGTAAAGAGCACCAAAGTGAGTTGGTTTTAGATAAAGACATCTGTTAAAAGTGGAGCAGTATTCATAACTGCTTTTATATTAAAGTACTGGATGGATTAAAAATGAAAAACCGGAGTTTAGGTTTTTAGTTCCTGCCTTGTGCCATATGCTGCTAGGACAGTCCTGCTTCTAGTCCTGATAATGACCATGATACTGAATTAAGGGGTCATAGTAAATGAGTAAGAGACAAAAAGAGAGAGAAAATGTGGCAATCAATTATAAAAAATTGCTTTATGATGCATGTCAGGATCACTAGCTGGCTCTTTTGCTTGTTTCATTGTGTGTTATTATATTTTACATAACTTACGGAGCGAGATTCACATCACCACAATATAGTGACTCTATCTATGGACACCTTACAGTTCAGAGTGGGCTGCTTGCATGCAGTGTTAGCGTACATAAAAACAGAAAACAAAATAGCACAATGAACTTGGACGCTACTGCACTAACAGAAAACCATATTCTTTTAAGATTATCAGAATTTTGGTCAGCCCTGGAAACTGTACAAGAAGGTTGCAGGGCTGCAACAATTTCAGAATTTCAACAGTTAGCACAAAGACTGTACTGTACGAAATGGCTTCAGGGCAACACATCAACACCCTCTCACTTTTTAGCATTTTTTTTTTCCTCTCAAACAAAGAAGGTGTGGAAACATACTAAATGAACCATTACTTTATGTGGATCCATTACCTAGACATTTCTATAGCAATGCCATCTCTCTCTGCTGCAATTTCCATTGTAACATGTCAGCAGTATATTTCACCTTTATGAAAGTGAAACTGGACGACTTTTAAGAGAATTTTCAATGGTTTTCACACAAATGGCATATTAATATTCCATTTTGAAATGTCACTTCACACAATTCACACTTTACCAAGGTCACTATGATAGTAGGGTGAACCTATTCTGGCAGCACTGGATAATGCTGCAGTTCTTCTCTTCCAATGGCTAACTTTGGCAATTCTTTATTTTAGTTGGAGAAATCTGTCTTGATTCCATTACAAAAAGAGAAAGACATTTTATAACATTGATCACTAATCACACTTTCCCTTTCTATGTAGCGCCATCACTGTAGCTAGTTTTGGAAATGTAGAAAAAAAAGATGCCTGAGTGCATCTGAGCTGGGGCTCATTTTCATGGTGGCAACCTAGCAGATTGGTAGAGTAAGACACTTACGGTTGCTGTGCAAACATGGCTACCATGGCAGGCAACTGCTGTTCCAAAAAGGACAAAGGAGATAAAGAAAGAAATGGGTATTATAGTTAAATGAATTAAAGTGATGGACTTAAAACCACATGGCTGCAAGTTAAATCCCCTTCACTGTCTTATATTACTGTCCTAGCAAATCCAACAGTACAAATATTGAAGCAGTTTTGCTAAGTACTAGTGATTTGTGAATGATTTTAGACATAAGTGTCAGCTAAATGATAAAAAAAAAAGTTTTTGTATGATGTCTTATGGCATGTTGTCAATTTCTGAAGATGTGAGAGATGTGTACAGAGCCTCATCAATTTCTTTCAGTATACATGATGTGACACCATCTTTCACATACCATATGAAACATTGACAACATGGAAATGAGAGACAGTCAGCTACATCTGCTGGGATCCTGTGGTAGAGTGCATCAGCAATTCTTGCATCATTTTATGGCAACTGGCTTTAGGATGTGGTACCTTCAGTGGTTTAGTGGTTGCTTTTAGATACTGCTGATGCCCATGTAGCTGTTGGCCTAGAGTGGTGTTTGTTCAGGGCTGTCGATAACAGGAGATTGGTTAGGTATACCATTTTAAAATATGTGAGGGTTGACTATTTCCATATTAACCAAATTACAACATGTACAGTATTACAACTGTACAAACAAAATTGCTGTCCCACAAAAAATGGCCAGTGTAAAAATGCTGCCAACGATTTTAGCTCAACAATTAATCTCTGTTTTGAGCATTACATTTCATGCTACATATTCTTCTACAAGGTAACTTCCAAAGCAGATACTGAGATTCTGACAAAAGACTGAAAATGTGTTGCATATAAAGATGATCCATGCAATACTCACAAAAAAGGTATATGAAATTAATGGATATAAAAACAGTTCACAGTAAATAATTACATAAAATAATTAGCAGGATAACACATCCAGAACAAAAAAAATAAAGCCTGCTTAGTTGTGTTGATAAGATCACAAAGAGCGCTATATATTGTTTCATGCCCAACTATTGTATCTATATAAAAAAAATCTTCTGGAATTATTGTTGCCACCTGGCTTTTAAGTTTATGTATTTACGTTCACAAAATTGGGCTTACTTTAATTCAGCTTGCTTAGAGCATATTTATGATTAAGGACATGTTTGTGTGCTCGCTTAGCCAGATGCGGCACGACCCTGCATCAAGGCCAGTTCATCCTGACTTCACACTGTTTATAAAATTGATCAAAAGATGAATAATACCTCTTTATCAAATCACCTAGTCTTTGGGTTTTCTTTGTTTAAAAGAAAAGAAATTCATGTTGTCTTGTGTTATAAACAAGTATACCTTTATAATTTATTCTCAAGTCATAAAAGGGGATATTGTGTTTACCCTGTCATACACATAATTTTTGGGGAAATCTTAAAGCCACCCAGAAAGACCACCCTGAGTTGGGAAAAAAGACATGCTGTCACTAACCACATCTCCTTTATCACCCACAGCTCCCAATGCACACTCAAGTGAGCAGTAGTGATCCATTTCAACCACTACCCTGAAGCCCTGTCCGTTCTGGGACTCTGATATATGACCAACAACTCCACTGGAAGTGAGTATTTAGGTTGGGCCAAGCAATTGAGACATCTAAGAGCACTCAACTATCTTCAGCTTGACTTTTCTTTATTTGTATTGGAATCCTCAAGTGCTGTTTATTTTGACCTTTTTTCACCCTGCCTGGAAGCCTAATGCTCCTTTTGTATATTCTTCTGTTCCGTATTCAGTGCGTGCTTAAGATAGAACTGGATTTTGTACTGCCTTAAATCTGGGAAAGGTGGAATTAAAATTATTTCATGTCTATGCAGAACTGAAATTAATTTATTGTATCTGAAGTGAACTTATGCCCATAATTCATTTATATCATGAAAATTTTAGAGTTGTCGTGTATCTGTGAGAACAGAACAATGTGTTTTCATGAATCTTGGCATCAAGAGCGCTGTAGTGCCAAATTTCATGCAGAAGTAAAGTGGCTTGTATTATCACATGTGAAAAATAACTTCAATTTATGCTTTCTTGTGATTGAGTGAACTGACGCTGATGAATTCTACTTTCAAGGACAACCTTTCATTACACGGACACCACATGAAAAACTGTATTTCATATCACAATTGGAGTCTTTCTTTATCTAGGTGTACTGGTTGCTTCCAATATCCTCAATTTTGACCAACAGCAGCTTACTTTAAATTGTTCGGGAGAATTTGGAGTGAGTGTTGTAATTTACCTAGGAGAAAATCATGTGTTAAACCTAAAAGAAAAAGTGTACAAGTCCAAGAAATTTGACAATTATGGGTCTTAAATCCTTTTTTATCAAAACCATTTAGGGATTTAAGCTTTAGATATATTTTTTTATTATTGAGAAATATAAATTGCATATATTGTTGCTGGAAGGCTAAAGCAGCTAACTTATTCAAAACCAAGGAATCCTTTGTTGATCTTGCAAAGAAGAAAGCCACCAGATCTTTTGGACAGCTAGCATATTCCTTATTCACAAAGTAAATCACATTGTACAGTGGCACACCTTGCTGACATTAGGACAGCAGTATGACGGCATTACATATATTACATGAAGCAAGAGTAGCCTGTGTGCCAGACTATTATTCTTTCTGCTGCAGAAACATCTGAAAACTGATTTTTTTTTCTTCTCTGTGCTGCATCACCCAATCATCCCCCAAGATACAGGCGCCTTCAGTCTGCTTCAAGCACCATTTGCAGTTCACCTCATTTTTACAATTAGAACATTCAAGGTTATTTTAAAGTCTGTTCACTGTCTGCACACTCCAGGATGTAATCGCTCTGTAAACTGGATGTGTTCCACAACAAAGTCAGTGTATAATGGCAGCGTGCAATGTCTCCTTGTTGTATAATCATATAATACTACAACTACCACGATAACAAATTATAATTTATTCACAGAAAAGTATTGACAAGAAGGAGGATCTTTTTAAGGTAAGAAAGCACTACACATTCCAGCATGCCAAGGCTCATGAAACTACTGGTGTTTTCTTCAGCCCTGTAATCTGGAGAGCATGCCTAGAATACTAGTCCAGTGGCTTTGACAGAGGGCTGGCTATTATGGTACAGAGAACAGAAGACTTACTGGAGCAATGAAAGGAGATGGTCTATACTGATGCTAGTAGTAACTGGAAGAAATTAACATGATCAGAATAGGAAGTACAAACTTCCCATGTAATTGCATTTATTCTCTTGTCATTTGCACATATAGGCTCCAGTGTTTACAGGCATTCCGGTACTGAGTTAACATGGAGTCTTGTTTTTTTTAATATTTAACTTTTTAAACCTTCTTTAGTTGGCTATTATGACATTTTCTCAACTATGCCCTTTCGTCCTGTGTCATTCTGTATAAGCTCATTGACTGCTTTCCATTTTCTCATGGTTTTGTGATCGTCACCAGACAGGCTTCACCTGCTAACTTGCATTACAGCACAGCAATAAACTGTGCCTTTAGTAGTCACTCCATATTAACCAAAGACCTTCCTGTCTATTCAGTGTCCCTCGAATTCCAAATGTTCCTATTCATGACTAGGGTAGTTCCATAACAAAAGGTAAGATTGGTGCTCCTCCATAAATAAGGATACTTGGCAGTCCACATATACTTTACTTGCCTGGCGACAAATACATAGATATTACTTACCGAAGTCACTGAAGCAGCCAAAGGGAATCAGAGAAACCAAGTGTTTCAGAGCACAAGGAATTTTAAAATAAGATGAAAGTCACAACATATGGGTCTTGGATTTCTTTTTAAAATCTGTTATTATCAATTTTTTGCTATCTATTTTCTCTATTAGATATTGTTATATGTTAATAATTACCACATTGCTTTAATAGTTTCTATACATTGTCTTTAATCTAGAGTGATTGAAATAATAACAGGGAGGCAAGTGTTGGGCAAAATTGCCACTTTCTTTCCTACACGGTTTATCAAGGCTATTGAGGTTGCTCCACAATAACTAGAACAACTGCAGTTAAAAAAGACACTGTTTGGTTAATAAGTGGTATACAACCAAAAGAGTTTTACTTTTATGTGTGTCGCGATTAACTCTGCATGTTCGTTAGTACTGGTGTTAGCAAATCCCTATGTAGAGAATTCTATGTGGAATATTGAAGAGTGACAGGCAAATGACACCACTCAAGACTTTGTCTGGCTAGGATCTTTATAAGTATGTGTGTGGAGAGAACTCTATGTGGAGTATTGCAGGGTGAGGGGCAACTGGCTCCACCCAAGACGTTGTCTGAATAGGATTGCTATTTGTATATGTGCATCTGTGTATAAGTTAATGAACCCATAGACATTCCTGGGAAGTCAACTTCAGGATAATACAGATGTCCTCTAGTACTGTGGCCAGATTACTCTATCTCTGACTCGTCTGTCTAGATCACATTTTTCCAGAAGTCCTACTCTTTGCCTGGGTATTCATGGGCAGACTTTAGTCTTTCCCTGGTCCTATTTCTTCTGATATACCTCTCATTTAGATCTAATTTGTGCAGCTGTTTTCTAATGGTAGACTCATGCATTTTGGCATGAACAGTGGCCACAGATACCTGGAGGTCCCATGATTAGATTCTTAAGTTCTTAAAGACTTCTTACAACATCCTGCATTCTGCTCTTGGGTCAAAGTTCCAGGGGAGGCCTGGACTACACAAGTTGAATGTTATTTGAAATATTCTCCACTGGTAGATGATCTTCTGGACAGAGACATGGTAGATTTCCAATTGTTTGGAGATCTTTTGAAATATCTTCCCAAACTCTTGGCATCTATAATCTTCTATTTATAGTTCTCAGAAAGCTATTTTTTATTTATTGGTGACTATAAAATGCAAGTGATGTATGATGATTGTTACATTGCATTACCTTTATCTAAAGATACTATTTAAATTAAGATGAACTCTTTATATGGGGTGTACTTATTTTTTCACTTGACTATATAAATAGATGTGTTATTCTTTTTAATTTGTAAAGTGCTTCAGATAAAATTTACTGTTACATAAACAAACTTAGTCTGAAATCCTGAAAACATTTTAAAGATAAGAAAGCAGACAAGCACAACACTGGTCATATGAGCCATCAGGATGTTAGACTTCTGACAATATACTAAGCCTAAATTCAGCAGTTCTATTCAACCACTGCAATGTCAGGTCTCACAACTGCGAAGCAGCAGATTTACAGCCTCAGGTCAGCGACTCTGTTACTTAGTAACACATCACTTTCACTTATCTACTGGGGAGTCTAAGGAACCACCAAGATATGACAAATCACTTAGTCTTGAAGCCAGTTTTATGTATTCTAGGTTTTGGTGACTCTACAGTTTACTGCTACTAGTCTGTTGTTTAAGTTATGATTACACAATGCTCTATCTCACTGGTTGTTGTCCAACATGAGGTCATTCCAGTGCCTGGCCCTGTCTGTCCCCTTTTCATTGACCTAACTCTCTATTATAAAAAAAAAATCTTGGGAGAGAATGACTAGGGGAGACAAGACATGATCTTCACAGAAGACACTTAAAAGACTCGTGAGACGAAAGAGATTGGCCATGGAGCATCTCGCAGGGACCTTAAACATGAGACTGTGTGTCAAGAGATTGACCCAAGACCGTCTCACGGGGACGTAGTACATGAGATTCTTGCAAGACACACCCTACTTACAACCAATATCAAATAAGACCACGGGCAGCAAAACACTCAGTCATGTCAAGGTTTTGAGCACACACCGATCAAGGGCTCTCAACACATATAAAGCGTATAAGGATAATACGTTACAGATGAAAAAGACAACGACTAAGTGAATAAGAAAGAGCAGCGTGGAGAAAAGAGATTCAAAAGTGATGGAGACAAAAAAATGCAAAAAATAAAAAGAATAGTCGAGGTGCAAATTCAGAAAATAAGGAAAGTAATAATTAGCCCAGAACAAGTGGAATTGAAAAAAAGCACGTCCAATCGGGCTCAGAATTAAAAGACAAAGAGTAAAAGACCAAGTAGAACTCCATAAAGACGTTCAAAAATGTTGGTGCTATACACATGCAGAGCAGGTTAGAGATTATGAAAGCAGTGGAATTGGAAAGGCTCAAAAAAAAAAAAAACAATGGCGCAATACACATCCAGAGAAAGGTAAAGAATATGAAAGCAGGAAGATTCGAAAGTATTGTAGTGTCCCAGGCAAGTTGAAGCCTTTTTTTTCGGAGTGACTGTTAGGTTCAATTGAGGGAGGGCGGAGTACAACATGGAAGACTGATAGCGGGGTATTGATTGATGCGGTAAGGGGGAGTTGGAGAGGGTGCTAGAAGGTTGTGTTTGGGGTTACAAAGTCGGCGTTCTTTTTCTTGATTGTTCAAGTAAAACTTTTGTGAGACTTTACTATGTCTGTCTGTTTTTATTTTTTACTTCTTCTCTTTTTGAGCCGGACACGGAGGTCGCTACAGTATCAAAAAAAGATAGTAAAGATCGTATTAGCACAAACAAGGAAATTATTACTTGAAAAAAGGGAAAATAATCAGCACGGACCAGGTGTAATTGAAAAATTAGCAGGACAAAGCAAGGTCAGAAATAGAAGACAAAGAGTAGAAAACAAAGTAAAACGTCATAAAGAGGTTAAAAAACAAGGGGGCCAAACACATGCAGAGCAGGTTAGAGATAATGAAAACTGGAATTTAAAAGACTCAAAAAAAACATTGGTGCGAAACAAATGCAGAGCAAGATACAGAATATGAAAGCAGAAAAAAAACGAAAGTGTCAAAAGAAAGAAAGTAAACATCGCATTAGTGCAAACAAAGAGAAATCATTACTCGGAGAAATAACGAAAAGGCGAATAGAGATCGAATATAAGGACATAGGTGATATGTCAGAAGTACGTAAATATTGTAAGGCTTTGAAGTTTAAGTCAGAGAATTTCAAAACGGGGTTTACCTCACATTCATTTATTGGTTACTTTGCAAAAAAAATTATTAACTGCTGATGATGTAGATCGCTTTGTCTGTGCTGAAATTCCAAACGGAGAAACCTATCCTGAATGATGGTACAAAGTCATTAAACACATGTCTCACGGACCTCATTTAAAAGATTCAGCATGTTGGGACTTGAAAGATTCCAAAATTTTGTTTTTAGCAAAGTTCTGAAATAAAAGTGAAACTAATGAAATAGCAGCAATTCAAAGAAAAAAAAATCTTAAAAGTGTGTATCTGGAAAACCAAACACGGGGGTTGGCGAGCGAAGCAAGCAGGGGGCGAAGAAGTTTTAGAAATGTACATGACAACCAGCATTTTACAAAGGGCACATTCTCCTACATGTAATCTCTGAAATACATGATCCACCTGGCTGAGTAAAAATAAAAATATTTCTTTCTTTATGCAGAGACAAACATTTGTCATCCAAAAAAGCAGCAGCACCCAATTGGGAAACTCTGACAGCACAAATAAAACAGTGGCAGGACGCCATCATTTACCTTGTTCAGCAGCTAGACAGACAAGTAAGGCATAGTTATTATGAATGGTGTGGCCACCAACAAAAACAGACAACTGCATCCTCTAAAGTCAAGCTACTGGAAAGAATCAAAACAGCTAATGAGGAACTGACTGTCTAGACTTAAGAACACCTTCCTCTCACTGCATAAGCAATTAAACAGAAACAAAATCATTAGCTGGCAGAAGATGGGCTGGTTTTGGAAGACTGGACACCTGCCATTCAGAATGACACACTGAGCCCCAGAGATGCTGAATATCATATTGCAACATAGAACAGTCTTCAGGAGAAACCAAGATATTACCAACTCACTGACAGACTAGTGACACCGTTACTGGAAACCATACAGAACTAGGCTAAGCCTGTTTCTTGTTTTGCTTCACTGCTTTTTTTCCCAAAGGCTCCTGAAACCAACTGTGAAATGTATCGATGTGTTTTATTCCTGCCTCATATATGATTCATAAAGCTTGTATGACTCTGGTAAGGCTCAATGGGGTGGCAGTGACTATGTTGGTATCATCATGCAGAAGACAAGCATTAACTTTGAACCTTCATTTCTCTCACTGAAGTGTTTTTTTTTTTTAAACACTTTATTTCATAGATATGTTTTTTTTAACTTTTGAACTGGGAAATGCAAGTTACAAATATAGGACAGCAGTTTGTGCTGGACACTGCTTGATCCTCGTATAATAGAAATATGAGATTTCCTGAAAAAATGATGTCTGGTTTGTAAAACATAATACTAAGTTTACACAGTTTTGAAGTAACACAGTGCGTCCAAACAACAACTTACTGCTCAAAGCAAGGACAAAAGCTATATATTTGTTATCTATCCATCTGTTAATTTTCTGAAGTTGACTTGGAACCAGCCTTGGACAGGATGCTAGTCCAATGAACATTCTACACTCCTTAATTTTTTTTATTATTTACTTACTGTATTTCCCTGAGCTTTTTATCTTCAATTCAACTTTGTCATATTGCTAAATAACAGAAGTATCCAACTCTGATCCTGAACGGCGGCAGCTGCCGGTTTTCATTTGAACCATTTTCTTAGTGATCATTTATTGCTGCTAATTAAGATTTTGCTCTCATTTGCATTAACTGACTTAGTATTTAAGATGTAGTTTTCTTGATTAGCAGCCAAACAATAATGAGTTACAAAATGAGCCACCACATGACCAGCTAACCTTTGCCCATTATGCAATATTTGAAAATAAAGAAAGGTGAACATCTAGCAGACATTAAGCAGATGCTTATGACTAGCATTGAATTAACAGTATAACTGACATCTGGCATTGATAAAAATAAAAATAACTGCTGTAGAATCTGAATGCAAAGTGCTCTGGGATAAATAAGTAGCATTTGAAGATAGATAGATAGATAGATAGATAGATAGATAGATAGATAGATAGATAGATAGATAGATAGATAGATAGATAGATAGATAGATAGATAGATAGATAGATAGATAGATAGATAGATAGATAGATAGATAGATAGATAGAGAAGGAACAACATCGGAATTGAAGAACTTTCTGAAAACCATGAAAGTCCTGACCCAGTAAAATTTGTAGTCAAATTATTTTGCAAAATAATAATAGACTTAAAATCTGACACTAGAGATATCCCCACCCATGCACCTATGTTAGTATTTATATAGCAAGAAAAAGAAAATCAGTGCTACATACTGACATATGGCGTTATCGTTGTAAACCACGTCATACAAAATGGTTTAAAAACCTTTAAATGAAATTTTTATTTCAGAAAATTTTAAAGGTAATATATAAAATACGGTACAGGATAAGTATTACATTTTTTAGGTATACACTTATTTGTTTTATTCTTTCTTAACTGTAAACTTAAAAAAAAATTTTTGATAATGCCTTCCTGACCAAAGCTCTAGCTGAGGCAATGGGACAATATTTTTAATGCGATAAACAAGCCATATTAATCATAAATATTAATGTGTTAATTTTCACAGGCCTACTAACTTAGCTTAAAAATCCACAAACAGGAAGTTTGCAACGCAGTAACATAAATTACCATGAGACAAAAGTTTTGTCCATTAAAATATAACTTGCACATTTAAGGAGTTTTTTTTTTTTATTTCACTCAGTTTAAAGAAAATGAGACATGTATTACAAATACTAGAGCTCAATACTCTTAGTGCAGAAGGACCTGACAAACCTCTGACACTTTCAGTACTACTGGATGCTATAAACTCACTCCAAAGTGGAAACCAACAGGCCCTGATGGCTTTTCAGTGTAATTTTATTACAACAAAATTCAAATAAGTTAGCTCCATTATTATTAGCAACATTCATACAGATTTTACCTCAAACTTTTGACCAAGCATCAATTACTATTTGTCTAAAGAAAACATGAAGATTTACTGCAATGTGCATCATACAGACCAATTTCAAATCTGAATAATGATGTTGAAATATTCTCCAAAGTTTTAGCTAGAAGGACAGAGAAAGTGCTTCCTTCTCTATTATCACAAGACCAAACAAGATTTATAAAAGGCATACACTAAGCTGTGTTTGTTAAATGTAATATACTCTTCACCCACAAAATCGAACACACCAGAGACCTCATTATCTTTATACATAGAAAAAGCCTTTGAACAAGACTATATAGTCTATTCACCATGTTTCATAAATTTGAATTTGGCCCAAATGTATACACACGGATAAAATTAATTGATACCAGTCCAGAAGCCTCAGTTCGTACTAACATCATGAACTCAGCCTAGTTCAAACTAGAACGTGGTACTTATCAAGGCTGTCCTCTATCACCATTGCTTTTTGCAACAGCCATTGGCCATTCATTTTAGAAATGCATCAGAGATAAAGGGGATTATCAGAGGAGGACTTGAACCAAAAATATCACTATACGCAGATGATATAGTACTGTATACAGTAATCCCTCGCTATATCGCGCTTCGCCTTTCGCGGCTTCACTCCATTGCAGATTTTATATGTAAGCATATTTAAATATATATCGCGGATTTTTTGGTGGTTCGCGGATTTCTGCGGACAATGGGTCTTTTAATTTCTGGTACATGCTTCCTCAGTTGGTTTGCCCAGTTGATTTCATACAAGGGACGCTATTGGCAGATGGCTGAGAAGCTACCCAACTTACTTTTCTCTCTCTCTCTCGCGCTGACTTTCTCTGATCCTGACGTAGGAGGATTGAGCAGGGGGGCTGTTCGCACACCTAGACGATATGGACGCTCGTCTAAAAATGCTGAAAGATTATCTTCACGTTGCTACCTTCTGTGCAGCTGCTTCCTGAAGCGACATGCTGCACGGTGCTTCGCATACTTAAAAGCTCGAAGGGCACGTATTGATTTTTGCTTGTTTTTTTTCTCTGTCTCTCTCTCTCTCTCTGCTCCTGACGGAGGGGGTGTGAGCTGCCGCCTTCAACAGCTTTGTGCCGCGGTGCTTCGCATACTTAAAAGCCAAACAGCCCTATTGATTCGTTTGCTTTTCTCTATCTCTCTGACATTCTCTGCTCCTGACGCGCACTCCTTTGAAGAGGAAGATATGTTTGCATTCTTTTAATTGTGAGACAGAACTGTCATCTCTGTCTTGTCATGGAGCACAGTTTAAACTTTTGAAAAAGAGACAAATGTTTGTTTGCAGTGTTTGAATAACGTTCCTGTCTCTCTACAACCTCCTGTGTTTCTGCGCAAATCTGTGACCCAAGCATGACAATATAAAAATAACCATATAAACATATGGTTTCTACTTCGCGGATTTTCTTATTTCGTGGGTGGCTCTGGAACGCAACCCCCGCGATGAAGGAGGGATTACTGTATATCAAATCTAAAAATATCTTTACCATTAGTACTTAACCCATTAGCAGAATTTCAAAAGTCATCTGGACTCAAAATTAACTTGAATAAAAAGTGAGCTTTTCCCAGTGAACTCTCTAGTACACCATACTATATTGAACATCTAGCTTTTCATTCTATCAAAACATTTTAAGTATCTAGGGGTAAACACCACAAACAAATAAAAAGATTTTTTTTAATACAATTTGGTAACAGCATGGAAAACAATCAAACAAGATGGAATTGATGGTCTTCCCGTCACCTCACATTAGCAAGGAGAACCAGTATTGTCAAGATAAACATCTTTCATAAGCTTGTACTTCTTTTTAAATGTATTCCTATATAAATTAAAAAATCGTAACATTAATCCACATCCAGGGCTAGAGGATGGTAATCAGCTGTAAAAGCCCCTGTTAAGTTATAGTTCGGCTCTATTTGCTAGCAATATGCTGCTTACATTATGTGTTACACTGGTGCTGCTGTTTCAGGTGTCTGTTGCTGCATACTGTGACCAATATCACCACTAGCTCCTCGGCTGCTTACAGCTGCGCAAAGATGGCCGATCAAAGATGGATGCCGCTGGCTGTATGAAGACGGCTGGCCCAGCTGCCAGAGCTGTCACAGTATGCAGAAACAGATGCCTGAAACAATGGCACCAGTGTAACACATACTGCAGTGTAATGTGGCAAAGCATGCCATTGGCTGCTTCTAACATTACTATACCTTACTAGGTAACAGGTATGTGAATTCACATAGTGTAGCAGCTCATGGAATATAAAACACAAGAGAAATTTTTCATAAATAAAAAATATTTTATGAGCCATTGCTTTGTGTACTTTTCAGGAAAATTAGTGTTTTGGGAAAAAATATTTAGATTTGGGCCAAAAACAGCCCTGAAAGAGTTAAGGAACTACGCTCAATTCTAACCTCACTTATCTGGAATTCAAAACATCCACGCATTCAAAAGGCAACTCTACAAAGACCTAAAGCAGAAGATGACATGGCAGTACCCAACCTTCAATTTTATTACTGAGCAATACACACTATAAAGACCAGAAAATCCGCACAGATTAATGAATCTACACTGGCGTAGTCATCAATGTAAATTATATCTTGCTGTGCTTATTTATACGCCCAGCTAGCAGTCCCAGTAAATACTAACTTTTATCAATAAACCAATAATCCAGTGTTCTACTAATCACTCAGAATATGGAACCAGTACACACTTCAAGGCAGAGAAGCTTTTATCTGTTGTTTCTCTACACAATGATCATATTTTTCAACCTTCTCAACCCTACACTGAATTTGACAGCTGGAAAACTTTTGTTAATAAATTACTTGGAAAACGGCATATAGATACCGTTTTTGCATCTTGTGAACAATTCCTCTTCAAAGTTAATTTCCAGGCAGCACAATTTTTCCATTATTTCCAAATTACAAATTTTGTAAAAAGAAACTTAACCAATGTTCGAAACCTTTCACCTATTTCTATTCCAGAGGAAATACAGATTAGTCTTGAAGATTCAGACAGCATCTTAACAATTTATAAAAACATCTCAAAGAATCTTCCCTTCAACAGTCATAGAGTACGGTGGGAAAAGGGCCTTTCAATTAATATCTCAGAAAAGGAGTGGAAGTCAGCCATACACAGAATACACTCTAGCTCTATATGTGCAAAGCATTCAGTAATTCCACTTAAAATCTTTAACTGATCACATTAATCCCATTTAAAAGTGTGAAAAATTTATTAAGGGCAGGATCCAACCTGCAAACGTCGCAATCAAGCTCCAGCCTCACTGGGCCACATGTTTTGGGAGTGCACCAAATTAATATCATTTTGAACTAATCTTTGAATACTTATCAAAGAGCCTTGTTTGATGACTCCCAACCCATTAACAGCTATGTTTGGTGTACCACAATACTAGCACATAGCAATCTAAATCTAGCTTAGACAACCTGTCCAGAATGTATTTAAAGCATGGCAACACTTAATGTTTTTGAATAACTATTCATATAAAAGGAAAAGGATGTTTTGCTTTTTTATTTTTATTTGTTAATTTATTTTCTTATTCTCTTGGATCCTATCTCTTTCTCTCTGGAGGAAACTGAACTCTTGTATTCTGAGGTTTTATTTTTTCCCTGTTTTTTGTTTATTTTTTTTTTTAATTCTTATGGTGTTTTTTAGATTGATTTTGAAGTTATTTGTTGTAAAAGTTATACAAATTTTATCTGCTTGATTGTATACTATATTACTTTCTTGAAATAAAATTATTAAAAAAAGTGAACAAATCAATAGTAATGTTGATCTGTTCAGGTCCACAAATCATCTTGAAGATATGGAAATGTCTGGTATGACAGAACGGAAGTACTAACAAGCTATGGAATTAAATAAAGAGTGTAATTAACAACAAAAATTATCTTCTAATTAAGAAACCGGTTGGAGTGAAATTTGTTGCCCAGACTTAGCTGGTCATCTGATGGATTACTTCACATTTCATTTTTGTTTATCTGTCATTTAAGGGAAAAAGAAGCAATTAGGAGAAATGAGGGTCTAAAAACAAAGCAATTAAAGTGAAGGGAAAAGCAGTGAATTAACAGCAGAAACTGTCCACTGATTAAGAAAGTCACAGGAAGGAAACCCAATAGCCACTGTTGTCCTCCAGGATCACAGTTGGATACTTCTGCTATGTATTGACAACTCTGTGATAGGTGCTATATAAAGTAAAGTTACCGACTGATAACCAGTAGAAGAACTGGAAAACTTATACAGCCTTCTGGGCGGCACCTGGGCCATGTTGAGAGTATAAGTGGGATGAGGGATGTTGTGGTCATAATGAATAATGATCCATGAAGAATTAGTGCAACACAGGGATTCTGTTCCCTAAACATGACATTAGCCATGGTTGTGTCTGTAGATGGGAGATATTAAAAAAAAAAATCTCAAATAATCCTGGAGCAATGCCAAATGCCAAGTACAGTGATGTTACTACTTTTGTATCCCATAAGCAGTCATTACCTGTATCTGTAACCAACAGCACTTGAGCATTTCCTGTCAACTCCCCTTCTCCCTTCCTTGGCCCATAACTCTTGGCTCACAAATCTAATCAATCTGTAAAAAGATTAAAGATTAGTGACAATGGCCTGGAAGTGTTTCAGCAAGTAGGAGTTCAGAGATTAATGCTGTTTGCCTGCTGATAATGATCCACAAACATAGGCTGCAGGCGGCCTCACAGAATTCTTCAGTGCAAAGTACTCTGGGAAATGTCTTATTTTGCACATGCTTTTTACTTTTCAGGTGATTACTCAAGCTGCTTTCAAATCCAAAATGCTAGCGGTATATGCACTCATTCACATTTTCCTGGCAAAAACAAACAGTGTATACAAATACATCTGACAAGATTTAATCATATTATGAACAGACAAAGGCCTACCATCACCAGTTGTTTTTGTACAAGCAGGTAGTTAATCTTCATATGATTTTGAATGACTCTTTAAACATACTGCAAACCCCAAGGGAAACTGCTGTTCCCTGTGCTAGAGACTGAACATGGTAAAACTCCCGACTGCTATTCAAAAGGCTGAAGTCTCCACAGGGGACTCTACCTCCAAGACTCCAAGAGGAAACTGCCCCTTGTTTTGATGCAGTGCACCATGGGACTCTGCTGTCTATTGAGTTATTGAGCTTATCCATTAATTGCTTTAGTACTATTTGGGCACTGGTAATGAGGTTCCGAAAGCTGGTATCAATACCAAAGTCAAAATTTTAGTACCATCTGAACACCAATAGTCAGTAAAAGGCTACTCTGCCTGTTACTTCTTGGCAGATACATACATTATGAACTACAGTTACAGTGATGCAGTTGAAACAAAAAAGACTGAAATAGGGTAACTTTTACTAAAGTAGAGGAGCTTCTGTAAGATGAGGTCTGCTGTTGAGAGTTAAAGCGGTAACTAGCATATGAGAGGAAAAGAAATGAAAGCAGATCATTCTGTCTGCTGGTATAGTAGGAGTAGCAGCTATGAAGAAAGAAACTCTGCTACTGCAGAGTGTCTTATCTGTTTCCACCATAGCTGAGACACACACTAAAAAGTTACAATGTTAACTTGTAATTTGTACTTCTATGCTCCAGGAATGTGTTTATGCTACAGATTCCAACTCACACCCTTGTTCCTTTTGTTTGATTAATATTAAATATATATACTTGGCAAAAAATGTAAAAATATCTGATTACAAGCATTTGTTTTTTACTTAATCACAAGTGGGTTGAGTGACTTGCTCATAATTGCATGGAGAGCTGAAGGCAGGAACTGAATCAGCAATCTTGCACTTTAACATCTAATGCTACAACCTGGGTTTTTATTAATACTTTCACTGACTTGCAAAAGTCTGTCTGACAAAGTCTTCAGTCTCCACATAATGAAGCCTTACCATAAAACAATAGTTTATTACCGAACACCATACTTCAGGTGAAGTCTTATCAACTATATACAAAGACAGGGTCGAAAATTTGGAAAGAACAAAGGGGACAGATTTCCAATATGGTAATAGCACGGCTGCAGATGCAATCATAATTGCTGCAGTTATGGCTCAACTGGATATAAACTGGGGAAGACGAAATTGCTTCATGAGTTTGTCTATGATCACAAAAAAGCATTTCCACATCTTTCATATGGATGGGGAAAAAGAACTGAGCTCATCTCTATAAGTAACTGGAGCTTGAGTCATAATATCACAACTAGTTAAGCACCTCTATCTGTCTCTTCCACATAAAGAACAGGAAAAAAAAATGATATTGTGGGAAACCTTGACTATTGCTCCAACAGAGGATGGTTCCTGTTTCTCATCCAATCCTGTCAGGATAGGCTCTGACATCTGTTACCATGGATACCTATTGTTACCTATTGAAGGCATGTGACATTGCTTTCTGTATGGGAGACTCAGATGCCTACAAAACAGCTAGGTCCAATCTGAGGAAAGGCATTAAGGAGGAAAAGTGCTGCTACAAAGCAAAAAAAAAGAGGAGCATTGTAACAGCTATGACTCACAACGCCTTTGGCAGTGCATTAGGTCCATCACAGACTAGAAGTGTAATACCTATTCAACCAATATTTGAAACTCGTTTCGGCCTGATGACCTCAATCGCTTCTTTGCACGGTTTGACAAGGACAGCAACCAAACTAAACCAGCAAAAGGCCCCATTATGCACTCTGGTGCTGAATGCACATGAGGTAAGCACTTTTCTTCATCAATAACACTGAGGCACCGCAGGACTATGTACTGAGCCCTATCCTTTACTCCCTCTTCACAAACAACTGCAAACCTACCCATGATACTAACATCAAAATAAAGTTTGCAGACAACACCACAGTGATAGGCCTGATCTACAATAATGATGAAGCAGCCTACAGAGAAGAGGTCAAAAATCTGGAGAGTTGCAGCCAGAACAACAACCTTGCACTCAATTCTAAGAAAACAAAGAAATTGATACTGGACTTCAGGAGACTGAACTACAGTGGACACCATCCCATAAGAATTAATGCCAAGAGGGTTGAGACAGTCCAAACTTTCAGACTCTTTAAAGTCCACATTAGACAGGACCTGTCATGGACAGCAAACACAACAGCAATGCCAAGAAAAGTCTTCAGAGGCTTCACTTTCTGGGGAGCCTGAAGAAAGCACAACTCCTACAACACCTTCTGGTTAACTTCTACAGGTGTACCACAGAGACTGTCATCACGTACTGCATTACAGCATGGTACTCTGGCAGAACATCTGAGAACAGGAAGGCCCTACTATGCATTATCAAAACAGTTCAAATAATTACCGGAACTCAGGTACCATCACTGAAAGATGTCTTCACTACCTGCTGCATCATAAAAGCAAAGAACATTTGTAAAGATCCAACCAACCACAGCCATAACATTTTTACTCCTATGCCCTCTGCAGGTGCTTCAAATCCTTCCATACCTGCACTACCAGGCTGAAGAACAGCTTTTATCACAAAGCAATCAACCTATTAAATGCACAGCGATCACTGCCTCTTCCTATAACAGAAAGCAACACTGACTGAACTGAACATCTGAATCAACCACACATAGTCACACACTTATGCATGACCCATGTAGAACTCATGACCATTACATTGACTTTAATCTTTGTGACTTCCCTGATTATTTATCAATTTATGCTTACATGTTTACCTTTACTATGTGTATATTTAGAACTGTTAATAGAAATAGTGCATCTCATAGTTTAAAGTTTACTTAGTTTATTATCTACTCATATATACTTTTATCTAAGGCATCTATAGACTTGCTTCAAATTGCAGTGCATTGTACAGTGAAAATAAAGGTATCTTGCATTTGTTCAAGTGTGACAGTCTGAGGTCCTCTCGACCCCTTGAACCCTCTGACCACTCTTCAGACACCAGGTAAAAGTCCAATAATTATTTATTTGGACAATAATAAAGTGCACAAAGCACCTACACTCCACAATACTCATATAATAAATCAATAATCAATAATAAACAATCAATACAATCCTCCACTCCCAGACGCGTTGCCACCCTTCCACCCAGCTCAGCTCAATGTTCTGGTGTTTCACTGTCCTTTTTATAGTCCTTGATCCGGAAGCGTTTCACCCTCTCTGTCCATGTGACCTGGAACACTTCTGGGTCAGATAAAAATCCTTCTTTTCTTCACCCAGGAAGCACATCGCTCCCTTTGTCCATGTGACTCTGATGTACTTCCTGGGCGTAAGGCAAATAGTCTCTGTGCCTCCCTGCAGCGTCTTCTAGTGGGCCCCAAGGTATCCAACAGGGCTGAGAATAAAACTACATTGTCTAGTATTCCCTGCTGGCATTCGGGGCACCTCCATGCTGCAGGAAGGGCTCCACCTGGCAGCCTGGGGGTATTGGCCGGGATGAAAGGCCGGCCACATATCACACAAGCAAGTCTGAAAATGAATAAATTAATATTTCTCAGGTTTAAAGTCACATTACCTCCTCTTCAACTATATGGCTAGCACCATTTTGTGAAAGAAAGGCTTTAGCTAAAAGAGTAGAACAATGTAGTACTTCAAATAGAGTCCTGGGGTCAGTCTGCGCGAAAAGGAACAGGCAATTAGGACAATGCAGTGCTGAAATCTCGACTCTACTTAAAGCAATATGGGAGATATTAATGGGATATTTAAAACAAATTACAAAAATACATTGTTAAAAAAGCACCCCTCAAGATTTTATTTCATGCATCAGCAAAAATGCATGTGACCACAGCATGGAGTCAATTGCAGGGCCATTCAGTACTGCCAATCATTCCGTCTGTCCTTCTTTCGCTGTGGGAAGCTGAAGCTTGAAAAGATTTTCATGTTGTTCCTCCCAACTGCTGTGCAACCTTCCAAAAGTCGTCTGCATCCTGCTGAGGATCTGTATCAACAGCCAGAACTCCTGCTGTGCAGTGAAATAGCAGCTTGAATCTTTTCCTTCTCACACATTCATGATCCAGAAGTTATAATCACCTGCCACTTCACTGGTCAAATACATGACCTGAGGGTGTGAGAATGGGTGATCACTTTTTCGGGGGGAAAATTTAGCTTCAGGTGTATATACTGTAAGTATGCAAGGCCTTTTGTGATATAGAACTCTGAATTACTGGTATAATCAAAAATGATGAGAATACTACAGAGGATGAGAGAGGGTGAACTAGTCATCAAAACTGAACCAATTCACTAATTATCACAACCTCAAGGTTTATTTAAACAAAATAAGTAAATCACTTCCAAGGCACCATCAAAATCTTCATAAACTCCACATTTCAGTGGCAGCACTCTCTGAGGTATGCAGACCTGAGTCTTGCCAGTTCTCTGTAGGTGGGTACACCTTTTATTGGTCTGGTTGCTCTGAAGGCTGTCAAACTCAGGGAGTAGCTGTTGCTGTGGTGGATCGACTCCTTCCGATAGTGTCTGATGTCACTCCTTTCAACAAACGTATTATGAGACTCAAATTAAGAAACTCTCTGGGTGCCTTGTCTGTTGTCTCAGAGTATGCTCCGACTGCTGTAAGTGATGTCTCAGTGTGTAAGACATTTTATTCTCAACTACGCTCAGTGGTTGATGGGTGCCTGCGAGGCGACACTCCTCTGGACATGGGTGACTTCAACCACTGGCACTGATAGGGCTGACTATGAGGATTGTGTTGGACCACACAGGTCTGGCGAAGTTGGTGAAAGTAGCTCCATGTTACTTGACTTGCAAAAAGTCAGGGGCTGAAGATCACTGGGTCCTGGTTCTACCACCCTGAGCCGCATTGTTGGACTTGGTATTCCAGTACTGATGGTGCAGTGAAGAAGATTGATCACATCCTCATGGGCAGACACTGGAGACTCTTACAAAATTGCAGGGTCTAGAGAAGTGCCCAGTTTCTGAATTCTGACTTGTTTTTGCCACTCTGAAGATCCAGCAGGCTACAACCTATTAGGAAAATACAGCTGTACCTGGCCAGACTTCAAGATCAGGCTGTTTCTAACAAGTTTGAAAGCAGTTTGTGTGAAGAACTTACAGTCTTGGGTGCGACTGCTGATCCGAATGTGATATGGGAGACCTTCTGTGACAAAACTCTGAAGGTTGCCAAGGGTTGTGTTGATGCTGCCAATTTTCACAGAAGAAGGTGTTTCATCTCACCGGGCACCCTGGATATCATTGAGAAGAATCACAGCAGACAGTTTGATGGCAACTCCAGTCTGATCCGGGAACTGAGAAGGACAGCTGTGAGGGCTCGGAAGATAGAAAAGGAGGCGTTTGTTAGAGGAATCTGTGAGCTAGTGACCCACGTCCTGCTTAGAGAGGAATAAAAACATCACAAGGACTGATGAAATAGTCCTTATAGATGAAAATGCAGTTGTGACCTGCTGGGCTGGCTACTTTGCGCAGCTGTTTAACACTGATCCTCTGGTTTAGACGTCGGACATCTCTGGGTACATAGTGCTTGGCACTGATCCTGAAGTAAGCTGTGAACCACCCAATTTCACTGAGATTCCACAGGGAGTGAACCAGCTGAGGGTAGGGAAGGCTGCAGGGATCTGTGGTATCCAGGGTGAACTACTTCAGGCTGGTGATAAGGCTGTCCTCCTGGCATTGCAAGCAATCTTTGCTTCCATGTAGCTGTGGGGTATTTGTTGGTGAGGCGAGATTCACTAATCTTGATTTTGCCGAAGATGTTGTAATCTTTGCAAAGTCAATGGAGGCTCTAATCAGGGCTTTCGAGAGACTGAGTAAGGAATCTGAGCGTCTGGGCTTGTGAGTGTCCTGGATAAAAACAAAGATCCAGGCCTTCAGTGACCTCTTGGGCACAGCCATCAGCAGTGTGTCTGTCTGTGGAGAGAGTTTCGACCTTATCCAGAGGTTTACTTACTCAGCAGGGACATTCATGTCTCTGGTGACTCTTCCTATGAAGTCAGTAGACGGATTGAGAAAGTGGGTAGGGGGGTGAGTTTATGAGGTCACTGGAAAGGGTTGTGTGGCACTCCCAAAATCTTTGCAAAAGCACGAAGGTCCAAGTTTGTAGAGTCCTGGTACTTCCTGATTTGCTATATGGTTGTGAGACATGGATGCTATCCAGTGAACTGAGCTTAAGACTGGACTTCTTTGGTACTGTGGTTCTTCAGAGAATCCTTTGGTACCACTGGTTTGCTTATGGAGTCCCAAATGAGGCACATTTCCTGCATTGTGAGGGAGCATCAGTTGCCATGTGGCGCAATTCCCTGTGGGTGATCCGGCTTGCAGGATCCACTCTGTTGAGGATCTGAGTGGCTGGACCAGGCCAAGGGGACACCCACGTAACACCTGGCTGTGGCAGATAGATGGTCGTTTCCGGAGGGTGGGACTAGACCATGCGTCTGCCTGGGGGGTTGCCAACCAGGACACCAAGGTGTTTCGTTGTGGGGTGGGTGCGGCAACATGCTGTACCAATGCAAGCTCCACAACCTGACCTTATCACAAACAGCACAAAGAAGCATACAAACACAGAGCAGCATATTCAGTACACATTGTTATAAAATGCTATGGGGGAAAATGTTGCCAAGAGTCATCACTGAACAAATGCAGATACAACTGGGTCCAGAGGCAAAAAGAGTTGAGAACCACTGCTCTCAATGTAAAAAAAAACTTTAGAAAGTTCTTTCAATATGCTGTGAAATCATTCCCATGTTTATTTAATAGTTAAGTAGCTCTTGCTCATAGAACTGTATCCGCTATCCTTTTGATCTTAAATGGCACTTATCCATAAGGAACAACAGCACCCTAAAGCCATTTATCAATGTTTATTTCATATAGCACCAATGACAGCATGCTCTGTAAAAAGAAACTTTACAGGGAAAACAAAATAACAAAAGATTAACAAATCCACACCCCAGATATTTTCATGTTTGTTCAGCATAATTCAAGTGAGGCAAATATAAGGTGCGGTTTGGCACTTCACCAAGCAAACCACTCCAAGACATTATATAGTACAATTGTTTCTCTTCTTATACAATGTGAGCATTAGAATGTAAGGCCACACTGCCAGTTAGAGTTAGAATTATGCTCTAATTTAAGAAGTATTATAAAGCAAACTATAATGATTTTAATATGAATCAACCAGTACATCCAAAAACAAAGAAAGAACACAGGTTGCAAAGTAAAGATAGTGGAGGCCTTTTGTCATCCATCTATCCATATCCTAAAAGACTTTTTCAATTTGAAGGTTATAGGTAGACAAAGCCTATCCTGGGTGTATAGCATAAACTTCTGGAAGGGATTCTAGTCTGTTTAAGGGAAAAATCAAAACTACACTCACACCTGAGACAATTCAGATCACCCAATGGACTTGAAACTACACTTTTCTTTGGAGTACAGATGAAAATCTGAGCATGTTGAAGGAAACCAAAAATGATGCAATGGCAAGAATTTTGCAATACGATATGTATCATAATAAAGGGGTTACGATTCAATATATTGCAATACTGTAAGTAAGGTGATATACTGTAATTTTTTTTAAATCTAATTTTAGGAAAGCTTTCATAGAATAAAGAATACACACCACCATATTCATAAAATCTGAGTAAAAAAAAGTTTACGTTTTTATGCAATCAGAACAGTGGGATCTACAACTGCATTTATCACAGTCCACATAACTTCAGACATCACAGCAATACCTTCTGTGCAATCTGAGGCAAAGAATTAACATGTTCCTATATCACTAAAAATCACTGTACTTTTTGATCCTGCATTAAAGGTTTACAGTATGCCACACTTTGTTTCAAATAGTTTATAAGAAAATGCATAACATCATAGCGCTGTGATCTGAACAAAGGAATTAACATTTATTAACAGTATATCAGTAAAAAATAAAAGTGCTTACAGGAATCTTTAGGTAAAAAAACTAAGAAAATGAAAAAAAAAATCAAACAGTACTACCTATATATATTAAATTCGGCTTAAAAGTTCACCTTCTATTTTTTGCATTATCCCTGTAACATCCAACATCATAACACTATATTTTCTGCAATCTGAATAAAGGAACTACATCTGCCTATATCAGTGAAAATTAAAAGTGCTTGCAGGATTCCTAAAGAAAATATTAAACAAATTAAGAAATAACGTATGTATTGCTAGTGACCATTTTCAGATCTTAAACTTGAACTGCACATGTTATTACAGTTTGTATGTAGGTCAGTGCTTATTTTTTAAGGTCAAGGTTTTTGTAGAGGAAGATGAGCTGGTCAACATACCCAGCTTTCAGAACACTTCTCTGTGTGGTAACAATGTCTCCTGCGGTGGAGAAAACTCTCTCCGTGGAGACGCTTGTACCAGGAAACGCTTTGCTACTCTGGATAACTGAGGGTACTCATGCTCATGATCCTTCTACCAACTGAGAGGGTTTTCTTGGAGTGGTAAAGGTGTTTCTTCTCTAAACCTCTTGATCTCAGCTGCAGCTGTATCATGTGCAGATTTTGGTGCAGCACTATCTTTGGCAGGAGCAAATATAGCTCCAAACAACTCAGCCAGTGCACATGAGCTCCTTGGTTTTTTAATAGTTGGCTGTGGCATGGAGGAACAGCCATACTTGTAGTAAGGTGGGCGATCAGCCTCCTGTGACTGGTCAATCTCCTCCACCAGACTTGCTGATGAAAAGCATCACAGCATCAAATCAAACTAGTATTGGCAGAGTGGCAGCTTTGTGTCTATAGTTCTGCTGTGGCATCTGGAAGGTTACTGGTTCAAATCCCATTACTGCCAGAAGGGGTCTACTCTGATGGGCCCTTGAGCAAAGCCCTTAACTTGAAAACTGCTCCAGGGAGCTGTACAATGGCTAACCCGGTGCTCTGACCACCAAAGGTCATGAGAAAAGACCATTTATCCTGAGGGATTAATAAAGTATATCAAAATCAAAATTAATTTCTGAACCCAAATTCATCCTAGTAACAGGGCTCGCAAAATTTCAAAATCCCTGGTATCCCTTCAGGCAGGCACTCTTCAGTTTTTGGTAGCCCAAAAAAAATTTAACTAGCCCGAATAAAAAAGAGATTATTTTTAATGTATAATATTGTAAAGGAAACAAAACATCAATCAAAAATTGTTAAAACACAAATTACAACTGTATAAAAATTACAATCATCAACTCAAATATTTGGTTCTAATTGAACAGAAATTTCTATGAACTTGTAAGAACTGTGTAGAACATGAATCAGTCTGTGTAAGATTCTAAATCTGAAATTTCCACTGAAGTCACGGATGAGAAAATGCCACTCGACGTTGAGGGCATAGCATCTCCTTCATCAGCTTTCTCTTCCTGTGCATCAGCCTCCATTTCACTGCTCTTTGTTCTTGTCGGGGGTTTTATGATCCAGGTGTCTTGAACCTTTACCAGAAAATATCCAGAAACGAATTGACTTGTCAGGGCAAAAAGATTCAACTGTTTCCCCATTAATGGAGAGTTGCATGCAGTCATTCAGTGTTTCAGGGTGTAGAGAGGTATGATGCGTTGTCTTCACTCGGTTCATGCAAGAAAATCCTCTCTCCAGCAACAAGATATGAGAGAGGTGTTCTGGATTCTCAGAGAGGAGATCTCTGTACAAGCAATTATCTACCTTGCTACCCCGGTGTTCTGCAAGCCACATTTTTAGATCCATCCATTCTTGTGGAATTTTCTCTTTCTCTTCCTCATCTAGCAAACTGGCAAAATGTGTGACAAGATAATCCACCTCTTCATCCCCATAATTTGCCAGTTCTTCTCTGGGGTAGGGAAGAGTGGAAGGGTCAAAAACCTTGAAACAAGAGAGAGGCTTTTCACACAGATTTTTAAATCTGTTGTCCATGTACTTGACTGTGTTGTCAATAATCTTCTGAATCTCTGCACCAAAGGTGTCTTTGTCTGTGCCCTCACCTCTTCTAGCAGGTCGCTGACTTTTTGTGAGCTGAGTTCCACAGTAGCAAATGCTACCATCCTCGTTTGCTGTTAACTTTGTGTCCAAGGTTTTCTGGTATTCTCCTGGTTTTGTTTTTAGGCTGAGTAAGAGTGATGTGGTGCTCTCAACTAACTGATTTGTTTGTGTGATGTTTAGGTTATCATGCTGAAAATCAGTACAGCACTTGGATAAGATGGTACTGTAGTCCAACATGAAATGCAGGAAGCGAACAAATTTCTCAGTCTTCATCTCCTGCACCACCCCCTTAGCCTTGGCTGCATCCTCAGACTTGACATCACTTCCTCCTGCCATGTTCTGAATATGAACAACAGTGGGAGTGTAATTTTTTTCCACAGCCTTCAGACATTTCAGCCGGCTTGGAAGCCACCGTGTGCTCTTCAGGCCACTGAAATGTGCCAGTTTCTCATTTAGCAGTTCACTTATTTCTGTCAGTTCTCTTCGCTTCTTTGGGGAATAGTAGTACATCTTAAAGATGGTTTTCAGTGTATCTTCAAATTTCACCAGGTACTCACAGCCTTTCACACTATCCAGCACGGCTAGCTCTAACTTGTGTGCCACACAGTGGATTGTTATGATGTGGGGTATCCTCTGTTTCAGACTCCCAGCTACTCCTGTTTTCTCACCCATCATCACTGCAGCACCATCAAAATTTGCACACACTACTTTCTTTTTCCATGTGTCTTCTCTGATACCCATGGTGTTCACTGCTTCATCAATAGCCTCTAAAATACCTGCAGCATTTGCACTCTTGACTGGCTGACATTTGGTCATGTATGTGGATATGTCACCATTATCTCTCACATACCTGACATGAACCAACTCCTGTTCTATTATACCAGTGTCTGTACTGCCATCTGCAAGAATGGATAAGAACCTGCTTTCTTGAATTTCCTTTTCGATCTGGTCTCTTGAAGTTTGTGCTATTGCTCCAATAAACTCTCTGCAAGCATGGTCTAGGCCATTTGCTTTTTGAAGTTTGCAAAGACTGCTAAATTTTGCCAATGGTAGTTCACTCTTTGCAACAGAGTACGTTGTTCTAAACAGCTTTTTCAGGACTTCTTGTTGTGCTTGGTTTATTTTTAGTATGTTTTTTGCAATTGGTGTTTGTTCTGGGAAAGATGCTGCAGACTGAGCACCAATGCATTTCTTGTGATGCAGAGATTTCTCATGGGTTTTGATGGGGTTTTTCCTAAAATTACTGGTCCCAGTAACAAAGGCGCTTGTCCAGTCAGAAATCGAGGGAAACTCACGACACACCCGGCAGAACATTATGTTATTTAGCTTGTCATATTCCAGCCACAGAAATTCTTTTGTCTATGAAACCAAAAAGCTGCGCTTTCTTTTTGCCTCATAGTTTGATTTGTCATAACGCTTCCGCTTTGTGGTAGGCTTTTCTTTGGCTGTCCCTTCTTCACCCTGACCTGTCTTATTTGGCTCAGCAGAACTAAAATACCTGCGTAAATCCATCTATTTTTACACACGCACACACATAACGGTCAGCGATTTTTAAATTCTCTGCGCAATCAACCTCTATCACATGTTTAAGCTTGCTGCGGGAGATTTCACTTGTCACGTTTGAATAGTAAGCTAATGAGTGATAAGATGATGTCAGAGGAATTGGTGTGCAATTAATCCGTTACTGACCAATCAGTACTGCCGCTCTCTATACAGAGTTCGCGTGATCGCAAAGTGAAAGTAAAAAACAAGTGCGAATTCAAACGCAATTTCAATATTTCACATATTGACAGTGGCTCATTGATGCCCGAAAATGACATAATTACCCAGCTACATTTGCGAAAGAATGCAAAAGCACTGACATATATTTTTCCTTCGTATGATAGCCCGACGGGCAGGGCTGAGATAGATTTTGGTAGCCCGAATGGAAGACACAATAGCCCCGGGACGTCGGGCTAGCGATTTTGCGAGCCCTGAATACATTTCTACTTTTGAACATAATTATCCAAGTCCAACTATTAAAACTAAATTGTACTGTTTGTAATAAAAACAAACAGCCTAATTTATTAATTTATATATTTACATTATGTTGCTTTTTTATAGTAACCACCACAGAATCAGTCATTTTGGAGTAGATCTCATTAATCTCTGCTTCAGAAAGAAAAGGTAGATCCTTAAACCTAGGATCAAGAGCTGATGCCATGCTCTGTGTCTTCCTCTCATTGGCATATCTTTTTCCCAGATCTGCTATTGCATCCTTGATGTCCTTCACTATCTGTGTGTCATCCAGTCTTTCCTCTGTGCTCATAACAAACATGGCATAAAGTGGTGCCATGATAGACAGAGTGGACATGCTCTCCTCTGACATTACCAAGGTGGCATCCATTGGCTAGAGTGCCTTGAGCACTTACTCAGCACATGTGATGTCAGCCTCGGTCAGTGTGGGGATATCCTTTTCACCCTTTCTGACCTCTGCTGACAGTAGTGCTGCAGAAATGGCTGGTTGTTGTTCTAAAAATCTTTCTATCATGTCATAAGATTTGTTCCACCTAGTGACAATGTCTGTGGTTAACCTGTGTTTTAGTAGCTGGAGTAGGTCTTGTCTGTGTTTTAGCTGGTGGCTGGCTATGGTGCTGCTTCTGAAAAAGGTTGTAACACATCTGATCCTGCTTAGCAGTCATTCCACCGCTGGCAATTTCAATGCTTTCTGCGAGGCTGTGTGCAAAACCTTGTACACGTGTCACCTCTGCAAGTCCAGCCGCAATGTTCATATTGGATGCATTGTACATTACAATGATGGGCTCTTGCTTCCAATTGCCATTCATGAACAGCCGACGATGACTCGTGTCAATGTCCTTAGTTCCTTCTTTATTATGAAAGCCAAAATGAGCCCACACTTCTGCTCTGTATGCTGCGGGAACCGGTCTAACTCCTCTGGATTCCGCCATCGGTTGTCGCGTTACTAGTCAGTTTGGTCTGTTGCTGCATGATCCACGCACCTGAATATTGAAAGCCTACATACGTCAATACTTACGCTACTTCTTGTCTCAATTTACGTTGTTAAGTAGCTGTTATCTTGCGTTTGATACTGTGTTTTTGAGGAACGATGCAATATCAAAAACATAATAATGCAATACTCAAGTATATCGATATTTTTTTACACCGCTAATGCACACTCGGGTCCCAAGAGATGGGCTAATGATATCAGGATGTGTTCCAGCTGTCTGCAACCATGTAGAGGGAGAATCAGGTTCAAAAATAACCAATGGACAGATAGATTCATCTGGCCAATGGCCTGCACTTTGAGCAATGGTGATTGAGAAAAAGTTACATAAAACCTACCTCCATCTTCATAAAACCTTATTATGGTGTGTAGACCCTAACATAACTTTTTAAATATCTTTAACATTCTTTCATTGTGTCATGGCCTGCTTTTCATTGAAAGATACATAAAGCTACAGATTAATGGCATTCTCTTCCAATCAGATAAGACTTGGCAGTCTAGCAAGAGCAGAACTGCATTCTTTATCTTTAGCTACTGAACCAATTCTTTTTATTATACATATATCTATCTATTACTGCATTCATCAAGGAAAATTTCTTAATTAAATCCCCTTCCTCACTTATTGTTTCTACCAGAATTCAGGCTAGGATATTTTAGATGACTTCTTTGAATATACAGCACAGCTCTGTAGACTTTTACTGCAATTTCCTTCCATTGTTTTACACTGTTAAATTCTTTTATGTATTATTCTTTTGTTTTTTCTCTTCCTACTTTGCTGAAACATCATACTTTTAGCTGAAGAGTTGCACTCCACCTTAATATTTCATCCCTTTTCTTTAATTTTGACTTTTTGATTTTTATGTATGTATTTACCACAATGCATCATTACTTATTTTGTTTTTGTGACAGCTGAACCTTGTTAGTGTTGTGGAAATCAAGTAAGCAACTTAAAGTTCATTGATTTGACTGGCTGATGATTTACAAAATAAGCACCCTGCATCCATTCTTTACAAAGAGTGCTCAATCAGGTTAAATGAGAAACCATGCAAGATCATTTGTAACATAGCCAGGCAGTGACAGATGCCATTGTACCTCTGCCCACGTCAAACACTGCAGCATTTGCAGGGGTCAGCTTCACGGTTATTTGTCCAAACTTAATTAAATCATAAGCAGAGAAAAATAAAGCAGTATTTAAATGTGTCCCCAGCGACCACAACTAAACACAATACATCAGATTTAAAGAGCTGTTGGAGCACATGTGTGGAAATCAATAGACAGGGCCGAGGGGCCATAGATAGAGGGATATGCCTGCTAATTAAAGGGCAGTGTATAAACATGAATTCAGGTTGTTATTAATTCATAAAAAAACTGATCTTTTCTATTGAGAGATCAAGGTTACAGGTGCAGTATTTTGCAGAAGAGAAAAATAAAACAATCATAAGGCTTCAATATGTATTTTGCTTTTACTTTTTTTTTTAATTTGTCAACTATTCAACATTTAAATTCAAAAAAATAATGAACTTTGCATCTAACGGGGCATAAAGACAAAAAAATCACCTGGCATCTTTATATCCAGAACATTTCTATAATCCTCTCTCATAGAATTAATTATTTTCTTAAGGAACTCAGTACCAGAGCTCAATTTGTTAGTCATTATGTAGAATTGTGAGATGTTATAATTTGAACTTTGTAAATGTAGGGTAACTATTCATATTAAGGGATGAGTTTGGTATTTTCAAGTCAAAGTTACTTCTTCACAAACATGGCTTACATGCATTTGCCAAGCAAAACTGTATTCTAAAGTTAAGTGCTTTCTATAAATTAAAAAAATATATATCCTAGCACTTTACCATGGAGGGAACTGGACATGGAGAACAAGCTTAAAATCTTACCAAATACTTCCTTTTTTCAAGCCAAGACAGTTGTATAAGTATTGATCCACACCTTCCGTGTTTCCAACGCATGTTTGTCTCAACAAAATCTGTAAATAATATTTTTATCACATATTCCTGGTACTATTTTTCTTGTGGTAAGGATATGCTTTCTAATCTTTTGTGTGAGTTCTCACATAAATATGCAAGTAAATTAAAACAAAAAACAAACACGCAGCATGAAAGGTTTACTGTAATTTGGTCTCTTGAGAAGAAACCACCCCTCTAAGGGGGTGAAGGTTGTTGCACAGGAAGACAGTGGGCTGTTGTTGTCCCACCTCCGAGTTTCTCTCAGAGTGAACTGCAACAGTTGGGCATTTGCAATTATTTCCATAATATGCACAACAAACTGTTCGATAAATACTTATCTACAGCATCGCTGTTACAGGTTCATCTGCTGTTTGTAAAGAATGTAACAGGTTAGTACATTAAATAAGGAGGTGAATGATAAAAAAGTAAACCTGTTTGGGAATGATGGGCTGCAGTGTGAAAAACTCACATAAAAGGACAGTTTTGTAAAATCCACCTGAATATCTGGGTCAGTGTCTAAAAAGAGGACATATCTAAGGAAACCCAGATACAGTATTACCCTAAGCTAGAGGCAACCTGACCAAAACTCTATCCAACCCCAACCCCCGCCCCGACCAATAACCCTGAATACATCTGAGGCATTTTGCCAGCCATGTTCACAGGCCAAAAGATGCACAATAAAGTGCTTCTCAAGATGCAGGATCTGCAACCCCCACTGTAATCCACAGCCTCCTGGAGAATGTGTTTGTCTGGGACTTATTATAACAAGAAGTTTCCCCCTTGAAGTTTCAAAAGCGCTAAGATACACATATTAAAACAAGGAGCGATGAGTATCCCCCTATAATCTTGAGCATTTTAATGTGCAAATACTGGTTTATTTAGGGTGGGACACGGCTGTTTGTAATGTTTGGATGGGGGGGGGGGGGTTAATGTCATCCTTGGCGGTCACAGTGCAACATGCCGGTATGTAACCATTAACTGCTGATACCAAACTTTGCAAAATGCTGGTATACAGCCATTTTAATAATTTAGTGGTTCATTATGGTATATCGCTTGTGACTGAATGTGTTCACTATGGATTGGCATGTTATAACACATAGCTTGTGCATTATGAAATACCATTTTTGATAAATTAAACAAATTAAAATAAAATCATGAACTAAATAATTACGAAGTAATCTATATTTATCCATCTGATCCACAAGGCTTATTCTCCCCTGAACAAAGCTGGCAGAATTGTTTATAGTTAAATTATGATTTTTGATTTCTACGGTGCTTTCAATGCCATCCAACCATTCCTGTTAAGGGATAAGCTCAGAGATATGAAAGAGCCTATGGTGTGTAATTGATAATGGACTCTCTGTCCATCAGACCACAGTTTGAGAGACTCAAGGACTTTGTTTCCAATATGCACAGTCCTATCTCCTTTTTTATTCACTCTGTACACCTCAGACTATAAATATAACACCAGGTCATGTCACTTGCAGAAATTCTCAGATGATTCTGCACTTATGGGGTGTATTGATAAAGTGGATGAAACAGAGTAAAGGAGTAAGGTGGAGAACTTTGTTTCTTGGTGTAGAAGCAACTTTCTGCATCTTAAGAGAGCCCCTATGTCTGATTACTATTCGGGTAGTGGATGTACAGGTGGATCACTGCTACAAGTACTTGGGGTTCCACATTAATGACAGGTTGGACTGGTCTAGGAACACAGAGGAAATGTAGAAAAAGGGCAGAGCGGACTCTTTTTCCTCAGGAGATGATATTCTTTTAATGTGGGAAGTGACATCCTTCACATCTTCTGCAACTCTATGATAGCCAGTGTGATCTTCTACGCTGTGCTGGTAACATCACTTCAAGAGAGGACCACTGAATCAACAAGCTAATTTAAAGGGTAGGCTCAGTTATAGGATAAACTTTGGACTCCCTGAAAGTAGGAACAAAGGAGAGAATGAAAACAAAACTGAGTGTTATTATGAACAATGAACATCAGTTATTTTCTTCCCTATGTAGAGTATATAGTGTAGGGACTTGGAGTTCTCATCACTACACCAAATGAAACCGACAAAGCGAAACACTAGAGCAGGCCAGCTCATTAAAATCCATGAAGAGACAAACCACACATCAACACTGGGGACATTTAGAATCTGTGAAAAGAAATCAGATTTTCACAGGAAATGCAAAACCGCAGAGAACATGTATACTCCTCAAAGAACACAACTCTGAAGCCAAAGTGTTTTCAGGCCTTCTTGTGGAAATTCTCTTGTCTAATATGGATGATGCACCCCATCCACTGTTTAAAAAAAAATGAAAAAACCTCAAACTGTTCCATTCGAACTAGTGTGGTGCCTTGGAGTCACGTGTTGCACGGCTGCATTTGGGTGCTAATTTGAGATCCTGAGGTGGTTCGTTGTGTCGTAGGTACAGCAACACGCTGTATCAGTGCATGCTCCCAATCAACTATGGATGACTTACAGAAATACCCTAAGGATTAACAATCGCTTATTCTATAAAGGACAATAGAAGTCCAGAAAATGGATGAAGGAATTGGGCAACTTAATGAGCCAAGTATGTGGCATACACCTCCATTTTTGAACTGACTGTAAAAGGCTGCTGCTCAAATATCAATCCATTTTAAAGTCCAGCACCAGATGCACATTTCCTTGTCCAGCCAGTGGCATTCTTATTGCCCCAGTTGTGTCTATACAGTGTTCAAAAGAGGAAGTAATGCACTCACTTTGCTTCCTTGCATCAAAGTTTCAAAAAAGACATATCAGCAGAGGGCTATCAATAAAACAGAGTTTTGCACTTGATGGATTATTTTAGGTAAATGTGTAAAGCAAACCACTCTGTCCAACTTCACTCACTGGACAGCCATGAGGAGGCCTACAGGCCGGGTAGTAATTTCAAAAACATTTCCTTCAATTTCAGATTTACTATGTGTTTGACAAAATTTTTAAAGGAGAGAGTTGCTGCAGAAAAGGTAATTTGTCATTCTGCACTTACACTGTACCATCACTGCTGGCATATTTACTGGCTTATGGGACTTTACCCTGACAATATTATTCTCTCTGGAAAGATGTACTAAACAAGTTCTTGCTGTAACTAATAAAAAAATCTCTACATAAAGGCCTGATTTTAAAAGATGAAAGTGATTCATGAAATATACTACAGAAAAAATGGTATCTTTGTACAGCAGAATAAAATATACACAATATACAAATATGGACAAGTAGTAGTGACAGGCTCTGTGAAGGCATGTAAGACAGGGAAGAAGTTAGGTGTGACACACAGTTATTAAATGCATAGCCCTCTGTGAACCTAGAGTGAAGGATGATACCTCCTGATATCACTTCCGGCCCAGCTCTTCTGGCTCCATTACTATTTAAACCAAACTGGAAGTCAGTGTTAATTGTTCAAAGAGCCTTTCTCCCAGCCTGAGAGAACAATCACTCACACAGTCCAAATAGACCTTGCATTTTGTTTCTGTTTATTTCCTTGGTATTTACCCATTAAACGGGGCTTCCAACAGGGACTCCAATATTTCATCAGTGCGCTTCTCTTTATGCATAAATATATACTGTACTTACGTATGTATACATATGCATTTAAAGGGGAACTGACATAAATGCAGAAGCCCCTTTCAGGCCTAAAAGTGCCAATTCCAAATACACACTAAAGTCCAAAAGAAAGCGCTATAATTAAACAAGTGATAACTGTGATGGACAAAGTAATGAGTCTTTGAGAGTGCACTGATTTTGTAACTGGAAGTGACTTTAACTGAATCAAAAGAGTTAACACCTTCTTTCAACAACTAACTACACTCATCTCTGTGGAAAAAAAACTCTATCAGCACTATCCAAAATGATCTTTTGCACTCTCTGAAAACATTAAACCTGATGAGCCATTCTCTTATTGTGGAGATGAACGCTGGCAATCCCTTCTCTTGGTGGACCTGAAAGCCGAGATACAATCTGTCAAGCCAAGCTCTGTGGTGGTAACTAAGCTCAGTTTGAGAAGACTGAGAAGCAGTCATTACTTCAAGAAGAGAGCTTTGGCAGACAACACAGCAATGGGCCTAACTAAGGAAAGTACAGACAACAACTGACAAAGTACCATGATGGAAAGAAAAACAGTGCACCCGAAAGAAAGAATAAACCTGTATTTGAACTTGTATGTACAACACAGGTCACCAATCACCATCCCTAAATTCTTGGTATCATAAAATTGTCTGTAACAAGATAAATTAGAATTTTAAATAGTTAGTAAATAGACAGCCTCAACTGTGTTACATGTGTGTCTGCCTTGTCTTCTTGTGTCCTGCCTTATATGTCAATATGCAGTGTGTGTGTGTATATATGTTTTCATATTTCTATAACAGGTGTGTTTATAAATAAATTGTACTATGCTGTTTCTTAAAACTGAGTTTGCTTCAGTTACCTTGATGCAAATCTAATGGCCAGAAAGCACCTCCTCCTCCTACAACACATAAAGGTAAGGTAAATAAAGTAGGAGCATTACCAAATGATTTACTTAATTACTGGTATTGTTTAAAGCAAAACTGTTAATTAATTCACTTTTCCTAGAGTTTACTTATGGACAAGCTTTTACGTCTGGGTATACTGAGCTCTATGTGGAGCTTGCATGTTCTCCACATTTAATTTTTATTGTCAATTTTATTGCTTTTTCAGTGTTCTGATTAAAAGTAGAGAATGACAAAGTTTTCACACCTAAAAGGGAAAAACAGGGGTTCAGAGCCAAGCCCTTTGATAGAGTCACGCCTTTTTTGATTTCCATGAAACTGGAGATCCCTTTACAAACATTATTCTTAATTTATTATGTCCTTCAGGTCTGGCGTTATAGAACTCTGGTTCCACAAGCATGTGTTAAAATGGTTTTTAGTTGGAGATTAGCTTGATATGAAAGACCATATCCTCCAAAGTTGTTCCTGGGAGAAGCTACAACTCCCTACAAACCGGGAAAAAGACAAGATGTGTACAGATGCCTTGATGTATAATTCCTAGGAACAGAAGACAGTGTTTTAAAAAGTGCTGACTACCCAGCCAGTAGAAGGGAACTAAACCCTTCCTGAAAACACCTTACAGAATGGACTGATCTTTTATTCCCCTTAAATAATATAGTTCAAAATGCTTTGTAAATTGAATTTTATTATTCAGTAAGACAAGCCACGATCAGATTTTGCTGCATAATGTGGCATAGACATCAAATGCTGAGTTTATTAAAGGCGTCCATCCCCCAACATATTCAAATTGAAAGCGTATTGTGTTTTCTTATTAAATCATTCCCCATGCGCCTTTCCAGCCGTGCATTCCCCAGACAGTGATTTCAATATCCTGTTAACAATTGAGCAAGGGCTCCAAATGCTGTCAGTGGATGTCACTCAATGTGATGCCAAATGGAGACGATAGAGAACCTCTGAATTAGATGGAAGGTGGAAGGAGCCAGAGAAACCACGCAGTGTGCCACTTTCATACTCTGTAATGGCTCTTTAATAGAGGCTGTTATTATGCACTGCAATTTAGTTTACCGGTCACACAAGGCTATTAATAAAGGTCTGATGGTAGCCGACTATCAACAGTGATTCACTGTTATGACACTCACTGCCCCATTCAATTGATCTAAATGTAGCCAATATAAAAGCCACCTCATTCTGAAAGGCACTTCCTGGTAAAACAGCCTCCAGCGATGCTTATGAATCTCTCTAATGTAGAGAGGGCTTCAGCCTATTTCTTACTACAGTGGTAGTGTGAGTAAAGGAAGCAGCAAAGCTTAAAGCTTATAATCACGCTGAGAGCCACTGATACATATCACTCTATCATATTGATAATGATAAACAGCAGCAAACTTGACTGTTGATTATTATCAGGCTCACTCTCAATGCACACCTCAGCCACTTGTGGACAGTGTGTCTGTCAAATCTGTTCCTCTCTTTTCCCCATAGGCGCAGGTGTTGATTTCTTATACTTCAATTACTGCAAACGTTTTCCTTAATATTTTCCATAATACAATTAGATAGATAGATAGATAGATAGATAGATAGATAGATAGATAGATAGATAGATAGATAGATAGATAGATAGATAGATAGATAGATAGATAAATTAATACCATTTGACAAATACAACTACAATGGCTTTGATGTCCAACAGGAACTGTCTTGAGAAAGATCTGAAGTTAACCTTCCAGAATTCATCAGTACAATGTAACTGCAGTCTGCAATACCTACAGCGTCACTCACAGCAAACCTACAAACTGTGAATGCCACTAGTCATGTGCCCGTGACCAAGTATAAAATCCAGGGAGAAGATATACAGAAATTGCTGCAGGAGCCCTTACGACAAGAGACAGAACTGTAAACAGCACTCAGAAATGTCCTAAGGAAGACTAAACATTATTCACAATTCTTTTAAAATCAACACAAATTACAACTTTGTCATAGCATCAAAGCCGAAAGGCCTAAAAGACAAAATTTTCTTATAATGTTATGGAAATAGTAAAAATTACTTATTACTTTTACTCACTCAAACACACACCCACCTCAATCACTGTCTTTGTCGCTAGCAAATTTCAGCAAGAGTGACTGAGAATGTACTATTAAGAAAAAAAAAAAATTGGTTTGCAGTGCTTTCCCTTATCTCACCTACAGTATATCACATATTTTTTGTTGCCACTGTATTATTCTTATTGTGCATGTATTTAGTGATTAACACTGAGTGTTAATTGGTACTGCATACACATAGGCTTCCAATGGCACTGGATCTTTCAAAAATAAAAGGTTTTGGTTTGATACAATCCTGTGTAATCGGTTCAGTTAATGTTACATGTATAAAGCACAACAAAGTCCTTATTTGCACACAACAGTTGCCTCTCTCTGGCAGTATAAATCCCACTTCATACATTATGTGAAATATAACAACACACAGCATAATTAGCAAAATAGCTTAGCTTTACCCCAGAAACCACCATCTCCCACATTCCTGAATTGAATGTGTAAGTAAGAGCTTACCATGGCAAACATGGTGATACCACGGGGAAGAGATTTATGAGGAAACACAGAAGCATGCTAGGTGATGGAAAGCTCCTCAACATGACTGAAGAACAACTCACCCTGGCAGTTGGAGATTTTCTCTACATGGTATCAACTGGACACTTTTAATCTGTAGTTTTTGTGCCTTACCTGGTCCATCCTCCATCAATTGACAATGTATTAATGCTGTGCTTTATTTATTTATATTCATGATAGTAAAGACAGCAGAACCTCAGACTGGTCCACTGCATAAACCCTTCCTGATTCATGCTATACTCCTGATGCCGCCAAGATGGGCTGTGGCCTCCAAGACTCTAACCAGGATTAAGCAAGTTTGGGAACATCAGAAATCCCTGTGTTCCTTCACAACAAGCAAATTGTAGCTAAACCAAATTGGCTCTTGGTTAGTAAGGTTTAAGGAAATCTTAAAGGGCTGCTTTGGCAAATGGTTTAACTTGTTACAGTAAAAATGGTGTAGATCAGTGCAAATGAATAAAAGCTCCACAACCAAACTCCTACTGTTGTTATGGCATTTGTTCAAAATATACTCAGCATAAGATCAGCATTTGTTTTATTCCAAACCTTGTGAAAATCTCTAATAGGGCTTTTGGAAGTCTACCTCTCATTTTCATAGTCTAGCCTTGATTTAATAATAATAATAATAATAAAAAAAAAAAACATTTGATTCAAAACGAAGTATGGACACATGTGCAAAAAATGGCACTGCCCAAAATATTGTGGATAAAATAAGTGATCGAGAGTGTGATAGCTGTACATTTTAGTTGGGAGGATTTTGGCTGGGGGAGGATTTAAGTGTCACCAATAACTGCTATTAAACAAAGTCCTCACAATTTTTTAGTACTTTAAAAAGAACAATTTGATATCCACTTGACTCAAGTGTACACATTTAAATTGCTAAGTGCAGTAGTCAATCACAAATATGCACTCTTCTTTGTTCACATTTAAATAATATAGTTTCCCAAAGCTTTTTTTTTTTTAATTTGATGTGCTGGTCCTCCTATCTTAATTAGTATTTTATGAAGATGTACACATTGTCATTCAAGTTTTCATTATTTCTATATATACAAAATCCAATCTGTCTGTCAGTCCGCTTTTCACGAGAGAACTACTTAACAGATTTAGATCGGTTTTTTTCCTCTATAATTTGCTTGAACATTCCGTTTGATTTTGCGACTTCTCTCATAGCGGTAAGTATCAAAGTTCAGTTGTGGCACCAATTTATTCTCATAAATCTGAAAGAGTCTGTGGGCCGAGGGGAGGGGAAGGCGGGACCTCGGGAGTGGGGAGCCTTCTTCACTCACACGCCAGTACTCTGTTTGAGTCGCTATACCTCTCGCCACATGTTGGAGTGTACCTTGTCTCCGCTTAGCTAGCGATACCTGTTTGTTCAGCAGACATTATCATCTAGAGATTGTTAAAGAGTAACATTTGATGTTTTTGAGAGAGAGAGATCACAGCCACATGTGTTTTAGAGGGTACCTACTTACTGGCAGAGTTATCATAGCCACGTGCTCTTCTCCCCATGAGTGGGATGCTCTCCCATCAGAGCTGAACACGATCAAATACAGTGGCAACATATTACGTTGAAGTGTACCTACCTTCCAGTTGGCCAAAGATACCTTGCCAACATTTTACATTTTTGGCAAAGAGATCACAGCTACATTCTCATCCATGATAACAAAATCAAAAATATTGTATATCAAGAGGCCCTCGGATACAAAAGCTATCAATATAAATTCTTCTCAATACAAATTATTACAGTTCTTAAATTTTTTTTATTGATCTTTACATTTTGTCCTGTTCACTACTATGCGGCCGGAGCCCTGGGGGACAGCTAGTACTATATAAATATAAACAGAAGCCACCAGCTAATTTTCCAGTTATCAATGACAGAGCACAGTGAAGTGCAGTCATCCACAGCAGATATCAAAAAGTGCCACCTAAACAGCACCCAACATCTCATCTCAAACAAAACTCTCTGATCCCGAATTCTCTGAACCAGCCCCCCTTTTGGTTCATAGTGGTCAGAAACTTCCTTCTGTGGCTTGGAGTCCCAGCTGTATTTCCTGAACTGCACCACTCCCCTGCCCACTCTAACACTTCCTGAAACACCCAAAACTGTTGTGCACTAAATACAAGAATTAACATCCATCTGAGAAACAGCTACAATAAAAATCAAAAATAAATAAACTGTGGAAATAAATCCACTTGCCATCTTCAGCTCCAGTGGAGCATACACAATGAAACAGTCCCAGCCAGTACTCTGCAGTGTTTACAAAAACAATTTGAATTAGAAGTGCTCTTAGAATAAAACCAGAAAAAAAAGACTTCACTCATTTCAGATGCAATCTTACGACTCAACACGGTTCTGCCAAGAACACTGCAGGGAATGGCAGGTATTTCTGAGTCTAATGGTATTCGGGAAATAATTCAGTCATTCTGGAACAGATCTGATTCAACAGAGAAACTAGATACACTCACACTAAATCAAACAGAACAAAAAGCAGAATCTAACTTTGGCTTTTTGAGGAAAAAAAAAAGTCACCCATAAACACCTATGGCATCATCAGTATAGTAAAAAGGAAGGACATGGGAGAAGTGTCCAAATATTTTCTGAATGCTTTTTTAATTGGTGTCAGGAAGTTGAGGCCTATCCTGACAGCAACAGGTGCGCTGTTAAATTTAGAGTTGCCAATCAGTATAAAAGCATGTCTTCAGATTGCTGAAGCACAGAAAACACTCTATAAAGACGGTACATTACCCGTGAACTGAATCAGGGCCATTGAAGCTATGTCATTAGCCTGGAAAATTAGGGGGCTAATATGTAATCCCCACTTTATTAACTCAGTCATTTGTCAGAACTGTCCAGAATGTGACATGCTACTGTACTACACTAGCACTTCAAGGCTATCAGTTTTTAACACGCAGAACTAGCTGTCATTAAGCTATAATGAAGACACTCTACAGCTTCTAGAGTTCCTGCTTTGTGATGTGGTCAGCAGGTCTGTGCACCATCATTTCACTTTTGTCAGGAAAAATGTCACCATATCCACCACACCTGGGGGCTTCGTAACATTCTTGTTTTTCTGTGGACTGGATACCAAAGGTCAGTTTTCATTTTGTGCATGTTTACTGTCTACAATACCCTTATTATGAAGTAAGACATATAGCAAGGGGAAGCTGAGAATGCACCGTGGCAAAATGTCAAGACTGGGAGTGCATTTTAAGCACCTTTTCTCATGGAAAAAAACAAAATTACTTTTTGGTGTGGCTGCAAAGGATGGCAAGGCTTACAATATGCCTACTCCCTCAACTCAAAAGACAGTAATCAAGGGCAGGCAGAGAGGATTTTAAATGTTATCTATTCAAAACAGGTTGATGGTGCCCTCAAAATACTTTGAAGATTCTGGTCCCACTGTTCAGCAGCAATGACGACCATCACTGATAGTTGAGAAAGAGTGAACTAAAACCTGCAGGCTAAATTCCTGTTAATTGACTCATGATAAAAGGCACTTTATGAAGTAACAGACTGCTTTCAATAGATCAGAAGGACCATTTCCTAGGACAGCACAACAAAACAGCCATTTCATCTACCCTTCAGCATATTTAATCAATCTGAAGCTAAGCTGGAAGAAATGTTGTGAGGCCATCAAGCGACACTTACCTGGTGGTGTGTGTGTGGATCCCAATGCCACCATTGTAGTGAAAGGGACACTTGTGCTGTAGAAATTGGCACCGTCCTTTGGACGAGACATAAAATCGAGGTTGTGACACTCTGTTGTCATAAGAGATCCCTGAACATCTTTTGAAAACAATATAATGCATTCTCATATCCTAGCTAAAAGGTCCACCCTGGTCATTCTTGTCCCTTAATCATCCAGTCTTTCATTGGCTAAATCTCTTTCTCTCGCTCTCTCTCTAACCCCATCACCATCTAATAGTTACGTGTGCTAAGTATGCCACTACACGAATGGCTATCCTTGTACTATATTAGAGGATTCTGCAAATTAGTGGTGCCTGAAGCACCTCCCCACTGTCTTATGTAAAACACTTTTGAGTAGATTTGAAAAGCTCCATATAAGGGTTTTAAGACATTCAGCCAAACCTAGCTTCGAACATACTTCAATCTTCCAATAGGCCCAAGCTGATTTTCAAGTTCCTTTCAAGCTCTGCTGAACCTGATTATGGCTTTATTTATCTGATCTAAACTGAGCACTTGTAATAAGTAAATAAAACTGATATGCAGGACGGTTGGCAGTGAAACTGAGGTAGACAAGACCAGCTGGGAGGAAACATTCACTCAGTTCTTACAGGTTCTTCGATTTGCAATCCAAGCCCCTGGAGAGCTGTTCAATCAGATCTCACTGTGCTCTTAGCTGAGCCTCTGTAGTCTGCATCACATACTTGCCAAAGTGACATATTCACACCAGCTAATTGCATGACAGACCTAAACTAAAAATTTACGAGGCCAGTTACCCAGGTGCCATGCCACACACATGCATGCCCTGCCAGTTGCACTTTGTCTGAACCTAGAGCTTCAGACTTTGAAATCAGACAACATGTGGCACGAGGCCATGTTGTCTGGAAATGGGAGAGTAACTCACAGCGGCAGGGGTCAGCAAAAAGAACCAGAGTGCAGCCGAGCCTAAGCCCTAAGGAGATTAACAGCACATTAATGAAGCCTCACTGCCAGCTGTGGCCCACTCACTGGACTCCAGTCATACTGCTATATGTGTCAGCAAAATGATCAAAAATCAACGAGGCTTCATGTCGGGAGCAAGACGTTCCCCTGCTGTATGACATTAAAAATAAACTACATTCCACACTTATTGCTGAAATCCTACAAATAAAGCAAAGTTCACAAACAATAAAGGCCTGCCCAAACTGCCATAGTCCTGCCAATTTAAACAACCTCTGACATGATCTCAACAGCCAGTTACGCTGCTGGTTTACCAGATTCACGATTTAAATGGAAGAATGCTCATTCTGATGTATCTGACTACATTTTAATGATTCAATTCCACTTGTGTAACTGTGAACTTTTGAGATTCTTGCTTCTCTTAACCTATTTGAATATTTCACTTTTTTATCTTCATTACCTTGTTTTGGGCAATTTATTGGATTTTTTGATATTCTTCATGGTATTTGCTTTCACATTTACTGCACCTTTGTCTTGTTACTCTTTGAAATATTTTTCTTGTTTTTTCACTTTGTTTTTGTGTACATTTATTTATTTTCATGGATTTATTTTTAGGCTATTCACATTTTATTCAGAATTTTTCTCCCCAGACATTTCTGTTTACCTCATTTTTAATGCATTCCAATTTTCCACACTTGTTTATGTATACCTTAAATTTCTTCATATTATTTTTACATTTTTGAGCAATCTTCACTATTGTAAGATTTGGACTCTTCATGGTGAGAACTTTGCAAGTTGCCCTCTTGGGTTTCACTCCAGATGCTTCAGTTGTGCCCATGCAAGTCGAGTTGATTATCAATTCTAAAGTGGTCTAGTATGAATGAATAAGTTTGAGTGTGGACTTGACTGACCCCTGCAATGGGCTGGCAACTGTCTAAAGTCTGTGACTACCTTCAGCACATTATTTCAAGTATATCAAACCTGATCACTTTTCACACTACCCTCATATCTGCATCAATTTTCCCCATCATAAAAGTGAAGAAGCGTAACCTGTGACTGACTGGCACCCTATATTTGGTTGGTTCCTGCCCACTGCTGGGAGATGGTTCAACACTCCACAACCCTCCACCAGGCAAACAAGAAACTGAAATTGGATAAAGACTTTTGGTTTGAAATTCTACTCTTTTTTGTTGTTTTCATATGCTTTTTATCTGCATTCTGACTTTTACAGCCTTGTATCTTACCCTCAACTTCAGCATCATTGCTTTATGTACAAAAGATAACATACAACAAGGCATGGCACATGACAGCACCACTTGACATGATGTGGCAAAACACAAAAATGGCATGACTTAACACAGCCTCAGGCAGGTGCCAGCTTCATCTGTACAAAACAGCAGTTAATTCATGGTCCACCTCTTGTGTATCTGAACCCCTCTATTCATGATATCTCAGGTTATTTAAGCTGCCAAGTGTGTGGCCTACACCAGAGAGAAGGAAGAGAGAAGCCTTAAGAATGAGGGAATCACAGGGAAGTGCAGAATAACAAGCTGCCACTGACAATCCAGTGAGCTGCCGGGTTTGTCAGGTGCAGGGAGCGATTTTAATTGACAGCCACTTCTCTTTCATAAACTACTGGAAAGCGAAGGCATGATTAATCCTGCCTCACATTGCTGCCAGCTCTTATAGATGTACTGCTTGTAATCTTTTTAAACAGACATGCACACACACATATTCTTCTGAATAACAAATCAATAAAAGCAACAAATCAGGCTTTGTCACCCAGAAAATTGATCTAACCGCTAGGCTGCTAACAGTTCTAAAGCCAAAAAAAGAAGAAAAAAATCTCACAGGAACCGAACAGCACTTATCACCACAGAGATAGCAGATAAAATATTTAGCTCTGGCATGCTTCACACATATTGTGGACTTGGAGTTACAAGACAGCCTTGATTTTTTTCACTTATGAGCCATTTAACATTTCTCACGAAAGCAAGGAAATACAAGTAGCACAAAGACATGTTTTGCTGCCTCCCAGGGAGAGATACCGACGTGGTTATTGGCTCTGGCAGTTCTTCATATCACTTACAGTTTGCGGTCTGTGATTCATAACCACACACAACTGATCCCCGAGTCGCTGCGTGCTGCCCGCTTCATCTCACTCCCGGAGCTCCATGCTGAGAATATTTTAACTGTCTTGAACTGCCATTTCTGAGAAGTACATATTACCTTTGAGGAGCTTATTAAAAATTTAAATAAAGGGACTTGCCTTTCAACCTCTTTCTGCTAGTCTTCTTTTTAGCACTTTGTTAACAGTCAGTATGCCTCACGCCATCTGAAAAATAATAACAAATATAAATAATTAGGAGCTGTGATGGCACATGGATAAGTTTACATTGCCTTAAATCCACAGGGGCATGGATTCAATATCTGGATTAGGAATGTTAAAATCAAACTGCAGGCATAACTATTTTGCTAGAAACTAGCGTTATACAATCAGGATATTCCTAATAAAATTCAGTTACATAATCTTGAAATAAAACTTGCTGCACATGTATTTAAAACATCTTTGACCTTTAAAATACTGTTTGGGTCATCAAAGTCTAGTTGAAATTCTGTAGGCTCTAACTTCTTTCAGATTCTATTTTCAATCTATTGTACTGATACAGAATATGGTGGACTGTCTTATTCTTTCTTTGGGTAGTTTAGTATCCTGCCATATCCAAATGACATGCAGGCTATGGTAAATAAGAGCTATGTAATAAGCATGGATGCTCTGTCAAGTTTCTGTCAGAATAAAGTCAGCTTTCCATAATTTTCTATTAGGGGATTTCAATTTCTGGAAAAAGAAATGGATGGATGGATGGGCTGTTGTTTTCTGACTGGATAAAGAGCTGGCCAATCAGACAGCACTTGATATAACTTGACCGTATGTTTTTATTTTTTTATTTTTGTTCCTTCATTCCCACATCTAAGTCACAGAAGAAGACAATGAATGGAAAAACACTGCTTTTACAGCACTGAGAAGATGGTGGAGGTGCTGAGACAACACTTAATTAGGCAGGCTGATCAACTGCTACAGAAGATCCATGCAATCCTTTCAGCTGAAGTAAAAATTCCTACTAGAGACTTCCATTCTGGCAGAGATGAACCTGCGTCCAGTGAAGGCTTTGCTTATTTGACACTGATGTCAGCTGCTTTGGAATCTGAGGATACTAGAGTCATGTGTGTAAGCCACCTACAGCATAGAATAACTTCCTAGACGGTGCTGTGATGAGAGATCTCTACTGAAGAGAATTAAGCGGGCAGGTCACTGGGAGCTACTGAGCACAACACCAGAGACACCCTGGAGGAGCACACTCAGGGGGGCAGAAACATCAGCACCAGCTGGTGGAGCTTACATAGATCACCTTTGAACAAAAGATTAGTGATTTGCAATGGTGTGGGCTGCATCGAATCATTGCTGTTAATTCCTATGACGTCTCATTGTTTGATTGCCCTCTGTAAGGCAAGAAACAAACTTTATGCACTCCTAATGACCTTTCATTAGGGAACAAAAGAAGAGGCTCAAATCCACCTTTCCATTCCTACAATATATTATATTGTTTCCTACATAATGGAAATATTCTACCACATGAGATGTCTGACAACAGACAATAGAGAAGGCTATACCTGAATACATTCTGCCAAATTATGGATGAATGATATGCCAAGTAGTTTCGAACAGTGAATATACAATACATCTATAAAAAGGACATCCTCTGCATCCGACAAACTAGTCTAAATGGTATACAACATGACATGTTTTCATGAACTCCATTGCAGTTACAGTATATAAACTTAGAAAGGATCCATCAGAGACATTGTCACACCTAACATTAGTCTGTCACTGTATTCTGCCAAAGCCAACATTTCTTCACACTTTAATGCATTGTAGAATGGCCATGGAGTTGTTCATTTGAGAAAAGGTAGATAATATTCCATTTTAAAAGAGTCCTTTCTTTTTTCAGTAACTAGTTGGTCTTAGTTAAATAAGCATATACATTTCCATTCAGGTTCTTTATAGATATTGTAAACTGGTCAAAAAAATTAAAGGAACACTTTGAAAACACATCAAGTCTCAGTGGGAAAAAAAATCATGCTGGATTTCTAAACTGATATGGAATGGGTAATGTGTTAGGAATGAAAGGATGCCACATCGTTTGGTGGAAATGAAAATTATTAACCTACAGGGGGCTGAATTCAAAGATACCTCGAAAATCAAAGTGAAAAAATGATGCGGCAAGCTAGTCCATTTTTCCAAAATTTCATTGCAGCAACTACAAATTGTATTCAGTAGTTTGCATTAAAATTTTAACTTCAGCTACAAATAAATATTTAAATCTTGATTGACCAACAACAGTAAAACAAATTCATGTATTTATAAAACACATTTTAGACATTGAAAACAGCTCACTGTCCATTACAAAAAACTGCAATGCCATTTACCTTAAAATATAACTAGGTCATGTCAAAAGTGCATGACTGCTTGACATTTTTTCTGGATGAGATATTTAGACCACTTAGCTATTAGCTGACAAATAAGCTTAATGTGAATGGTCTCTTCTCATTTGTTTAATATCTTATGTTCTTGTGACTTTCTGCTTAAATGCTGTTAATCAAAAAAAAGGGTTAGGTACAGAATATACAGTCTGCAGCATTCGATTCTGAAATATAGAAGTTGGAAGAAAAAACTCAGATGCAGAGGAGAAGGAACAAGTAAAGAAGAAATCTATTATACACAAAATTGTCTATTTGTCTGACTTTTCCCCTATACATTCCCTTACCAGTTGTACTACCTAAAACAAATTGTCTAAAGTGACTTTGTATGACTTTAAGAGTAATATAAGGTACTTGGGAATCCTGCCAGACTTTCCACACTGACAGACAAGTGAATATACAGTGGATCCTCATAAAATAATTTTTTTGTTTGTAACCGAATAACAGAAGAAGACATAGAAATAAGGCTGCATGGTATTGACTGGCAATTTATTTGGCATTAACAGTTGAATGAAGGCACCTGACATAAATTTGGAGCTGTTCAAAACTTCTAGCAGAAAGACAGCTTTAAGAAGATGTTTTTGTAAGATGTCAAAATTTTACCAGAATGCAACAGATGCCTCATTGGTTCACAAAAAACATATACAGCATATTACACAGTTATTTGTCAGACATTTTCTCAAATTAGAAGGTATGTTTAATTAAGGAAACAAGCTCATTGTGATTATTCTTATAAATTGAAACTGTTATGATCAGAGCAGCAGACATTTAGTTGAAAATTCATTATTCTCACACAGACTGTATAATCAGAGGGGCTACACCAAGAAATGTATTTATTGCCATTGAAGCGAACTTAAAAAACTGCTGTTTACCATCCATCCATCCATTATCCAACCTGCTATATCCTAACTACAGGGTCACGGGGGTCTGCTGGAGCCAATCCCAGCCAACACAGGGCACAAGGCAGGAAACAAACCCTGGGCAGGGCGCCAGCCCACCACAGTGCTGTTTACCAATGTATTGGAATTTCCATCTGCCAATATTAAGTATAACAATACTGCATAAAAAATAAATTTCAAAATATGTTTATTAAAAAAAAGAATTAATTTATCATATTAATAAAGTCTGATTTTTAAATTTCAAGAACTCAATATAATCTACGCTCTATAAACTTTTATTATAAGTCAGTGCAATGTCCAGTAACTTAAATCTACTTAAATCTTAAAGCTGTTTGAGTGCTGTAGGAATTCAATTTTTTCTGCTGGCTGTTCATCTTGGGCATTTAGGATTCAGTTCCACAGTGAGTGAATGGCAGATAAGACAGGATGATAGACAAGAAAAGAAGACAGATTTTCGTCATTGTCTAGTAAAGGCAACAAGTGGAGAAAATTCTGTTACCCAGGGAGCACTGAAGTGGCCAGAACAAAACTGGAATTTCTTTAACAGAAGCTGGGAGGTGGAAGCATTCAAAGGATTTATGTATGAAGGATTCAGGAAGGGTGATCTGTTAATACAAGCTCACTTTTAACAGTGAATTGAACTCGGTTGGCTATTCTACTAGCAGTAAAGCAGTATTCTGCATAAAGCTGAAATGAACCAGATAAATCCACTTTACAAGCACATACACATTAGGTCAAACAACTTACTTCATTGTAATTGGGAATGGGAACTTGCTAGTGGAAAAAAAAACACACACTCTCATTATTGTCACTTTGATCCCGTTATGGAATTAATTCAAAAAACAGATTTGTGCGTGCCTTGAAAGCAAAATAACATTACTGATCAAATGAGGTGTAATCGTTTAACTTGTATTGTCATGCAACTAGCAATTGTAAGGAGAGATGAAAAAGTGACAAGATTAGTCACTTTTAAAGTGTTCTACACAGTCCTGATAAAAGAACGGAGGCTTCACATTCATTCTCTGTTAGTAATGAGCACTTCTACAGATGTCCATCAGTCCAAGCATCTTTCTACACAGTGTATACAGTTATAGGTCACACTGGTGGTAGGACTTACACACATCTAAAGTTACACATCTCCCTATTAATATGACATTTACTATACTGTGTTAACAAAGACATGTAATCGCTAAAACACACAATTAACAGGACAATCAAGATTTTATACCAAGTTTGCGTCACTCATGTGGCCTTTGAAGGCAAACTACAGTTCATTAGTGAAATCTGTAAGTGAAAGCACACGTCAAATGTTTGAATGTTAAGCTGAAGAATGTAATGCTGTCTTACAGCTATAAATTAATTGTGTACAGGTAACAGCGGCCCAAGTCATTTTCAAATTCTGCATCTGTACACAGGCATAAGAAATTAAGTCTGATCACTCACTCAATAAACCTTGAAAACAGCAAAACTAAGTTCTGAAATAAACGATTAACATAAACCTGACAAAAGATTTAAAGATGGGACAAATGGAAAAAAATAAAATAAAATGTTGGGACATATTTTTACAATTGAAAACCTATGAGTTTCTGACATTTGAACTTTGAATGAATTTGACTTATCCATTAAAGACTATTGTTTAGTAATATTTTTTAACCATCTAATGATGCAAATGTTGATAGGTCCACTGACAAATCAGGCTTTGAAAGTGTGTTGTTACAAAAACTGCTTTAAATTGAAACATCTGGAATTATCTTGAAAATCACTAGTTCAACAGAACACAATATAATAATGTTTGAATTTGTACATTTAGTATGGATTTGAAGCAGTAGTTTTCAGTTACTGAACAGAAATAACAGATAAATATAAAATGTGCACATGCTACAATAAATCGGGTAGTCCATGATGATATCATTCTTTATAAACCCTATGCTGAAATCCCCCCAAGATTATAAACACAGCATTTGCTGTTACACAGTGGGGATCTCCATTTCAGCTACAGATTAAAATGCAAGCCTTGCATTGTATTTATGAATGCCAAATCTTGTTTATTTTAAGTGACAGTTAATTGATGGATATACTTAAAACTGTTGTTAATGTTAGCATGTATAAACTTTACTCTGTAATACAGCAAGAGGCACAATATTTTTTAGATCAGTAATGGAGGTACTTTAATAAAAAAGCCATTGCACAGGATTTCTGTTTTCACTGTAATTGAAAGGCACTGATTATCGTAAAATTTCGGTGGTACTGGTATCAAATACAAATGACTCCTAGTGAGTTTGAGTAAATGTACCCTGTGATAGGCTGGTGTGCTCTTCAAAGCTGGCTCCTGCCTTATGCCTCATCAAACAGAGACAGGCACTGGTCTCCCACAACCTCCTTGAGGAATAACTGCATTCAGATAAGGAATGTGTGAGTAATTCTTGATTTCATGCATTTAAACATTACCTCTTTTCATTCAGCTTACATGTTTTATTTTTGAAAGAATGCATGCCAATGATGATGGTGAAAAGTGTAAAAGAGTTATTCTTACAAGCCATTAGGACAGTCTAAGTCTCAGTGGCCACAAGTGGACCCTCTTCCAGAGTCTGCTGTTTCAATACTAAATTGCAAAGACCAACAACAGCCAGCATGTGCAGATGTTCTTGCTCAGTGAAAAAAAGAGATGAAATAGTAGCAGCCACTACTAAGTACTCAAAAGTACGTTTGATCTCAGGAGCCCCGTGGGAGTTTTTAAAATATGTCACAAGTGACAGTCTATGTATGATACAAAGAAGCACATTTGTCTTTTACCTCCAGGCTCTTTTGTCAGTTTTCTTGCAAAAATACACATAAACTCACTGAACTGATTTAGCTAAAAAGTCAGGAACTGTGCACACTTCACTGTTTAATTCACCTTTTTTGAGTGTGTTGATGTTGTTTAGATAGTTCTCACTTCTGCTTTCACATGTCTTCATTTCTACAATGTTCCCTTTACATGAGTGTGACGATTTCAGGCTTAAATGAGACCCTTGATCACTGGAAATGTTCTTGTAGCACCTTTTCATCACATCAAGCTTCATTAAAATTTTGACACTATGTGACAAAGGGTTACAAAGTCCTTTGGATGATAAAGAAAAATGGAAATGTAAAGTCGCCAAAGTGATGTCAAATCTCCCGCATTACTCTTGGGATTATAGGAGTCTGACCTATATTTGTGAACAATTCTTGAAACTTAGCTCAACACAGATAAGGAGAAAAGAGGCTGCACCACACATAATAATTTGGGACCATCCATGTAACATGAAAGATTACTCATGGACAGGTGATCTGAGTCAGAGCACATAAAACAGTCAAAGCATATATCTGTCCTGCAAGCAGCTCACTATGTAGCAGTCCCAGCACCAGGTGTCACACATGACAGTAATAACCAGGATGTCTGTCTCTGAGTTACTTTCATTTAAAGGCAGACTAAATGTGGCAACAGTCAAATTCTCAATTAACCCGGTCTGCTCATTATTTGAGTTGTAATGTAGTTAACTCACAGTAGTTTTCTCCTACACCATAATTCAAAAGTATCAATTCTCTGGCTTTCAGCCTTGCATATGACCTAATGCTCACTGCCATAAGTTACCATTGATAGCTTTGTCAATACGGACATTTTTCAAAAATTACATGTCTTTTCTCTTTACTTTCTTTCACAACATTGCTATAGCTTTCCTTCGAGAAGCAACTATCTTTTAATTTCAAAGCTGCAGTCACCATCTGCTGAGATTTGCGTGCTCAGGAAAACAAAATCTGCCACTGCCTTGATTTATTCCTGCTCTATTCACTGAGGACTGATGGGGCTGGTTGCTGGAATCTTACTCTTTTTGATACTGAGAAGCAACTCACTCACTTGCACGCTCTTGTTTGATACTATAATCAAAAGATTCCTTAACTCCTCCTCATCTTAAGGTATCAGAGTTTTATCACCTGCATGGCAGAAATTGTTGACATTTCTCCTGTGCAGTTTAATTTTAAATTCAGATTCTTCTACACTGGCAGCTCAAATGATGTATACAACACATAAATTACATAAGCTCAATAACTGGAACTGAATTCTAACCAATAAAAACACTCTCACATAGTTTTTAAAGAGCAGGAGGTGCAGATTATGCTGGGACAACCATTAAACCATTTCTAGTTGCACTGTATGTCAGATCTCCTGAAAGCAGTTTCTGATCTAATTGATGGACCATGTCAGTTTAAATGAATGAAAATTGTTTACCACGTCTACTTTATGAATTAGTGCCGACTTTTCAGCAGTGGCGTGCTTGCCCCTTTTTTGTGACAGCTAATAACATACTGCCTGATAGAGCCACCACTTTACAAAAACTTACCAAGTTAGCAGGTATGGTGTGTTCACATGCTATCGCGGCCCTTTATGGGTGTATTTGCATAAAATGTATGAAGCACTTATTGTGATAGCCATATCTATCTGTCTGTCTGTTCAAAACAACTCTGCCCCCCAGTTGACCAATATTGTTAAAATGTAGCACACTTATTCTTCAAGGAAATTTTTCTAGACAATTCAATTTTCATTGACATATTTCAATCAAATCGTACTGTACAAGGTTAAGAAATTTTTATATCCCATATTGAAAAGCATTGGCGAGTTTGCAAACTTATCCATCTTAAAAAGGAAACACGTTTTGTGCAAATTCAACTACATGTTGGTTTACTGTTTCAATTTTACCTTGAGAACAGTTGTTTAAACTTATATATTTTGTCTGCCTTCCTCTTTTACTCATCTGACAAACCACTTGGATGTCCAATGTAAATGCGCACAAGCAGCTCAAACAGCTGCACCATTTTCCTTATGCTCTAGGTGTTTAAAAAAATACACTTCTCTGCAAATAAATGGAAGAGGAAAGCAATGACATAAGTACATATAAGACAGAATTGATTGAACTACTATTATCTACACACTGTTATTGTAAAGAAGCACTGTTATTAACTTGCAGCTAATCAGTGTTTGAACTAATAAATTATTAAAAAATAAATAATGGCTGCTGCCATAACTGATATGACCATAGAATGGGTTTAGAAATGGAACTGCAGTTGATCTGTGAGCAGAAGACTTGAGCCACTATAAAATGCAACAAGAACCACACTAACCACTAAAGGCAAAGACGGGGCAGGATTACAGTTTGTGCCACGCTGATTACAAACCTTAAAGTTCTACACCAGAATGACTGTGCATTACAGTTTATCAGTACCCGACGAAACGCTTTTGCTTCCACGTATCTTCAGACTAGAATTGAAAACTTTAAGATAACTGTCGCCTTTCATATCCCCGTTATATGCTAAAATTAGTTCCTATCCAAGTTCTTACTTATTTATATCATTTTAACCAGGGGTTTAGTGGGTTAGTCTCTCAGCCCTGGAGTGAATTGATACAGACTAACCCACCAACAATCTGGGGGTTTGGTCTTGGGGGAATTATTACTAGGCCAGAATACTAACCATCTACAAAAGAAAAGAGACATATAACAGGTAAATCAGCTGTCTGTAGGTCGTTTTAATGCACTCATATAGATACCAGAGCAAAAAGCTGTCATGTACAAAAGTGATGTCATGTAGAGTATAGTAGATTCAGCTTTGTGCCCTTGACACCTAAAGCCGGGCTTTTCAATCACTTTTAAAGACAAACTGACAGACAAACATACAGATTAAACACAAACATAAATCACACCAAACTATTAAAAGTCTACAATAAAAATATGACACTACAACTAAACATCCCCATATGTCAAAGAGAATAGAGAAGATTTTAATATATCAATAGTCTTTTAAGACCAAATGTAAAACAGTAGAATATTCCATAGGAAAGAGGCAGCCATAAGAGAAGCATGATCACCCTTAAGCTTTAACTGAGGTCAAGGGGATGGACAGAAGATTTTGATAAGATGATCTTAAAGACCCAGAGGTGGAGTAGGTTTGAAGGAGGTCAGAGATATAATGTGGGACCAAAATTCTAAGTGCTTTAAAAACTAATTCTGTAATTAGCTGGCAGCCAATCAAGAGAGACCAGCACTGGAGAAATATGTTCTGAGTTTCTGCATTTTGGACCAGCTTCAGATGGGATAGGGAAGTTTGACTAATAGTCAAATAGAGAGAATTACAATAGTCAAGATGACAAGAAATAAAAATGCTATTTCTAAATCTTTAAATGAAAGCACATATTACAATTTGGCAATCCTGTTGAGATAAAATAAGCTGCCTTTTACCACACTGTTTATCTGCTTATCAAATATAAAAGATTGATCAAAGATGATCCCAACACTTCTGACACAGGTTTGGACATTTGCTAATAAAGGTCCTAAACTATTTCTTATACTGCTTGTAGTGGAGTGTATATCTAGAATATAAGTTGATAAATATTTTATAATTCTTTATTTGTAAGCTAGAGAAACCAACTGTAATATTAGTGTTTAAGGAGCAATGTTTTAATTTATTGATAAAAACAGTGGTGTTTTATTGTTTATTTGTCAAAATACAACTCTCAGTCTGAGTCTTTATGACAGACTGAAGATGTGAAATTTATGGTAGCGTGAATGGACTATGTATTAAACTAGTTTGGCAAGGGTAACTGTGTTTGGACAAACATGAGACTATAAGCCAGCCACAATTAACCAAACAATACCCTCAAGCAGAAAGGTCATAAATTGCCTAGCTTTCAAGAACAGGCCACAACTAAACAAAGCAACTGAGGCATGGGTTGAACCTGAGTACTTTCATTTTTAAATGGTCCAGGAAGAGACAGGTAAACTAATTCTATTGGTCTGAAGTGTGGCTGTTTATGATTAATTTTGAATAAGATGCCATTCTGTACCATAGCCTCCATTGGTTCATGATAACAATGGAATAAGGTTGGTCACCTTGTCTTTACCAGAGACCAGGGTAGACTGAAGATAAGCCAAGAGCAGCCTATGGAGGGCCTTCAGCCTCTGATTTGATTGAATTTCTGTATTTTAACTAATGTTAGTAGCAAGATGGGGAATTTATTCTAGTTCCTTTTCTCGTTTCATAGTGTAATATTGATATTTAATGCTAATATTGGTCAATTTGTATTAATAATTATTTTACATTTCCAAATTGAGTACTACCATATTGGAAATGCTTTCAAAAATGTTAATATTTTGTCACAGACCCTCCACCAATAAAGGCACATCAACAGATTCTACTTTTACATCACTTGAAATAGAATCTGTAGTCTATAAAAGCTATGGAGCTACAATATGTTTACTTGTGCTCAGTGTTTCACTCCATTGTAAAGTACCATTGAAAAGCATATATTTAACATAGTGTAGCAACACCTGTAACTGCATTCTACCATTGCTATTAGTTTTGAATATGACTCATTGTTGCATATATTGCAAATATTTAATATTTAATTTAAAATATACGAAAATATTTAATAAATAATAGTTGTAACTGACTCAGAGATGAAATAAATAAAAAAAAATGTGAAATGCTTCAACTCTAACTTTTAACTTGGTGAATGTACCTGAATGTTACTTATGCGTACATTTTGTGAATTTCCCATTGGGATTAATAAAGTATCTATCTATCTATCTATCTATCTATCTATCTATCTATCTATCTATCTATCTATCTATCTATCTATCTATCTATCTATCTATCTATCTATCTATCTATCTATCTATCTATCCATCCATCCATCTATCTATCTATCTTTTTTACTTTTTTCTCTTTTCCGTTTTGTTTAAGTTTTTAAAACAAGAGAGGTCAGACAGAGAAGCTTCTCTTCAATTTGTGAAGTTCAAAACCAATGCATTCCTCATTTTCTACATTCTTTGTACTGTACCTCTAGATGAGCATTCAGGGGTTGTCAGTTCTCCTACGCACAGGGCCTGCCCCTACGACTAAAGACAAAATCAAAACTGTTTCATTTTATTAGACCAAGCTGCAGCTTATCTGCAGTAAATTGCTGGGTATGTCACACATTAGGCATTCAGCTTCGTGTTGAGTGCGCTACCTGAATGCTTTTGACTCACTAATATTATGTTAATGAAAGATACAAGTGAAAATCACTGGAAATGTCTCCTAATGTGACATAGGCTTGAGGTAGAATTGTATTTTCAAACAAACAAAGGACACTGAGCACCGAAGAGAAAAAAACCCAAATGAGTGTCAATCTCAAAGCTAATCAATCCCACTGGGGGCTGTGAATAATTTCCTCATTGTACCGTGCACCTCCTTGCAAAAATCTGCAAAAAGCAGTACATAGCACAACAGTGGACAAGTAAGCATCCTGCAGCAAAGGAACAATGAGGTGCGATGGGCTCCAAGAAATTCACTTACACTACTTTTCTCATGCCTGTGACCTATATACAAAAAAGTACAAGTCTCGGGTTAATAAAAAAAAAAACAAAACAAAACAAATAAAAGGAGCCAAGCTCCCTTTGCTTCAGAGGAGTTTAAGTGATTAAGTCTGTCACAGTGAAAGAAAAAATGTTTGTACAACACTCAGCAATACTATGCTCCACCAGCCATGCAGAGGCCCTGGTCTCCTCAGCAGTCAATACCATTTGGCTGATCGATGAAGCCCTTACCCCACAACCACATGCTGGAACTTGCAGGCCTTCAGCAAAATCTGCTTCCTACATTCATCATCAATGGCAGAATAATAGGAAATGACTCACATTCATGTCTCACGTACATCATAGGTTGGTTGCAGATATAGCAGTTCACACTAGTCCACTGAACACCACTATAGTATCATCTGTTGAACTGCCACCACAACTATGTAAGAGGAGAAACAAAACCAGAAGAGGGAGGGAGGTTGGGAGCATAAACTGATTACAGAGAGATGACAAACAAACTCCAGACAGGAGGTACCAGAGTCTAGAATTTAATCATGCCATGCTGAATGTGAGAACCTACTGCAGACATGTCCTACACCTTTTTAAACATGCAATACTGGATGCTTTCTTTTTTAAACATCTGTTTCAGTAGAGGTAAAATATATAAATACATACACCCATACAGGGTAGTTTTAACTACAAAGTAACTAACAAGATATTGAGGTACATACAGTAAGCTAAAATTACTGAATATGAACATTAAAACATACTAATTTATTCAGTCTCAAACAGATTCAACTTATACTTCATGTTTTTCAACCATTTACTAACCAAAATAGCTTTTCAGGGAAATGTAGTGTATGCCAGCATCATTAGATACAGGGCACAAAGTAAAACCCAGAGGGAACAACAATCAATTGATAGACACACTCCATAACTGGGCAAGAAATTAAGCCACAGGCCTCAGAGACGTGAGGAAGCAGTACTACTACTACAAATACATTTTATTTATATAGCACCTTTCCCATGCTCAAGGCACTTCACAAAGTCTCTTAAAGAAGCAGCAGGTACAGTATAAGTAACAATGCATACAGATGTTTCCTGAATAGAATATTAAAACAAATTGATACAGGATCCTCTAAGGCATTAAATAAAATAAAATACAATAAACCAGAATAAAAGGCTAAATTCAATACTAAAAGAAAGCCTAGCAAATGACCTCATTTGTGATGTAATACACACACAAATTACTGAGCATCTGGACAGAGAGAAAGACTGAAAAAGGAGGCAGAACGTCAGGTTAAGTTAAAAGCCTTCCTGAAATGATGAGTTTTCAGTTGTTTTTTAAAAGAATTAATTTAGGGAGGTCATTCCAAAGTCTGTGCGCTATACACCTGAAGGTCCTGTCAACCATAGAGGGCAGGTTAGTGTGGGGCACAACAAGATTGCCAGAATCAGAGGACCTTAGTGGGTGGAGAAGGTCACTGACGTAGTCCGGTGCAAGGCCATTTAAGCTTTGTAGGTTAATAAAAGAATTTTATATTCAATTCTGTAAGACAGAAGAAGTAAGTGAAGGTGAAGCAGGATGGGTCTTATGTGCTCACTGTTGCTGGTCCATGTTAGGACTCTTGCAGCAGAGTTTGGAATCAGCTGGAGCTGTGATATAAGAATAGAAGGAGCACCTGCCAGTAGAGAGTTACAATAATCGATGTGGGATGTGATAAACGCAGGGAGAAGTTTCTCAGCATTAGAAAAGGAGAGGAAGGAGCGAACACGATATGTTATAGAGGTGAAATCAGGAAAGTTTCTTAATGTGGTTTATGTGGGCAGAATAAAGAAGGGAGAAATCAAAAATGACACCAAGATTCCTTGCATCAGAAGGTCTGATGAGATCACCGTCAAGAGTGACTGAGAAGGAGCTCATTTTCTTAAGTTGAGCTTTAGTGCCAATTTGCAGGAATTCAGTTTTGTTGCAATTTAATTTTAAAGAGTTCTGCTCCATCCAGATTTTAATTTCACTGAGGCAAGTCGTGAGCTGAGAAAACTCTGATGAAGTTGCACTTTTAACATTGAAATAGAGTTGAGTGTCATCTGCATAAAAAATGATAACCCAGTCCAAAGCTACGAATAATATGGCCAAGGGGAAGCATACAGACACAGAAGAGCAGAGGGCCCAGGACAGTGCCCTGAGGAACTCCTTGTGTGACCGGCACTGTGCTGGACCTGCTGTTGCCAAGACTAACCAACTCTTGCCTATCAGTCAGATAAGACATAAACCACTGGAGGGCAGTGCCAGAGATACCCAGCATGTTTTCCATTCAGGACAGTAGAATGTCATGTCTGACCATGTCAAATGCTGCGCTGAGGTCTGACAGAATTAATATGCTGGTTTGTCCAGAGTCTGCTGCCATAAGTAAATCATTGGTTACCCGTAGCAGAGCAGTTTCACATCTGTGCTGGGCCCTGAAACCACAATGAAAGGGTTTCATCAAATTATTAGAAGTTAAGTAACTGGTGAGTTGAGAGGCTACAACACGCTCAAGAACTTTTGAAAGAAAAGGTAAGTTAGAAATGGGCCAAAAATTGTTAAGATTGTCAGCATAAAAACCAGACTTTTTTTAACACTGGGGTGATTTTTAAAGTGGCCAGCACAAAGCCAGTGTCAAGGGATGTATTTATTATTATTGTTGTTGTAACAGTTGGGAGTATGGCATGAAATAAAGATTTAAGAAGTGTGGTGGAGATGGGAGTCTAGTAAACAGGTAGTCGGCCTCATTTTAAAAGGCAGGTCATTAACAAATGCAGAGAGAGTGGGTAGACAGGGAAAGACATAAATGGATGATGGATTTATGTTAGTTTACTTATTTAAATCTTTAATTTTATTACGGAAAAAGTGAAGGAATTTTTCACAGACTTCGGTACAGGAGATAATAATAGTAATACAGGCCAGATGCAGGCTGAAGTAGTTCATTAACTACAGAGAACAAAACCCTGGGGTTTTTCATGGCCACTTTCCATTATTCTCCCAAAATGTGGGATCTTGGCTACAGTTAATGCATCCTTGTAAGCCCCTTGGTGGTCAGAAGAAGCCTGGATGTGCACAGTGAGGCCAGTCTTAGGTGACCTTGCCTCAAGGTGTCAGCCGTCTGGTTTCATAAACCGTAACTGTGAATTGTACAATGGAGCCGAGTGCTTAAAAGAAACCTCCTTATGCTCTAAAGGGGCTGTTTGATCTGGTACTGAAAGAAAGGCTAGGTTATAGTGATCAACAAAACTATCTAGTGTTGACAGAATAGGTGAAGAAGGGAAAAAATCAGAAATTGAATTAGCAAGGATAGAGGGACAAATATTTTTAAGGTTTCTGAAAGAAATTTGAGGTTTACAGATAAGAGGAGGTAGAGGTAATGAGAAAGTAAAAAGTACTGCTTTATGAGTCCCAAATAACTGCTTAACTTAAGAGCCAGACTCTTGAAAGACAATGGGCAGCCAATTGGGATTCTCTTGATATTTAGTTCAGCTCTAACAATTACTGCAACTCCCCCTACTTGTCTTGAGCTGCGAGGCTCTCAGAAATAAATGTATACAGATGGTGCTGCATCCGTGAGAGATGTAAAATCATTCGGTTTTTGCCAGGTTTCTGTTAGGCGAAGCATGTCAAGGTTGGAATCTAATGAATTCTGATAGCACCAATACTTTGCCATTAAGAGATCTTGAGCTGAACAATGCAATATTAGCTGACGAGGACAGATGGACAGATCCACGATCAGAGTTTGTTTTAAAAAACTGCAAATTTGGCACACTGACAGTCCTATTTCCAAAGCTATTAATAGGACGGCGTATTCTTGAACAAATGGTGCTGTTCAACTTTCAATCATAGTGCGGTGGTGGTGGCAACCAGACCCACAATGTAAATATTTCTGACGCCGCACAATGTCAGTGTCTTTTAGGACATTACAGTCTGACCGTTTGCTCTTGACAAACTGTTTAATATGAAGGAGTCTGTCATAAGAGTATTTTAGCATAAAACAGAGCAATACTTATCTTTTAGCACAGAAGCAACACAGCATAGCGGAGAAGGTGAGATGGGCGGGGTGGGGTGGCACAGATGAGTGGCAATAGCAAGCAGCAGAAGAAGTGTAGTAGGAGATATTAACAAGAGGCACCCGAAGATACCAGTATTCGGAGGTTCCAATGTTCAACCACATACATATAATGCTGGGTATTACAGGCGTGACTGTACCAGAGCCGCAAGGTGGGTGTAAAATAAATAATTTCTCAGTCATTAAGCATGTATAGAAGTAATCAAGAGCAATCCAGTATATCCATTATAATCAAGAAAGCAGATCATCCCCAGCTCCTAGATCACCATGGTGCAAAGAAATGTTCATAAGGACATAACCACTTCTGTATTTCTCTGAAAATGAAACACCAGATTCTTTACCTGAAGACACTCAAGCCCACCCTCACACAACACAGTGGACACGTGCTCACACACTCAACAGATCCAAGTACTGACTGAAATTCAAGCACTGATAAAGACACTGCTGAAATTGTAACAGAGCTGATACATGGTAGCAAAACTTACCTGCAGGGCTAAAAGTAGCCACTAGCAACATTAAGGGAGCCAGGGAAGAAAATGACACCAATTGCCCACTTCCAGTGGCACTTTAAAGACTGGTAATTGAGTGATTAAAAAAAGAAAAGTTTTAGGATCTAAAAGCTAAAACTCCAAGTAGCTCCCAAGCCCATACATAGTACAGAGTGGCAAGAAAGCCTCTTCCAAACCCTACAACTGAGCCACTAGCTGTGGCACAGGCAGGAAGAACTCACTGCACATTAGAGATACTTTTTAAAGAAGTGTGTCTTAGGTTTCATTTATTTTGACACATCCTATAAATTCACTTTAAGATCTGAAAACATTAGCTTCCTGTAAGTGCATTTCTAAGCCATTCCCAGAGTGTGCTGTAAACGGGGAGTATAATGGATTTCCTATCTCAGCTGAGAAAATTAGATTTGTAAAAGCTAACCAACCACAAATCCCTGATTTGCTCATCTGTTCTATCTGGACTGTATATCTTGGAGCTGATGAAGGGAGACACAGATCAGCAATGATGGCTCAGTATCAGCTGAACATGTTCCTTAAAAGCTGAATCACTGAATACATAACAACTGCCGTTAGTAGAGAACAGTAAAAAAAAAATACAAATACACAGAAAATAAATATATGATGGGGTCAAAGGCTTGAAGAACATAGATGGCCATCAGCATTAGTAGGAAGCAATGACCAGGTTGCTAAAGTTCACATTAAACTGGATTCTATGACAGGTGATTGCTATCTTAAAGAATTTCCTGAGGTATTAATTCTAGACATGCTATTTTCACAGCAGGCAGTGAGGATCAGAGCCTGAGGCTGGCCATTAGACTGGAAACCTAAGTGCTACTCGTTCAGTCCTCACCCTCATTTCATTGTTAACCCAAGCAATTCAGCTAACCACTTAAAATGCTGCCACTCCACTCTAGGTAAACACATATGCCGTAGACCTTTATTGTAAACTGCCTTCACTAAAAAAAAAAGATCAGCAAAAGGTACCATAATGAATCAAAGAGATTTGCCAGGAACCAGATCTGCTAGAAATGTATTTCGGTGTTACAGCCACAGATATATCAACAGTTCTATAGAAAGGTAAGCAGAATAATATAAAATATATGTTGTCACCACAAAAAATTATACGATTGCACGAAACGCAGTAATAATATAATGAACATCAAACAATGAATACATAAAACAAAATGACAATGTACAGCATCACACTCACACCAAACAGTCTGTGTTTCATAATATGGAGGTGGTTGAAGATCTGAGGGTGATGGATAAGGATCAAGTTGTACCTGAACAGATTTTTGAAGTAGAAAAGAAACTACTGACATGACAATTTGTGTTCTTGTACTTGTGATGTTTTCCTAATAATTATCACCAAAGGAGATGGTTACCTAGACGAGTGCTGTCTTTGACTACCTTACCTACTACTTTCCTGGCCATAGACCTTGAATTAAAGTGTAGTTTAAGGCCTACACATTAACAGTTTATAGAAATACTAAGCAAGCATGCAGTGTGTCAATCACAATGAGCACTGCTCAAGGAGAACTTGTGAAAAATTTGTTTACAGATAGATATATAAAGACATTGCATATACTATAGTCTAGGGCCAAAGGTGTCAAAGGCTCCCTTCTGCCTGTGGTATGCCAGACTGGACAGAACAGAGGGGTAGAAATTACAAACAAATGAGACATGCCTAACATTTACAGTGTAATCAAGTTGCATTTTCAGAAAAGCAATAATGAGACCATCCCTCCTTCTCCTGTGATACCTCAGGCTACTATGTGTTACTTCTATATGGAGTATTATTTGAATACAGAAAATCTCCACCATGATTAGAACTCCTAACTGCCTAATGTTGATTTCTATTGCTGCTGCCACCCTTCTTTTTTATGATACTTGTTTGATGCTTTCTTTTTTCATTTTTTTTCTCTCTAATACATTAACATTTTATCTGTGCTTTATAATGGTGGGACAAATTTCAGTCACAATATGGCTCTGTTATTAACTTTACATTTTGAACTAAGAAAACACAGGCAGAATATAAAGCAGGTCACAAATGAGACAGCACTGTACATCAGGCCAGCATCACACTGAAGGTTAAAAGAAGTCACAATCAGCAGTGCTGTCCATTCAGATCACATGTTCCCCCAGAGAGAGCTCCAAGCTGTCAAATCACAGAGTGGATTTAACACGTATCAATGATTACAACACGCGTTTGTCCAGGCCTTGTGGCTGAACCCAAGAGTGAGCAGGCCATGTTGGTCTGCAGTTCGCATGACTGCTCTTCTCACAGAAATGAAAAGCCTCACCAACTACAGCAGCACCAATTGCTATGGAGATAACAAGCCAAGCTTTTGAAGCAAAAGACAATGCATGCCATGTCCTTAGCAGCAATGTTGCCTGGTTTTGGGTGGCCAGCCTTCTAGGCCTTCATAAATGATACTCAAGTGTGCAAAGATGTGTGATCTTGACTTTGCTGACGATGATGTGATTTTCAGGGAGTCAATGGAAGCTCTGATCAGGGCTCTCCAGAGAGTGAGGAGTCTGAATGCTTGGGCTTGCGAGTGTCCTGAATAAAAACCAAGATCCAGGCCTTTAATGATCTCTTGGGCACAGCCATCAGCAGTGTGTCTGTTTGCGGAGAGAGTGTTGACCTTGTTGAGAGGTTTACTTTACTTACCTTGGCAGTGACATTCATGTCTCTGGTAACTCTTGCTATGAAGTCAGTAGACGGATTGGGAGAGCATGGGAGAGTCATGAGGTCGCTGGAAAGGAGTATGTGGCACTCCTGATATCTTTGCAAAAGGATAAAGGTCCGAGTGCTTCCTGTCTTGCAACATGGTTGCAAGATATGGACGCTATCCAGTGACCAGAGATGAAGACTGGACTCCTTTGGGCACTGCTGGTTTGACTTTGTGTCGAATAAGAAGTATCTCAGAGTTGAAATGAGGCACATTTACCTGCATTGTGAAGAAGCGTCAGTTACAGCACAACTGCCACGTAGCGTTATTCCCAGAGGGTGATGAAGAGAAGATGACATATTCACCTGAGCTGTGCATTTCAATTTTGCAGCTGTTATTTTTTTTTTAAGTTGAAATGTGAAGGATCAGTGAAAAACTAGAGCATAGTGACTATTAGTACAAAACACACAATTCAGCAGTTTGTACAAAAGTGGCATAGTACTGGTTCTATAAGCAATGCGCCATCAGATTTTTCTGTCTGTATCTCAGAGGTCATAGACAATTTGTGGACAGTATGGAACCATGTTCTTGTAAGTTGACGTGGTGGTTATCAAAACATACAGGAGTGTCACAAGTGTCTTATCAGAGTGTACTTGATGATTTATGGGTCATGATTGGGTGTGCCATCCTGTACATCTTTACACTATGATCTAAGAATAGCCTTTATTTAATTATTTTATTTGAAAAATTGTGCATTGATGCTTGGCATATACTACAAGCATAAATATTAAATATCTGCATTAAAAAGTCTCTGTATGAGCTGACATGCCCCTCTATGTGCCGTAATTGCTGAACAACTCACATGTGTTGGCGCACATCACTGGTTAGAACAAAATTGAACCTTAAATATGACACAAAATTAAGATTAAAAAGTGCTTTTTTCTTTTTACCAGTGAAGTTATCAGATTAAGAAATGAGATGTTAAAGAGACTTTCTATATATCTCTGTTACCCTGCATATGAAAAAGTGGGAGCTACACACTCCTGCTTTTAGAAACCTTAAGGAGAATATGTGACCACATTAGGCGGACCCCAAGAGTTCAGTGGCTGAGCAAGCAGTAAAACTCGACTATGTATTGAGTACTGCAGCATGGAACAAACAAGTTAAAAACTCTTAAATCACTCTTCACTATTTTGGACAGCATACTGTGAGTTGTGGACAAAATTTGTGTGTCAAATTAGGTGAAAGTAATGATGCCCATACACTATATGGCATCTTAACCACAGAGAAGCATGACAATTATACTGGCTCATTAAGGAGGCATTTTCTTCAATAGGAATGGTCAAACATTTCAAACTTCAAACAACAGGCAGAACAACACTGAGACAAATGCTTCTTGGAAAACAGAAGCTTGGGAGGTAATTGACAGTTTGGCATGACAATGATCCTTGGTTTGGCTCAGGAATAAAATGAAAAATTTACTAGAGTGGTCTTCATAACACTCAGACCTTAACCATTTTAACCATTAATAATGTGTGGCAAAAAATACAATTTATATGGTATGTCTAAACCATCTATTAAGATCACCACCCAAAATTGCTTCATATGTTACTATATGGACAGTTCCACAAAAACAGAATTGTTTTATTTATAGAACAGCTTACATAGAACTAATTTCACATATAAAAAGAAAGGGTAAATTTGAACACAAAATATAACATGAGTAAATTTTTTAATTCTACAAGAACCCCTAAAGGTACTGTACACATTTTGAATCAAGCAAGCATCACTTTTTATATATGAGACACGCAAGACTTTCCCAATTTATTTGTTAAATAGGACAAACAACTTCTCTGTACTGTAGCAATAAAACATCATTTGATAATGCAAGCTATAGAAACAGGCTTTACAAAATTATGATTTAATATGGCACCTTTCATAGAAAGTGCCATTACAAGTACACAATGTGGCTGTGTCTCAGGTTGATAGTACACAACCGCGCCGCTCAATGTCTGCTTCTGACTCAGTGTGTGATGCTAATCATGCTCCTACTCACGCTATATAAATAAAAAAACAATGCTAAACTGCTTTTAAGTTGTTGTTTACTATAACAGACTCCATCAAATAAATAGTATAGCAGCAAAACACCATTGTAGACTACAGGCTAATGCTTTGTCCTGCATATCACAAGGCTGTCCATACAATGTCCACTGCTGATTCACTTTCTGACTACAACTAGCCTGAAGAAGGGGCCTGAACTGCCTTAAAAGCTGGCACACTGCAATATGTTCATTTAGTCAATAAAAAGTGACATTTTGTTTCATTTATAATTGCACACTATGACCCTAAAAGAGTCAGTAAGTCTACCAAGGCTCACTTTGTACAACGTAAATGACTGTACACTGCTCTGCCTTTACAAATCAGTGAGGTGCTGTACACCACAGGAAAGTGCTATAGAAAATAAAAATTGAAACTACTCTCCTTTACATGGTATATCTCAATAAGAACTCCGTAGAGCCAAGTAATTAATCTACATTTGAAATGGTTGTCAGTTGAAGGTGACTCTCTGTGCAGGTCTCAGTGAGCCACTGAGCCACCCATGCTCTATCTATAGAAACATGGACACAATGAACTATACTGGGTGACACAGTGGTTAGCAATGCTTCCTCATGGATCTAATATTCTAGGTCTGAAACCTGCTCTTTATCTATGTGGCATCTGCATTTTCTCTCTGTGTCTTAAAGGGTTTTTTCAGGGTTTTCCTGAAATTTTCTTCCACATTCCCACAGATAATAATAATACTAATAATTTTACTTATGTAGTGTCTTTCATACACTCAAGGACATTTTACAATTCAATAAACACATTAACTAGACAATAGAAATTACACACAAGAAAATGAATAATGCTCATTGAAGAGATGCGTTTTTAACACCCCATTATGGCAGAATAATAGAAAGTGGCCACGATAACCCAAGAGTTTGTTTTCTGTAGTTAATAAACTACTCCAACCCACATCTGGCCCAACTACCTCTTCTACTGAAGTCTGTGAGGAATTCCTCCACTTTTTCCATTACAAAATTAAAGATCTAAATAATTCAACTAACATAAATAATTCATCTGTTTATATCTTTCCCCTGTTTTCCCACTCCATTCTCCTCCTTCTCTAAGTTCTCACCAGTCACATCTGCGTTTGTTAGTGACCTGCTTTGTAAGATGAGGCCGACTACTTGTGTACTGGACGCCATCCTCACCACACTACTTAAATCCTGCCTTCATGCCATAATCCCGACTATTACAACAATAATAAACTCATCCCTTGACACTGGCTTTGTGCCGCTCACTTTTAAAATCGCTTCTGTAACCCCAATGTTAAAAAAGTATGGTCTTGATGCTGACAATTTTAACAATTTTCGGCCTATTACCCACTTACCTTTTCTGTCAAAAGTTCTTGAGCGTGTTGTAGCCTCTCAACTCACCAGTTACTTAACTTCTAATCATTTGATGGAACCCTTTTAGTCTGGTTTCAGGGCCCAGCACAGCTATGAAACTGCTCTGCTACGGGTAACCAATGATTTGCTTATGGTAGCAGACTCTGGACAAACCAGCATATTAATTCTGTCAGACCTCAGCGCAGCATTTGACACTCAGGTCAGACATGACATCCTACTGTCCAGAATGGAAAACATGCTGGGTATCTCTGGCACTGCCCTCCAGTGGTTCAAGTCCTATCTGACTGATAGGCAAGAGTTTATTAGTCTTGGCAACAGCAGATCTAGCTCAGCGCCAGTCATACAAGGAGTTCCTCAGGGCTCTGTCCTCGGTCCTCTGCTCTTCTGTATTTATATGCTTCCCCTTGGCTATATTATTCGTAGCTTTGGACTGGTTTATCATTTTTATGCAGATCATACTCAACTCTCTTTCAATGTTAAAAGTGAAACTTCATCAGAGTTTTCTCAGCTCACGACTTGCCTCAGTGAAATTAAAACCTGGATGGAGCAGAAACTCTTTAAAATTAAATTGCAACAAAACTGAACTCCTGCAAATTGGCACTAAAGCTCAACTTAAAAAAATGAGCTCCTTCTCAGTCACTCTTGACGGTGATCTCATCAGACCTTCTAATGCAAGGAATCTTGGTGTCATTTTTGATTTCCCCCCTTCTTTATTCCACCCACATAAACCACATTAAGAAACTTTCCTATTTTCACCTCTATAACATATCACGTGTTCGCTCCTTCCTCTCTTTTTCTAATGCTGAAAACTTCTCCACGTGCACCTTTCTGGTGCGGATGGTCAAACGGTGCCTATAAAAGTCTGGTAGGTGTGAAAGAATACAGCAGAAAGAAGACTTAGACTCATTGCTAAGTCTGAGTACTAAAGACATTATCACAATGTACTTAAAGTAACAACAACATATATTTACAGTATTTAAGTAGCACTGACATTTAAAGTAAATGTGTACCCAACAGTGAAGCCCATTATTTCCATGCTGTCATATAAAGCCTAATTACAGAAGTGTCTGCAGCATGTCATAGGGTGGGCTTGAGTTACCAGTCTGACATGTGCATTCATGACAGAGATGAATCTCTTTATAAATAAAAAGACTACGGAGGAAACAAAAATCCTTAGTATTTAAAGTAGGTCACAAACAAGTGAGCAACTGCTTCTGCTTGGCAAGCAGTGAGCAAAGCAATTAATTGAAACTAATCTGAAGGTGCTATATAAGTAGAAGGTTGACTGATTAGTTTGTAAAAGGGCCTTAAAAGTGTGTATGCCATTCCTCAAACTGGAGACATCCCAGCAAAACTGGAAGGGCAGGCCTTCATCGCACAAGCTTGTGAATATCCCAGCAGCATGGGACACAAGGTGGAAACCAGTCCTAGACAGGGCACTAGACCATCATTAGATGCACTCACAATGGGCAAACTTATAGCCTCCGACTGACCTCAAGTCCCCAGACATATATAAATACACTTTCAGAGGTGGACTATGTAAAGGACATGCTGCTCAAGCAGATACCATGAGGTCATGACAGGATGACCCTATAGCACTTTGTAATGTTTAAAATGAAAGCCAATCCATATAAAGAAGAACAATGAGTTTTCAGGGAAGGAACTGAATACATTCTGCAACAGGTCAATAAGTGCTTCTTGACAACCCCGCTCTAGGCATGCACAATTTTCTCCGACTAAGATATTTAAACTGGATTTTTATTCTTATTAATTGAATGTTTGTATACAGTTGTCCTGGCATTACAATAACAAATATGGAAGAAAATTAAGATAACTGATATAAACATCTTGCTCTAAAATTTTACCATTAAGTGTGTGGAAAAAATGGTTTTCTGTCACTGTCAGTTTGAGAATGTTTGAAGAAGGTCTGCCACTTGCCCCACATTAGAAGAAGCTGCAATCCTGCTGAAGGCACAGACATATTAACATGCAAATGAGGATGAATCACATGTCACTGGAAATTTGCATATCATAATACAGAATTTCAATAAATACACAAGGCACACAATGACGCTGTAGCTCAGGGGTCTATTATACATATGACAGAGACACTGAACTGATGACATGCAAAGGGCCTCCACAAGCCTTCTAAAAGTTTGAGCCAGGGCCAGAAAAATAAAAAAAGCCAAGCTCACAATATTACAAGACAAAGAGGAACACGAAGGTGTGGATACATGCACACAACATTTATTTATTTATTTTCTCTATTGAGTTAAATTTACAAATATTGGTTGGTACGAGATGTGCTCCATTTGCTATGAACTGCTTATAATCCATTCTCTCATAAACAGAGCTGATCACTGTTTTAAATGACACTATAACATTTCTGGTACTGTTATTTAATGACATTAATGTGACATGGGGGCATTTAGCTGTGGCTTCTTTATGAATTTCTGTCTTTTATAGGAATGCAACGATATTTCGTGCCACAAATTTTTTTTGGCATATATAGATGCTGATAGCAATAACATGGAATTCACTTCTCTAAGCACTAACAAAAAGTTATTCCTTCTTTATTTTTCTTAAATGGTCTTTTTAACAACAGAGGGCACATTTAGCGTCATACATGCATTAACAAGCTCTGACCTTAGTCTGAGAGTGTGTAGCTAAGCGAAGAGTAACAAATATTAATGGAGTTAGACAAAGTAGATATTGAGGGTGCCCCGTCATCTTTTAAGTCTGTCTGGCAGCATTTTGGATTTCCTTGTAAAAAGAGAAAACCGTGACAAAATAGTTGATAAGACGAAGACCATTTGCAAGCAGTGACAAACGTTACAGCAAACACTAGGAACATGCTGAACCATGTACAATTCCATCACATTGACAAACACAAATCACCACTTGCAAAGAAGCATTTGCCTGAAGACCAAAAATCTCTGATACATTTATGTGCAGCACCACTTCCACAGTTAAATGCAAGGGCCAAAGAAATAACGAGGTGTGTATTAGTGTTTATATTGCGAAGGACATGAGACAGTTTTTAGTTGTTAAGATGGAGGGTTTTGACAGAAGTACAGCATTGTCTCACCCTCGCACTTTTGTGGCAATGTATTTCCGGCCCTGTACAATGAGGCTAAGTGCGAAGGAATCCCTGAAAGACACAGAGAGCATTACAATAACTACAGACAGGTGGACCTCTAGGGCGACCCAAAGTTATATCATGATCACAGCCCATGTTTTGGAGTGACAGCTTGGAAGGGCTATTCATAACATCACTGATAATACATGTTAACATGGATGTAGTAGTCAGAGAGGCTGGGCTTTGCCCTCATATCAGGTGCTTTGCACATACTCTGAGTTTGGCTACACAGGCAGGCTAGAGCGTATTGCGTGTTAGTTGTCTTCTTGGTTGAGTATGATGGGTTGTCACTTTTTTCCACTGGAACCCCACAGCTAAAGCTGTTTTTGTTGCCGAACAGAAATTACTTGGCCTTCTGTCACATACCCTGATAGTCAACGTTATAACACAATGGCACAGTACATTAGAAATGCTTGATCATTACCTTGAGCAGCAAGCAGCGATATCAGCAGATCTCATAAGCACAGAGATACGCCAAAATGCACGTGGATGTCACCGACATTAGTGATGCCAATGATATCATACATACAATTGCTTAAACCCATTAAGTCAGCCACCATAGTACAATGCAATGCAATGCGTCAGTGTGGCAGAAAATTATGTAAAAGACAGAAATAGATGAAGACAGATGATGTGCTGTGATAACCTCTAAATGGGAGAAGCCAAAAAGAAGAATAAGAGGAGTATATGCCTGATGTTGTATATACTTTACAATTTCAGGTAACTTAGCTCGTCATTACTATAGAATATATTCATTCATTTTCTATGACTGCTTGTAATGGTGAGGGTCAGCCATGAAAAGCTAAGTAGATTACATGAAAACTTTTTAGAGAACTAGTTTCCAGCTCCTGAGAAATATCACCCCTGTTCAGGTTTAGGACTATGCCTGACACAGCTTTCACAGAAGACACGCCAGGACATCCACATCCTACTAATCTAGTATGGAGAATCAATGGCACCAATTGTTTACCTGTTCAGGTTACCCTTGAAAAATTTGAGGGGAATGACAAAAAGAAATCTGAAAACAGACTTTTGTAATATTTCAACCATAAAATTAAGAGAACACGACCTGGAATAGTAATCCTTGGACCCAGAGTTAAAGGGACATTTTGCCACTTAGTGCACTGGGATATTTTAACAGAGCAAATCTCAGCCATGAACTGCCTAAATTTATACAGCACATTAAATGCTGTACCAGAGACATAAACGCACTAGACCACTCTTATACCATGGTAAAGAATGCCTATTGCCACCATGCAGCTTTGGGCCTGTTTGATCACTGTTTGATTCATCTGCTCCCAACCTACATGAATAAGTTAAAGCTGTCCAAGTCTATGACTAACACTGTGAGAAGGACGACTAATGAAGCAAAATTGAAGCTGTAGGCCTACTTTGATTGTACTGACTGGGGTGTTTTTGAAGATGAAACAGCTGGCTTGCATGAACAGACAGACACTGTTACAATTCTATATCAGGCTCTGTAAGGACATGTGTGTCTCTACCAAGATCTATTAAAATGTAACAACAATAAACCATAGTTCATGGCAAAACTCAGGCAGCTTCATCAGGCCAAGGAAGCTGTCTGTAGAAGTGAAGACAGATCTACTCTGAAGATCTAACCTGAAAAGCTGGGAAAAAGAAGGGTTTTCAAACAATGATCCTGTATTGGTATGAAAAGATCTCCAGCCCAAGGTCACACCCCACACCTCTTCAGGCATCCAACTATACTAACAACGACAAACATCTCAACCCATATCTTCTATCATTCAATCTACAGTGCTTGCATTAAATATTTGTAAAAAGGATGTATGCTGACTCTTGAACACACAACACACTAAGAAAGCAACAGGTGCCTCACCCACCTATTTGAAAATGTGTGCTTCATCATCTAGCCCCTGTCTTTATATGGTTTATCAATAAATCATTAGTGCTACTTGATATTCCATTATGTTTCAAACAAGCCACAATCATACCAATTCCCAGAAAACCCTAATTAAGAGGACTGAAAAACTACAGGCCTGTTGTTTTGACTTATGTCATTATGAAAACCTTTGATGGCTGGTGTTAAGTCACCTGAAGGACATCATAGTTTCCTGTCTGGAGTCCCATCAGCTCACCAACTGAAAAAACAAGTCAGTGGATGATGCAGTTAATATAGGTCTGCATTCTATCCTGCAAAATCTTGACCCTGGGACCTATGCAAGGATTCTGTTTGTGGACATTAGCTAAGCATCTAACACAATCATTCCTGAAGCTTTTAGTTCCTGCCTCTACCTATCAGTGGATTACCAATTTCCTGAGAAATAGGAAACCGCGAATAAAAGTGAAGAAACTCACTCAAGCGCCCATACAATCAGCACTTGTGCTCTAACCACTGCTCTTATCACTCTAAACTAATGTCTGCACCTCTAAGGACCGTTTTGAGAGACTCCGCTAATATGAGGATGACACAACCATCATTGGACTCATCAGAAATGGTGAAAAGAAATGGTGTGATCAGAACAATCGGAAGCTAAACAAGCTCAAAATTGTGAAGATAACAGGGTACTTTAGAAAAGGCTCCCATTTATTACCTTCCCCTTCCAAACCTAAATATCAGTTGTGGAAACCATTATGTCTCTGGCATCTATAACAACTCAGAACCTGACAAAGAAGACCAACATAGATTACATCATAATAAAAGGCACATAAGTGGAAGTACTTCTTGAAGGAAGGAAGGAAGGAAGGAAGGAAGGAAGGAAGGAAGGAAGGAAGGAAGGAAGGAAGGTAGGTAGGTAGGTAGGTAGGTAGGTAGGTAGGTAGGTAGGTAGGTAGGTAGGTAGATAGATAGATAGATAGATAGATACTTTATTAATCCCAATGGGAAATTCACATAATTCACATTCTTGTGACAGCTAAGGGAGTTCATTCTACCACAAAAGCTACTGATTTAGTTCGACACAGCAATTATTACATCTGTTCAAAGCTCTTCCAATATAGTGTGGGTAGGACCAGCAAGTAAACATGATAAGAACAGGATACAATGAATAGTCATGTCTGCAGAAAACACCACTGGCACTAGTCTTCCCACCAAACAGGATATGTACTATTCTAGAGTTGTGAGTCCTAGTCCACAACCTCTTTGAACTTCTCCCATCTGCCAGTCATTATGAACTATCCATATTACTAACCGAGAATGCTAAACCGGATGATGGACGCAGGCACATCCGGCAATGGGCCGTAGCTGCAAAAAGACGTACTGCGCAGGCGCAAAAAGAGTCCGCGAGAGTCGGCTGAGGAGCCGAGAAAGGCGGACAAATGAGGGCGAAAGAGGCGGATGAGGAGAAAGGCGGACAAAAGAGGGCGGAGAGAGGCGGATGAGGGTCCGCGAGAGGCGCAGGCGCAAAAAGAGTCCGCGAGAGTCGGAGAAAGGCGGACAAAAGAGGGCGACAAAGGCGGATGAGGGGCCGTGAGAGGCGGACAAGACCACAGAAAAAAGGACGTGAGCACATACAAAAAGGAAAGGAAAAGGCACATAAAAGGTAGTCAAACGTGGCCAAAGCACGAAACACATTGCACACGAAACTAAACACACCCAAAAAAAAAAGAACAGACGAGCGCACAACAGCAAGGCACGACCACACACCCCCCCCCACCCCACCCTACAGGCACGGGACGGGACACACACCAAGAGGGGGATTCAACAAGCCCATGGAAGACAAAAAAAAAGAACACAAAACCCGCCCCACAGACCCTACAAGCAAGGGACGGGACACACACAAAGAGGGGGATTCAAACAAGACACAGGAACACAAAAAGAAAGAAGACGCTCGCGCAACAACAATCCCCCCCACACATCCATAAGAAGTGACACCCAAAGCCACATATTCTAAAGTGAACGTCGACACCTTCACACTAGGCAGCATAGGTGTCGGCATAGGTGTCAGCATAGGTGGATGTCCTTTCAATAAAGCACTATTAACCGTTCAACTGCAGAAAAGGATACATATTAACAGTGAGTGCGATCCTCCTTATTACTTATCCATATTTCACATGCTGAGAAAGAAACAAGTCATGAATACACGGTCACGGGTACAAAACGATTCGGAAAGGATAACGGGAACAAACACACGAACACGAAAGAAACAAGAAAATAGACGGCGGCGCATAAAACGCGCTTCTGAAACACCGGGAGAAAAAATGTCTCGGATCAAAAAACGCAAAGCACAAGTGACACCGTTACAGAGACGTGCCCAAATGGACAGACACAATGAACGTTGACGCATTCAGCGCGTGTGTCAAAGTGCTGCATCGAAAGAAGCACGATTTCAAACCGAAAGAGCTCGCGTATCAGACATACAAAAAAGGGAGCGAAGAGACAGAATAAATGAACGGAGACGTGAACAACGCGCAAATGAACTGACAGAAAAAAAAAAAGCAAGACGCGAAAAGCACCAAGCTCAAATGACCGACATACAAAAACGGACAAGGCTCGATACAAACAATGCACGGCGTAGACTGAAACGGACTTTGCGCAAAGCGGAGGCGAATAAAAAAAAAGAAAAAAATAGCGCGTCACAAATAATGGACATGCAACAAAAAGGCAATCAAACGCAAAAAAGCGAAACATGCCCGTCGCGGACATCAACGCCACACACCTGTTAAACGCTTACGCAAAATGGTTGAAAACGCCTTCAATAAGGAATCCACTATTGAGGAAAATTCATTGGGATTAATGAATGTCATTTGCAATCATTGTCATTCACTTAACTTCACAGAAGAAACAACTGGCAATACAAATAATGAATTTACACGTTGTTGTCAAAAAGGTCAGATTAGACTGCCTCCTTTACATTCATATCCTCAATATCTAAAGAAGCTTCTAACTAACGATGTGCCTGAAAATAAAAACTTTATGAACTGCATTAGATCCTACAATAGTTCATTTGCTTTTGCATCTACCGGAGTACATATCAGGCCACCAAAAGGCAATGGCCCATACTGCTTTCGCATATGTGGACAAATATTGCATCGCATTGGAACAGTGCACCCTGAAACAAATCAACAACGCAAATATGCACAAATCTACATCCTAGATCCAGATGAGGCAGTCTATCAACGCATGAACCTTCCTGAAAACAAACAATGCACAGAGCTTATAATGAGAAACATCACTCATATCATAAACAATCACCCATTAGCTAAGTCTATAAAAATGCTACATGAAGTTGAAAAGGAGGCAAATACAAAAGCAAATGCAGAAGGTATAGCAGCAACTACAATTGCTTTGGTCTTGATAAAGGACAAAGAACAAGATCCAAGACGATACAATCTGCCCGTCGTTAATGAAGTGGCAATTGTCTTTCAAAGTAAAGATGGTGAGCCTCCATTTCACAGAGATATTGTTCTACATTTACGTCCTGATAAAAACAACACACCTACATTCCAACGCATAGACATTTGCTTTCCGCTTCTTGATACTTTATTTGTTATTTCTATGCTACATTCCAACGCATAGACATTTGCTTTCCGCTTCTTGATACTTTATTTGTTATTTCTATGCGCATCATCCAAAGCTGCACACTATTCTATATCTAATTCATACATCTCACTCTTTGTCATTTCCCAACGCCAGGGGTTGGTGAGCGAAGCGAGCAGGGGGGCAGAGCCCCCTAGTACTACACTAAATCAAGCAGATTTACAAACATATTCTTTTCGTAGGTCATTAAAATTACAAATGGTTAATTTATCTATCCCTGCTCAGTTTGGATACCTTCTCATAGCCAATGCTTAATTCAATACTTATTTCAGTATTTCTTGCGCTGCATTGCACTTAGTATGCATATGTTTACATTCTTTGTCTTGTATTTATCTCAGGCACATTCTTAACAACTGTATGTATGTCTGTCATTTAACTATATTTGGAGAGCCACCAAAAAAAAAAAAAAGATTCAAATTCCTTGTACTGTATACGAGAAAACTTGGCCAATACATGTGTTTCTGATATCAACTGATCCACTTCAGCTTAAAAATGGTGTGAGGATCATCCCTATTGGATTAAAAGGAGAAACAAGGGGGTCAGGTTTCAATAGTGTTCAGGTGATGGGCATAAATTAAGTCAGATATGGAAGACTATCAGAGCTCACCTGCTTAATAAAAGTTTTAATTTTATCATTTCCTGTAAAGCAATAGATTTTTTTGTACTCCTTGTGCTTGTAAATCAGGAACAAGCTTGTGTTTAATAGACTGATAAAAGCATCACAGATCTTAAAAGACAATTCTTCCAGTAAACTTGCATGTCTTACAAGTGCACTCTAGGCAAATATTTATTATCATGAAGCAAAGAGTAAAAAAAAAAAAAACGTGGGTGATGTGTGGTTAGAAAACTGACAGAGCTACAAAAAATAGCTTAGCCAGAAAAAACGGTGTTGTTTAGTTTAAGTGTTTAATTTTATTAAACTGCCAACCAGAACAAATAAAACAAGCTTCATATACAAGGAGATTATGAGGTGGTGAGTGCTGAGAAATATGCCAGACTTACATCTCAGCATAAGCTTTGCCTGAACTTGAGCAAAACTGAGCAGCAAAATAAGCAAAACACAACCCTGACTTCCAGAGACAAAAATGAACAGGGAAAAACTGGCCACTTTCACTTTTTCTCTTTATCTTGAACACCTAAGATTTGGGGAGGCAGTGGCATCAGCAACCTCAGTCACCAAGGCTCAACAGGAGAAAAAAAGCAGAAAAAACAAACCTGTGCAATAAAGTGGTATGTTCCACCACACCACCGACTTAGTAAACATTAACAACCTTGGCTTGTAGAATCTTAGAGGCCGCCACAATCAGCAAGGACAACAATTAGGCCTATCTCCAAAAAAAAAAAAAAAAGGGGGTTTTAATGAACTTCTGAATGGTTCTAACTTTATGTGCTAATTAAGCAGCAGGAAAAAAAGCAAAACAGTGATCCCTCGCTATATCGCGCTTCGCCTTTCGCGGCTTCACTCTATCGCGGATTTTATATGTAAGCATATTTAAATATATATCGCAGATTTTTTGCTGGTTCGCGGATTTCTGAGGACAATGGGTCTTTTAATTTCTGGTACATGCTTCCTCAGTTGGTTTGCCCAGTTGATTTCATACAAGGGACGCTATTGGCAGATGGCTGAGAAGCTACCCAACTTACTTTTGTTTCTCTCTCTCTTGCGCTGACTTTCTCTGATCCTGATGTAGGGGATGTGAGCAGGGGGGGCTGTTCGCACACCTAGACGCTACGGACGCTCGTCTAAAAATGCTGAAAGATTATCTTCACGTTGCTACCTTCTGTGTGCAGCTGCTTCCTGAAGCGACATGCTGCACGGTGCTTCGCATACTTAAAAGCTCAAAGGGCACGTATTGATTTTTGACTGTTTGTTTTCCTCTCTCTCTCTCCCTGCTCCTGACGGAGGGGGGTGTGAGCTGCCTCCTTCAACAGCTTTGTACCGGCGGTGCTTCGCATACTTAAAAGCCAAACAGCCCTATTGATTTGTTTGGTTTTCTCTCACTTTCTGACATTCAGTGCTCCTGACGCGCACTCCTTTGAAAAGGAAGGTATGATTGCATTCTTTTAATTGTGAGACAGAACTGTCATCTCTGTCTTGTCATGGAGCACAGTTTAAACTTATGAAAAAGAGACAAATGTTTGTTTGCAGTGTTTGAATAATGTTCCTGTCTCTCTACAACCTCCTGTCTTTCTGCGCAAATCTATGACCCAAGCATGACAATATAAAAATAACCATATAAACATATGGTTTCTAACTTCGCGGATTTTCTTATTTCGCGGGTGGCTCTGGAACGCAACCCCCGCGATGGAGGAGGGATTACTGTAATCTAAGCATTTTATAACATATACAATATGAGCACTGTAAATGTGTATAAAAAGATAAAAAAATAAAAAGTGACAACAATGCAAGTGATGAAAACTGAATGAGTTAAATTTTGGATTCAAATAGCAATACCCTAATCACATACATTAGTAAGTATTTTTATGTCCTCATGTTCATGTAACTTTCTACCTAAACTCAAGAATGAGTTGTGAACTGGTGACTCTAAATATTGTACAGCATATGAACACATAAATGTGATCCTGATTTATACATTATTTCTCTACATTTTTCTTGACAACTTCTGCACATTAACATTTAAATCTCACCAGAAAACATATGGTTGTTAGCTCATATTTTAGAGGGATTATGCTTGCAATTATTTTATGCAGGCTTTTATGTATAGTAGCTACAGTGCTAATGTAGACTGATCTTTCTCGTTTACCAGCTCTTACTGTCAATCCACTCCAAAGGGCATCCATTAATTTCCAAATGTCACACCCATCACCTGCACCACCTGCTTGTCCTCTCTCACGACATCCATAAACCTTCTCTTAGGCCTTCCTCTTTTCTGGCAGCTCTATCGTTAACATCCTTTTCCCAATATACCCAGCATCTCTCCTCTGCACATGTCCAGACCAACGCAATCTCGCCACTCTGACTTTGTCTCCCAACCTGACCCTTTAATGTACTCATTTCTAATCCTGTCCATCTCTGTCACACCCAATGCAAATCTTAGCATCTTCAACTCTGCTAACTCCAGCTCTGTCTCCTGCTTTCTGGTCAGTGCCACCGTCTCCAACCCATATAACATAGCTGGTCTCTGTAGACCTCCCCTTTCACTCTTCCTGATACCCATCTGTCACAAATTACTCCTGATACTCTTCTCTACCCATTCTACCCTGCCTGCACTCTCTTTTACACCTCTCTTCCACAATCCCCATTACTCTGTACTGTTGATTCCATCCTATTGAACTCATCCACCTTCGCCAACTCTATTCTCTGCATCCTCACCATTCCACTGACCTCCCTCTCATTTACGCACATGCATTTTGTCTTGCTCCTACTGACCTTCATTCCTCTCCCCTCTAGAGCATATCTCCACCTCTCCAGGGTCTCATCGGCCTGCTCCCTACTCTCTCTACAGATCACAATGTCATCAGCAAACATCACAGTCCACAGGGACTCCTGTCTAATCTTGTCTGTCAACCTGTCCATCACCACTGTAAATAAGAAAAGACTCAGAGCTGATCCCTAATGTAATCCCACCTCCATGTGGAATGCATCCGTCACTTCTACTGCAGTTCTCACCACTATCACACGTCCCTCGTACATATCCTGTACAACTCTTACGTACTTCTCTGCCACTCCAGACATTCTCATACAATACCACAGCTCCTCTTGAGGCACCCTGTCATATGTTTTCTCGAGGTACACAAAGATCCAATGCAACTCCATCTGGCCTTCTCTATATTTCTCCATCAACATCTTCAGAGCAAACATTGCATCTGTGGTGTTCTTCCTTGGCATGAAACCATACTGCTGTTCACTAATCATCACCTCCCTTCTTAATCTTGCTTCCACTTCTCTTTCCCATAACTTCATGCTGTGGCTCATCAATTTTATCACTCTGTAGTTACTGCAGTCCTGCACATCCCCCCTTATTCTGAAAAAATCAGTAACAGTACACTTCTTCACCACTCCTCAGGCATCCTCTCACTTTCCAAGATTCAATTAAATAATCTGGTTAAAAACTCCACTGCCATCTCTCCTAAACACCTCAATGCTTCCACAGGTATGTCATCTGGACCAACGGCCTTTCCATTTTTCATCCTCTTCATAGCTGTCCTTACTTCCTCCATGGTAATCCGCTGCACTTCCTGATTCACTATCTCCACATCATCCAACCTCTTCTCTCTCTCGTTCTCTTCATTCATCAGCCCTCTCAAAGTACTCTTTCCATCTGCTCAACACACTCTCCTTGCTTGTGATTATGTTTCTATCTTCATTCTTTATCACCCTAACCTGCTGCACATCTTTCCCAGCTCAGTCTCTCTGTCTAGCCAGTCGGTACAGGTCCTTTCCTTCCTCCTTAGTGTCCAGCCTTTCATACAACTCATGATACGCCTTTTCTTTAGCCTTTGCCACCTCTCTCTTCACCATGCGCCTTATCTCCTTGTACTCTTGTCTACTTTCTGCATCTCTCTGACAATCCCACTTCTTCTTTGCCATCCTCTTCCTCTGTATTCTCTCCTGTACTTCCCCATTCCACCACCAGGTTTCCTTTTCTTCCTTACTCTGTCCAGATGTCACGCCAAACACCCTTCTTCCTGTCACACTTACTACATCTGCTGTAGTTGCCCAGCTGTCTGGTAACTCTTCACTGCCACCCAGTGCCTGTCTTACCTTCTCACTAAACTCAACCTTGCAGTCTTCCTTTTTCAGCTTCCACCATTTGATCCTTGGCTCTGCTCTAACTCTCCTCCTCTTCTTTATCTCCAACGTCATCCTACAGACCACCATCCTATGCTGCCTAACTATACTTTCCCCTGCCACCACTTCGCAGTCGCCAATCTCCTTCAGATTGTCTCTTCTGCATAGGATATAATCTACCTGTTTGCATCTTCCTCCACTCTTTTACGTGACCCTATGTTTCTTCCTTTTCTTAAAATACGTATTCAACACAGCCATGCCCGTCCTTTTTGCAAAATCCACTATCATCTGACCTCCTTTGTTCCTCTCCTTGACACCACACCTACCCATCACCTCCTTGTCTCCTCTGTTCCCTTCACCAACATGTCCACTGAAATCTGTTCCAATTACTACTTTCTGCCCCTTGGGTACACTGTCCATTACTTCATCCAAATCACTCCAGAAATCTTCTTTTTCATCCATTGCACACCCAACTTGTGGTGCATATGCACTAACAACATTCATCATCACACCTCCAATTTCCAGCTTCATAATCATTACTCTGTCTGACACTCTTTTCCCTCCCAAACACTCTTGACATACATTTCCTTCAGAATAACCCCTATCCCATTTCTCCTCCCATCCACACCATGATAGAACAATTTGAATCCACCTCCAATCCACCTGGCCTTACTACCCTTCCATTTAGTCTCTTGCATGCACAATATATCAACCTTCCTTCTCTCCATCATATCAGCTAACTCTCTTCCCTTACCAGTCATACTGCCAACATTCAAAGTTCTTACCCTCAGTTCTACTCTTTTTTACCTTCCTCCTCTCCTCTTTCCTCTGGACACGTCTCCCCCCCTCTTCTTCTCCTTCTTCAGCTAACAGTAGCTCAATTTCTGCCAGCACCCTGTTGGCTAACAGTACTGGTGGCAGTCGTTGTTAACCTGGGACTCAACCGATCCGGTATGGAAATCTGTATTTTTGTCCGCATGTTGATCTGGCAAAATTTTACACCGGATGCCCTTCCTGACGTAACCCTCCCCATTTATCCGGAATTGGGACCGGCATGTAGAAACTCACTGGTCTGTGCATCCTCTGTAGCTGGCTGGCCAGCTGCAAACCAGTAATGCCCAAATTACAACGGCCTGCAGATGCAGACTCTTATGACCCTGATATCACCCTAATATGAGTCTCCTGGCCTTAGTTGAGTTTATACTGCTTCTAAATACGGCAAGAAGACTGATTCCTGGTGAAGTCAGCTATGTGGTCTACTCAGGGCAGAATCAAATCAGGCTACTTATATTAAATTTCTTTTGCCACTAATTTGCCCAAATCTAAATTTCGCCAAGGCCACTATGTAATAGTTATCAATCTAGATATCTTCAATTTCATCTAGTCAAACTTAACCAGCTTGTGACTTATGTTCTTTTCAAAATAATTTATACATGTTTTTAAAGTATGCCTGGCATGATTACTACTTACTGCAATGATAAGTTTTGTGTTTGTACAAAATCTGAATACCTGTAATATGTTTTCTTTGTTGGAGAGCAAAATGTGAATAATGAATCAAAGCACACTTAAGTAACAATTACAATGTTAAATTAAATATTGAGCAGCGACAAAAAGAATATGCATGTAACAGACACTAGAGCTGAAACTGCCTTTAGTTCATGGGGAAGCCACCTCATGTTGATAAATGTTATTACCAATTTAAATGCCTGCTTTTCTCTTACTGACAGTTTTTAGCCAAGAAAGAGATGAAAGACCTTGTGCCTATCAGCAATCGAGATGCAAGTAAGACATTAGGGAAAAAATCTGAGGCAGCAGCAGGGTCTCCTAAGCCACCACACCAGTGTCAGCACTATGTTTTGCCTAGATTGTACTTCAGAGCGATTTATTAGTAGTGATTTGTTTTTCAATACAGAAACTCTGCAAGAAAACTTTTACAACAGAAGCAGAGCCAGAAATTATCTTCTAAGGCAATGGAAAAAAAATCTTTCAAAATGTTGTCTCTTTAGCAGTATCTGCAATTTAAGACAAAGAAGATATAGAAGTTGTTTTACGTACATTTACCTATCTTGAACAATTGACTTGATTGTTTTTTTCGTCCCTTGTATTTTGTACTTTTTATTTCTGTATGAAAATAATACATTGAGCCGTATTTTGAGGCTGGCCCAATATTATGGGAGAGGTTTGGTATCATGTTCTCCCTGGTGAGTCATTAACCTTTGTGTTCTCTTGGGTAATGGAATGGATGCCTGTTGCAATGAACATGTTTAATATGCATATGGTAAGTTAGATAAAGCTCTTTATGTGTTTTAATCTGAAAAGAAAAGGACAATGCTGCAAACAGTGGGCATAAAATGGCTGAGTTACAGACTTACCTTAACTTTAATCAATACAATAAGAATTTTGTTTTTGATTTTATCATTCATTCTGTCTGTTTGCATTGTTGTTACAGTGAAAATGTAAAGATTTATTTTCATTTTTGTCTGTTTGCTTCTTTCCACATAATTTTCTTCTCAAGTTTTATATTATTGTTGATACAGCCTATTATTATTTTATATATTGCCCGATATGAATGGAAAGCTTAACTATTACTGACAGAAGGCACTTGATGACAGGTTAATTAGTGACTTCTTTATAGAAATTAGGGTTATGGTTAACCCTAACCCAGGATAATCAAGAGTGGGAATGCCAATTAAAATTTGTGAATGAAACAAAACCTGTGGTGCTCAAGTGTATAAATGAGGAATATGTGCAACGTGTGGGGGGGATAGGTTCAGCAATTCAGATTTGCATACTAGAAAAACTCAAGCAAGGGTACCTGGCACTGCTGGGGTGAGGGCAACTACTACATTTTGGAATGAAACACAGTCTGCAGTCTTTCCTTTGGGAACTGAGCAAAATTTAGCTCAGATGACGATATGGATTTGCATACCGAACAAACACACACACACTCAAATACAATAAGCTTTATACTGTAGATAAAGGTTAATTGTGTAAAACTGAAGATTATGCTTGCTGTGAAAGAGGCTATATAAAACAAAAATGATTTTATAAAGTCCTCATATTGAAATTAAAATGAAAAGTCTATCCATCCACTCACATATATTTATAGGCATGCAATTAAATAGCTTGTCACAAAATAATAATAAGAATGAAGCTAGATAAAAACAAATCATTAAACACTCATATAGTGCTCAGTCTAAAGGGAGAAAAATTGTTAAAAAAAAAACAAAAAAAAAAACACACACACACACACACCAGAACAAAAAAAATTAAATAGTAAACAGAAACAATGTCTTACGTATTGAACTAAAAAAATTATCTCTCAGACATGTTTGAAGTAATGAAAGAACTGTTTTAAAACAGAAAGTAATGTTTGAAAGCACTCAGAGCTAACTACAAGAAGTGCTATATAAAGTAAAGACTAGTTTCAGAAAAATATTACTCTCTTAACTATGAACACCAATATATAAAATAAAATGTGGCTTTGTATACGGTACTTCTAAAGAGCACTGCATAACATATGTATCAATCAACTGGAGACTGAATAAAAAAGCAAATCATCTCTTATGGCTACATTACGAACTTATTAAGTGATCTCCAAAGACTTATGGGTCTATGTGTGCTCTCACTCTGAGAAGGAGCTCAGCTATCGAAATGGATAACCTGTAAGAATACAAGGACATGTTCTGTACAGGCAGGCTGCCTATGTATGTCATATCCTTCAGAGGGTAGAACAAAGCCAGACTACAGCTTAGCACAACCAGTCAATCATGCTGCTACAGGCTGTCTGAAAAGTCTCTGATTAAAACATAGTGGCAAGCATGAAGAAATTTCTGGCAGGTTGAAGCAACCTTGACACAAAGACAGGTTCAAGCCAGGCTCCACTGCAGAATGACCTCTTAAAGACTGTGATGAATTTGTCTCTTTCCTCCTGCGAAGGACATCACTGTGATTGTGATAGGCTCCGAGAGATTGAGAGTACAATCACCAGACAGCTAACCAACAGAAGCATATTAGCTGTACGAGTTCAGTGACTAGAGAGGGAGTGAATGTGAAGAGACTAGTCAACCTATTCATGACAGTATGTCTGTAATAACAAAACTAGCAAAGGCTGAACCGCCCTAGGGTATGGGACCTGTGAGCACACAGCAAGCTGATCTACTTACTATCTTAATAACTCTACATAAAACTGTTCACTCAGATTTTTATCTCACCTACACTTAAAGTTAATGGACAGGTTTTACACAATGCCATTAAGTGACACAATAAAAAAATGAAATGTTCATTTGACACTCCAAATGTGCCCTGGCACACCATATCCTTCTAGCAAAAAAGGTTAACTGCTCAAATGTTAATTAGCAGTTCAGTTTCCGTTATTATATTGTACAGGGCATGAAGAAGTCAGGATGGCAGTCCAGACTGGTCGTATGCCAAGCTGATTATCAAATTGTTCGTCATGCTTTTAAAAGTTCTAGACTTGAATTTGACAGAAGAAAATGTGATTGGCAATAAAAAGAGGGAAAGAATCCAGCTTTGTCATTGACAAAATGTGCATCCTTGAAATAGCATTAGGCACACTTCTAATAAGCAAACCCCATTTATCTTTAGGAACATTAACTGTGAGTTGTTTCAAGGCTGTCTCTGTGTCGGCACCAACTACTATGGCCATCCATCCAGAGTTTAAGGTTTATTTAATCTTTGTTTTGTTTTAATTCTGTTTTGCCAAAGAATCTCCTTTCCCCATATGAGCTCTCCACCTGCTTTAAAATGGTTTGCTGTAGATTTCTTCTTTTATTCCACCAATGCAAAAAATTTGTTTGGTTTCATATTAGACAACTTTCTGGCTGCATTTTTGACACCCTGCTACCCATGAGCAAGAGCCAAAGAACTTTTCTGCAGCTTTAACAATTTGTTGCTCTTAAGCCACAATATGTGACTTCTAGTTGTGGGGTATATCAGATTTGTTAATCACAGCTGCTAATCTTGTCACCAGACCATTTCAATTTATACAATTGAAAATTGCTGGACATGTCACATTTATTGACTTGTGACTGCCTAACAGAACCGGCACTGTACGAAGAGTTAATAGACACAATGTCTGAAGCTGCAGTCTAGGCCCTTTTTTTCTATTCTGTCTTGGTACGTAAAAACACTAGAAATCAGGCAGACAAGCTTTGTGAGGCACACAACACCCATCTTCCTTATTGCTAGCTGCTACCTTATATGAATTGTACTTCTGTATGAGCATTCATCAGTTGTCACCTGTTATTCACACAGAGCCCATCCCCATGACTAGAAACAAAATTATACCAGTTTGACTTTATTAGAATGAGCTGCAGACTAGCTGGAGTGAGTTGCACGGCATGTTGCCAACACCCTGACTCGCTAAGGATATGTAAATTAAGGCTACAATTGAAAACTGGAGAAGTGGAGTAATGTGACATAGCCTTAAAAACTTCTATATACTACACTTTCAATCATAAACTATAATTTATTAAAGATTCTGCCTACTCCAATGATATTCAAACAAAATGTGAAAATCATATTTAAATAAAAACAAAAAGTGTGAGTGGTATTGTGCCACTGTGGTTACTACTATTGGCTCACAGCTCCAAGTATAAGGGTCTAGTTATTAACCTGGTTACTAGCATGTTCTCCTCAGGTGAATAAGCATTTCCCTCAGGACCTCCAGAACTCTCAAATACTGCAATTATTGTAATTGGAAAACCTAAATTGCCACATGTATATGTGTGTGTGTTCAGGGATGGATCCTGGCTTGCTCCCAGTTCTTATGGGAGAGCTTCCTACTACTGATGAACATTTAAAGGAAGAAGCTGAAGTAGAAAATGGATGGATTAATGAATATTTTACATATAAGAAGTTCAGTGGAGTGGTGTTTAGCACTGCTGCTTAAATGCTTCAGAGATATGGATTTTATTTCTGGTGTGGGCTCAAAAACTGGAAGTGAGACAAACCTTTTTAATCGTGTTAACACAGCTGAAACTTATTACTCTGTTCAATAAAGCATGTAAACTGTGTATCCTTTGGTTGCAAGGAAACACTACAGTAATAATAGCCATTTGCAACTTTAGTGTCTATATTATTAAAGTCAATTTAATGGAACTTGATTAAAAAAAAGTATCAATTTCTATCAAAAACATGAAACTTCATGGAAGATTCCAAACTTCTGAATGTTAGTGTATCTTGCTCTCGTGTTTACTGATTGTGTTACGTACCGTGTAGTTCTTTTTTCCAACATTCAACAAGGAAATGAACAAAATAATTTATAAGTTACACAATGCGAAAGAATGATCATGTTATACTTAAAAGTGTAAAAATTTAGGTTGCAAGACTATGGGCAGCTTGGCAGATGTTATGATCACCCAATCCCACACACTTTTGTTCCATAGCCTATGTTGGAATTTTATAGAGTATCAGCTGCTTTGAATTCACAGGAGTCATTTAATATGTTGACTTCCCATCACATGGTGCCAGGACAAATTGAAGACACTGTGACATTATCTATACTAGAACTAGAAATTTAGCAAGAGGAATATGAGCATCCGATAGTGGCTTTGTGTTCAACCTGGAAAATATTGTAGAATTTGTCCGAATTGTTAAGCTGTTACAGGATCACACTTGAGTGCTATAAATTTCAAGCTTGTGGTTAAGCTCTGTAGCACAATCTCAGGAGACACAGGGTCAGTTGCCATACTGTGCTGTGCTGATTGGGTTTTAGTATACAACCACAAGTTACAAAACTAAATTTTGGGTTTAGTGCTGCTGCATACAGTTTGCGCTCTACTATTCATTATGAATATTGTCTAGCCTCTGTCTAAGTATTTTGTACACTTTGATTACTGTTACTCTTAAATTAATTCAGTTATTAAAAAAAGCTTTAAAACATTAGTCATAAAAGTTATCAACTCATCTGTATTATCTACTGTGCATAGGGAGCCGAGTAAAGACCCGACAAGCAATGTAACATATCATGTGAGGGGACAAAGGCAGGGTACTAACCTTTCTTTCTTTTTATTCCACAGAAAGACAGAAACAACGCCCCCATAACTTTGCCCGGATTCCCTACACCACACGCTACCACTTACGCATTCCATCCCTTCCTCTGGTCCCCTCCTGATGACATCATGGCTCCCATACAGCACCTCGGTTCCTTCCCAGCATTCCATTCATCAGTTTCTGGTCCCACCCTATAAATGGTCCCATCCTCATATGCATCTCGGTCTGTTATAATGAAAGGAACTAATATCACTGACCGCATTTTTTGTTTTGTTGCAGAAACTGTATAGTATACGGGGCCGGAAACCCCAAACCTTTATATGACTTTTGTGTCTTTATTACAATGGCGTAGCCGGCAGGATAGTTTGTCCAAATAATGTCAGAAGGACAGGACCTCAACACCGTCTTGACAAGTCTGGCGGGTCAACTCCAGGTGCTGCAGCTGGAGCAGGCAGCCACGAAGCAGGAGCTGGCGGAGACCAAGACACAGCTCGCGGCGGCTGAAACGGCTAAACCGGAGCCCGTGCGGCCTCCACTTCCTCTGATTGTTCCGCTTTCGGATCTGGAAGATATTGAATCATATTTGTTGACCTTCGAGAGGACAGCCTCTCAGAACCAGTGGCCGCGGGCGGAGTGGGCGTCCATACTGGGGCCGCACTTGAAGGGTATCACGCAGAGGGCCTATCACGACCTCCCCGTCGAGGAAGCCGCTGACTATGACCTCTTGAGGGCCGAGATCTTGAGCCGCTACGCCGTCACATCGGACCAACAGGCGAGCGAATGGAGGCTATGGAAGTTCAACCCCGATTTCCCTGCCTGGGCCCAGGCTTTTGAGATTTGGGGTAAAATGGGGCACTAGCTGAGGCCATATATCAACCAGGTTCGCCATAGGATAGAACAAGTGGCCTGTGAGGGGTTTGTTAACTCGATGCCAGAATATCTCGCCCAGCAGGTCCGGCGGCATCCCTTTAAGGACATGAAAAGCCTTCTGGAGGTACCAGAGCACCAACTCGCGCTGAACCGAGTTGATGGGTCAGAGAGGTCCGCTCGTGGGGCCCGACAAGGACACGTCGCTATTCCCGAGCCCTTCTGTCGCACTGCGGAAACTCCAGGTAAGCTGAGAGAAAGAGCCCCGGCTCTGCCGCGCTGTTTCAAGTGCGGCAAAGTCGGACACACCTTACCTGCCTGCCCCGTGAACAAGGAATTGATGGGACTGCACCTGGGTCAAAGGAGAGAGGTACTGTGCTCCGTCTAATCCCCTGTCTGTCCCGAACACGGGAGTGGTCTTAATTAATGGGCATTCAGTTGTGGCACTATTTGATTCCGGGAGTAACATTACTATTGTTGCTCGCCGTTTTGTACTACCGCGACAGTGGGTGCCCCAGCATGTGAACGTAACCTGTGTGCATGGAGAGACCAGGTCGAATAGGTCCACCAAGTGTTACGTAACCTGGAAGGGTGAACCGAGACGGCTGTTGGTGGCCATGTTACCAGAAATGCCCTTTCCAGTTATTCTGGGACAAGAATGGTCTGAAAGCAATTGCGGTAGAGAAAGCACCACTCCTATTGCCAATTTGGGTCTCGTTATGGATGGACAAGGCACCGTCCTCGCGGCTCCCACGCCGTGCAACCCGACAACTAACAATGACATAGAGAGCAGGGGGGAAGACTTTATGGCGACGGACCTTGACCCGGAAGTGCAACCGGATGAGGGTCCGGGTCAGGCAGGCGACAACCCCTCGGCTCCGCCAGACCCCTTGAGCAACATGGACTATCAGTTTAAGACCACGCCGGTGTCATTTAAAAGAGAACAGTGGAACGATGATTCCCTAAAGTTTGCCCAGAATGCTACTGTTTCTGTTGACGACAAAATGTCGCACACTCCCATACCACCGGGACCATACTTTGTACTGGAAAATGATCTGTTGTATTGAGTCGCGGACCACGAAGGCGAGGTAAGGAAGTTGTTGTTAGTGCCACGGACCTACCGGCAGAAGGTCTGTGAACTGGCCCACGTCCACCTCGGGGCTGAGAAAACGCTGGAGAGAATAAAACTCTGGTTCTATTGGCCTGGAATCAACAAGGAGGTCCGTCGTTTCTGTCAGTCATGCCCAGACTGTCAGTTACGTCAGATACCTAGGAGGGACTGTGCTCCTCTCTTTCCGATTCCCCTTATTGATGTCCCCTTCAAAAGGATCAGAGTCGATCTTGTAGGACCCCTGGAGCCTTCGACTCGTGCCCATAATAAATTCTACTCATGGTAGACTATGCAACTCGATACCCAGAGGTGGTTCCGTTGTGCTCCGCCACAACAAAAAATATCGAACGGGAATTGGTAGCCCTTATCTCCCAAGTGGGAATACCTAAAGAAATCCTCATGGACCAAGGTACGCCGTTTACTTCGGATACGTTCAGGTAAGTTGTCACGTTACTCCGTATTAAGCATCTGAAAACGTCTGTTTATCATCCTCAGATGGATGGGTTAGTAGAAAATTTTAACCAAACCCTTACACAGATGCTCCACAAGGTAGTCAACGTGGACGGTAGGAACTGGGACCAACTTTTACCTCTTGTCCTTTTTGCTTATCGGGAGGTACCACAAGCCTCCATGGGCTTTTCCCCTTTTGAGCTTTATACGGGCGCCAACCCCGGGGTATTTTGGACATTCTCAAAGAAGGATGGGAAGGGGAGGGCTCTTCCCTCCACCAATATTTTGGAATATATTGCACAACTGCACGATAGGCTAGAAAAGATTCGACCCCTTCTAAAGGAACACATGTCGAGAGCTCAAGCTGCGCAGGCGTGGAATTATAATCGAAACACCTCCCTCCAGGAATTCCAGCCGGGGGTCCGTGTAATGGTGCTCGTGCCTACTTCCCATTCCAAATTGTTAGCCCATTGGCAGGGCCCATACGAGGTTAAAGAGAGGAAAGGGCTTGTCGACTATTTGGTGAAGCAAAAAATCGCACTAACTCACACTGGAAAAGAAAGTGTAAAGGAAAAAGAAAAAAAGGGAATGCAACCTTTTAAGAAACTTGCCTTTTACTCAGCACTTAAACAGAACTGACTCAACATCATGTTTTAAATTTTATTTTGTAATATGGTTTCTTTGATACAATCAGATATCATTTCACTAAAAGGTGCGCTTTTTAAACTGAAGAGCCTTGTGTGTTTGATGACAAATCACAAGTTCACTTGATGACTTGAAACGACCCTTAAACAAATACAATAATTTTGGGTCTGTAATGGAAATTATGTTAAAAAGCTCTTAGAAAGGTACTAAATACAAAGCAGCTTTATTTGTGGAGCTTAGGAAGTTCAGTTTCAGCATTAAGATTAAACCACTGACAAAGGCATTCTATTTCTGCCATAAAGGGTGATGTTGTGGACAGTTATACATAAACAGATAAAAAAAAAGCTTGCAAAAGAAGAAATTAAATACAAACCCACAGAAAATGCTTCTGACCTAATCCATGACCAAACTTTGCCACCTTCTCAGGCTTCATGTTTTTTTATGTATTAGATTTACATACCCATATGGTTTTAAAATTTTGTCAGTCCTGATTAAAATGGAAGCAATACTAGAGTTTTTGTTTCAAATACAGACTTCCTTCTTTTGGACTTGCTTTCTTTTTTTCATTCGAGTGCTAGATGCCCAATAGCCACAGAAGCGGACATTCCTATTCCGCCCACTTTACTTAAGTTTATCATCTGCCCTTTAATGGGTTTTATTTTTATGGTCAAGAAAATTGATTACATTGAAGTTGGGTCATCCACACTAATGTTTACATATGGAAGACGGGGTGAATGAAGAACTTAAGCGCATACCCTTGAAAAAATAAATTCAATGAATTTATCAATTCTTTGCACTTATCCTAGTGTGCTGGAATGCCAGACCAGTGCTATTAGAGGTCTAGTCAGACTGAAGTTTTTCAGAACAAGAACAACCTTCTACCATAATTGTAATCTTTTTAAAGTCTGATTCACATAACCAAGAAACATGTAACCTAAGGTAGGTTTGCAAATGGTCGTGCATAGTTAGAAAGGGCTTTCTCTTTGCATTTGTCATAACTAACATGGTTTTTAGGCCACTTGTGCTCAAAGTTGTAAATCTTTCAAGGGCATTAAACAACAGCACAATCGACTGAATAGTTTCTTAAAAAATTTTTTTATGTTCACATTTGTCAACCTGTATATGTGGAGTTAGTTTTTTTTTTTCCTCCAACTGAACGAATTTGATTATGATATTATTATTTGCATTTCTAGGTCATCTGAGATAAAGGATAAACAAAGTGACGGGTCTGCATATTTTTGTGGGCATATTTCACTGGTAAAGGAACTTATTTTGGAATTAGTAACTTTGATTTTTATTAGTATTTTGAACTTGGCAGCAGACTGGTTTGACCATTTGGTTAATGACATTGACTCATTGTTTTTGACTACATCTCATCTCGTGTTTCTATTCATTGAAAATTTTACTGTCTTTCTATGAGTCAGTACATTCTCCACTCAGCAGAGGTGGACAAAACATACTTCAAATGTCATTTGCTACTTCTGATGTTATATGGAAATACTGTGGTTTGAAGAACATTTCCATTTCTGCATTGTTCTTTGAAAGGACTGCCATGTTATGTGAATTTAAATTAATTTGTATGGAATGTAACATAACAGTGTGCTACTTGTGAGACATGAGCATTATTTATTTTATTTGCATCTATTTGTTTGTGAAAAACCTGCATAATCTTAAGAAAAAAGTTCAGAATTAGGCGACCCATTCACAGTAATCTGTGCCAGTAAAATGGCTTCTGAAGTAATCTATCTACAAACATAATCTGGCAACTGTCCTTATATTGTTGCTTTTCTTCCTTTCTGTATTTATAAAATTGACGAAGACACTGCACAGTGAAACTAGGTTGTAAACCTGTCTTTTGTGATCAGTTGAAATGTAATGCTGCACCTATGCACTTGGGGATGGCCAATGAAAAAGCCATAACCTATGCAAACTAGAAATGATGTGAGAAAAGGAAAGCAAAAAAAAGATGAAGAGCAAAAACTGTTAATTGTAAGAATTCATGAAGATAAAAATACAACAATAAGAAATCAGTGAATGTAAGTTTAAGCTGCAGCAGGTGCAAAGCCTACTGAGTTAAGTAGCTGAGAGTAAAAGAAAATAAAAGGAAACTAAACTATATGAAACAAACTGGTTTACATATAAAAGGTAGGGATCAAAAACAAACATGGTGTTGTTAAAAATGACTCCTAATAGTTTTTTGGAAACACCTTGCCATTAAACAATGCCTTTGGGCTTTAGGTGGGGGGAATAGAGAGGATACATTCCAGAAAACAGCAGCACATCAGTCTTCATTTTGCAATGTAAAATAGGAAAAGAAAAAACCTCACCTGCTAATTTATTATTTTTTCATGGATTTCATTCACCCTTATTTTAAGCTGCTGGGAAAGCTTTTAAATCTTTTAATTAGCTACAGATTCCTAAAAAGCCCACTTAAAGCCTACAAAAGGGTTGACAGTGGATTGCTTAAGCAATTTAATGGACAATTTTGGATTTTTTCCACAGTCTGGATAAATTTATGAATATTCCAGACCATTCTATCTGTGTGTGTGTGTGTGTGCTTGTGTGCATGCATATGTACAACTCCTCCATACACACAACACACACACATGCTAGTTTTTATTGCTTTTTTGGATTACTCTCCCCAAGTCTTCACTGAGTTGAATCGCTTGTTAATTCCACACAGATGGGAAACATTAACTAAGTGGCTACAGTCTCAATCCTCGATAGGCTGTTATGTTTAACCACTGCCATTTGTGGAGGTAGGAGGTGAATTTAAAATAATGTGGAGTGAGGTGCCTAGCAGCAGACTTCAGAATGTTTATACAAGTGGGGAAAATGCTACGTAAACTGAGGGATGTTGTTTGCAGTCTGTTGCTGACAGTACTTCCACTCTCTGTCAGAAGGCCTGGATATTTTGATATGAATGATATGCAAGAATGACAGCTCATAAATACCACAGCAGCAGCAGGTGTATAATAGCTGGATCACCCCTGGAAGTGACAGCACAACAACCAGGCTGTCAGGAACAGTAAATAGAGTATTTCAACTATGTTGCCAGTGTGCTGCACAGCTATTTAAATAAGACAAGTGGATATACTTCACGGGAGGCTTAAGGTGATTAACGTTAATTTTGGGTACATAACAGTTGTCATTTACTGAAGGATTAAATAATGTTAATGTTTCCAATCAATTTGGGTTAGTGCAGATGTTGGCAAAGTCACACTAGGTCAATAACTGCCCTTGAAGTCTGTTTCTTGTTTCAATTAAGTGCTTGAGGGAGACCAAAAATAGCAATTACAGAATGCCACTCACAAAATACTTAACTTTCCACTGCATCAATCTCAGAGACCAGGTATACAAAACCAGTCACCATACTTACAGAACCAGACCAAATCAGTCACAAGAGACCAGTTAATCCAAACCAGTAAATCCAAATTATAAACCACTACTACAAGAGCAGACCAAAATGTTATTATAAGATACTTATGAGAAAAAAACAGAAGAGCTACAACAGAGAAATAACATATACAGTGCACAATCACATCTGAATAGCAAAATCAAATCAGAAGCTAGTTAAATAAGACCAACAAATGAGACCAACCAACAAAATGAAGCAAGTGATAACAGGAGACAATTAACAGCAGCACAGTCATAGAAGATCAGTAAGATCAGACCAGAAACCATTCACACGAGAACTTTATGACCTAACTTGAAAATACAGTGAGAGCTCAATTAAAGCAGATCAGAAAGAAGTGTTAGGGGAACAATCAAGATAAGATCAACAAATGTGAAGGGGCACACATGAGAGCAGGCCACAAATAAGCATCAACAGACTTTAAAACCTTCCAATGAAACCATTGAATACAGACCTGAGAATACACAAAGGATACCCATAACAGCAAACTAAAGAGAAAGTAAGCAAGTCACATGAGACCAATAAGCACACACCAGAGATTCAACACAGCTGAGCACCAAGACAAGTTTAGAAGTTAGATAAATGAGATCAATAAGCACAGACCAATGTATAATCATAGAAAACCAACAAAAGGTCACAGGAGAAAGGTAAGAGAATCCAAAAGGGAAGTTATTATGACTAATAAATGTTAAACATGGAGAACCTTCTGAGGATCAGCAACAGCAGAGTGGAGAGAAACCACAAATAAAGACCAATAAAAATACCCCTGGAAAAAATGACAGGAGATTAGCAGAAAAGGAAAAAAGAGTAGAACAGAAAGAATGATAAAATAACAGTAGGAATATAACTGGAACAGCATCCAAGAATTCAGTAATCATATGAACAGATGAGCAGCAAGAACCCCTAGACAGAAGCCACATCAGATTGTTAAGAGCAAACCAGAAGTATTTGACAGGAGACCACATGAAGAACAAAACAGAAGTCATTGAGACTCAGAAAATGGAATCTGTCAGGAAAAAGCAGAACCTTTGAGGAGACCACCCAAAAAGACCATTTAAAATAAAGTACCACAAGACCAATAAAAGCAGACACAGATAAAAGTCACAAACTTAGTCCCATTAGGAATATGATTACATTATCAGAAGCAAAAAGATTAACCAAATCAGGCCTAAAGAAGCAATAAAAAACTAGCAATAGGAAACACATGAGAACTTGTAGAAAATTCATAAAAAAAGATCAGACAAATAGAGCAGGAGACAAGACCGTAAGAAGGGCCAAAATTAAGAGACCATAAGTAGAAGAAAGAAACTATTAGGAACTGACAAAAAGATAACCCAAAGACAACCAACAAAAGCACACTAGAGAGAAGCAATCAGTCTGACTAGACAAATCAATTTCCATGAAAATAGTAACTGGATGACAGGATTGCTGATCACAGAATAACTGACTGAAAAACAGCAGTACCAACGTACTGTAAGAACGCATGGCATGAGTTAAACAGAGATGCCTAATCACAAGAGAGCAATTCTGGAAATTTATGCCTGCATAATGATGAATTAAAGACGAGATGAGTCACAAAGCTTTGGTTTAAGGGATCAGATCAGCAGCAAACAAGTCTGACGAGCAAAACAAGTAGAGCAGGAGATGAGTCAAAAGGAATCCCTTAATTGGAGGCTAAAACTGAGAAGAAGCAGACATGACCAATTAAACTGGGTTCCGCTGTCACTTAAGTGATAATAAGGAAGCTATTAACTACTATAAAGACTATGTGCTGCCTCAGAGTCACCAAGCAGTGTCTAAACCAAAAACAATGACGGCACTGCTAACAGCTCAATAAACAAAACTGGGTAAAAGAAAAAAAAAACAAGCTAGGCACAATTAATAAATAAAAAGGTAAAAAATGTGTAGCTGTCCAAAGAGGAAGAAAAAACCCAACAATTCCTTAGTAATTTGGGTTAGGAAGCTTCTTTGTTTAGGGGGAAGGGGATAAGGTCACTCAGAGGACCACAACACATCAACTTCAGATTATAAAAATTAAAATCAAATTCTAGAAAATAACAAGACTTTCAATCTAATAAAATGTAACATGGGTTTTTAACAGGATAATATTTCACTGAAGATATGAAAATAACAAGTTCAGGTACCTTACACTGAAAGCCTTGAAACACACATGTCCTCTTCAGGATGCTACCACACACTAATATGATGAAAGGTCGCATATGGACAATGGGATTTTATAGAATTCTGAACTTTTCATATAACCAATACAACTACATTGAGTCCTAATTATGGCCCATGTGAGGTTCCATTTATTCCTGATTTCTCCATTATATAATAAAGGTGGTCCTATCCTTTTTAGTTTTCTTTCCATATAGTCATTGTGGTTTGATTTTAAAGAGCAGCTGTTGTATGTTATAATATCTATCTATCTATTGAGCTTCTGTAAAAAGGCAAATGTTTTCCTGGGAAAAAATAACGTATGTGCTGTCTATCTATCTAAGTAACGACTCCCTCTAAACCAGTGCCTAAGAAGCATCTCTCCTGCAAAGCACTGATAAATGCTCAACAGGCTGTCTGTCTGAAGTGCTTTCTTGCACTTCTAAAATAAACTAAGCTGAGGCACAAGATGCATGGATATGCAAGAGGGATTAATGAAGCGGAGAAGGAATGAGATTGGTGTTAAAAGACTGAAACAAAAAAACGCAGTAAGAGCTGTTCTCTTTGCTAGGGCTATGTACCAGTTAATGAACACTTATTTTATATGGAGAGTGTCATAGTTATTAAAATCACATTTATTCACTGAGACAAGACAATTTACTATAGCATACAATATACCTGTTAAATTATTTCTATGGTCATGACCAATGGCAGATTAGGTGTTTTACCGAGGGTCACACAGTGACTTAGTGGTGGAGACTGAACCAGCAGACAACTGTTTATAATCCAACATCTTAGAAGAAGCGTAAGAGTCAATATACAAAACAGTCATAAAACCGTATTTTGTACAACATCTTCAACCATTAAAAATCTAACTGAAAGCAATGTACACAGGTGGTGGTCTCAGAAGAAATCCTTATTCCCCCCACTGTGAACTCTCTCACAATTCAGAATAAAAGCTTAGGTCCTAGTGGTTATGAAGTTTTATCACAGAGCAGTAAGTAAATATTTCTTAACCAAATGAGCTAAGGTAGACCCTTGTTAGTCTGAGTTAGTCGCTTGACTTTTTGAACCTGTGATACCAGTCAAACGCGTAGTACCTTTCAAAGTTAATAGCATAAGCATTCATAATGCAAGATCTATAGCTGTGCATAATTCCTAAAACAAAAAACGACTACGATACGTGATTTTCTCGGAAGACATTTTAAAGGCCCGCAAGACCAAAGACACGCCCTACTTACAATCTATCTACAATTTTTATGTACATAATGTAGTTTACACTATATGCAGTATATGTATATGTATTTACAAACACATCAAAGCAATCGCTATTAGAGGGTCAAATGTGCGCTATACAACACAGCCCACATTGGTAGTCTTGAGATCTTCCATCAGAATTCAGGAGAGCTTATAGTCCTGGATTTCCAATTCTTTATATATCTTTGGAATGTTATACAGTCATGGCCGAAATTATCGGCACCCCTGGAATTTTCCTTGAAAATGCACCATTTCTCCCAGAAAATTGTTGCAATTACAAATGTTTTGGTATACACGTTTATTTCCTTTATGTGCATTGGAACAACACAAAAAAACAGAGAAAAAAAGCCAAATCTAACATCATTTCACACAAAACTCAAAAACCGGGCTGGACAAAATTATTGGCACACTCTACTTAATATTTGGTTGCACGCCCTTTGGAAAAAATAACTGAAATCAAGCGCTTCCTATAATCATCAACAAGCTTGTTACACCTCTCAACTGGAATTTCCGACCACTCTTCTTTTGCAAACTGCTCAAGGTTTCTCAGATTTGAAGGGCGCCTTCTCCCAACAGCAATTTTGAGATCTCTCCATAAGTGTTCAATCGGATATAGATCCGGACTCATTGCTGGCCACTTCAGAACTCTCCAGCGCTTTGTCTTCAACCATTTCTGAGTGCTTTTAGAGGTATGTTTGGGGTCATTGTCCTGCTGGAACACCCATGACCTCTGACGCAGACCCAGCTTTCTGACACTGGGCCCTACATTGCGCCCCAATATCTTTTGGTAGTCTTCAGATTTCATGATGCCTTGCACACAGTCAGGGCATCCAGTGCCAGAGGCAGCAAAACATCCCCAAAACATCTTAGAACCTCCACCATGTTTGACTGTAGGTACTGTGTTCTTTTCTTTGTAGGCCTCATTCCGTTTTCTGTATACAGTAGAATGATGAGCTTTACCAAAAAGCTCTACCTTGATCTCATCTGTCCACAAGACGTTCGCCCAGAAGGATTTTGGCTTCCTCAAGTACATTTTGGCAAACTCCAGTCTGGCTTTTTTATGTTTCTGTGTCAGCAGTGGGGTCCTCCTGGCTCTCTTGCCATAGCGTTTCATTGTGTTCAGATGTCGACGGATAGTTCGAGCTGACACTGATGCACCCTGAGTCTGCAGAACAGCTTGAATATGTTTTGAAGTTGATTGGGGCTGTTTATCTACCATTCGGACTATCCTTCGTTGCAGTCTTTATCAATTTTTCTTTTCCGTCCACGTCCAGGGAGATTAGCTACAGTGCCATGTGTTGTGAACTTCTTGATTATGTTGCGCACAGTGGGCAAAGGAACATGAAGATCTCTGGAGATGGACTTGTAGCCTTGAGATTGTTGATATTTTTCCACAATTTTTGTTCTCAAGTCCTCAGACAATTCTCTGCTCTTCTTTCTGTTCTCCATGCTTAGTGTGGCACACTCAGACACACAACAGAAAGATTGAGTCAACTTTTCTCCATTTTAACTGGCTTCAGGTGTGATTGCTGTATTGCCAGCACCTGTTTCTTGCCACAGGTGAGTTCAAACGAGCATCATATGCTTGAAATAAAATGATTTACCCACAATTTTGAAAAGGTGCCAATAACTTTGTCCGGCCCATTTTTGGAGTTCTGTGTGACATGATGTCAGATTTGGCTTTTATTCTCTGTTTTTTGTGCTGTTCCAATGTACATAAAGGAAATAAACATGTATATACAAAAACATTTGTAATTGCAACAATTTTCTGGGAGAAATGGTGCATTTTCTGGGAAAATTCCAGGGGTGCCGATAATTTCGGCCATGACTGTATTTATTTTGAAAGAGTTTATAATACTAATGTAGCATTAATGTTTCTGAACATTTGTAAAATCACTTTTTCCTCTTTTCAGCAATGAAGAATTAAAGAGCTGCCACTCAGTATGCTGGTCTCAGAATCACAAAGATTTATGAGCTCCTTCAAAAACACATTCTCCTCCAGAGTGTTGGAGATGTCATATTTAGCTACAGGTTTTCAAGCAATGGCCCATAAATCACTCCTCACTTCCGCCTTCTTGTATGAATTTATATCAGGATTGGCTGACTAGTGTAGTTATTAAAATGTGTCAATCAGTTATAGCTGATGTTTCATTGGATAGTAAACGCACAAATGATGCATAAATTAAATAATAAATGAATGAAAAAACAAATAAAATATTTTAACAAAAATCATTAGAAATGAATACTGCATTCAAATTCTGTTTTGTAAGTCATAAAACAGTCAAAAATGCAGACGTTTCAGCATATGCACTGTAAACAAATAAATGGCAATTCATATATTTAAACATAAATCCTGACCAACCTCTTAAATACCATATTGAGTTATTACATGTATATTATGACAAACATTTTTGTACAGTTCGTGTATGTTATTGAATCATTTAGTCCAAAAGGCAAAAATGTTATTATTTTTACAACCATCCTTGCCAAATATCACACCAAAGTGCTAGCCTTATAAACTACAGGCTATGCACTGTTACAATCTGAACTACTTTAACAGAGAGTTTCTACTTCTGTCCACTCATTGTATGGGGTGTAAACTTGTGACTTCGTGCTCCTTAGCACATACATGCACATAGAATATGGTTCACTTACTTTACGCTATGTACAGAAAAAAAAAAATGTTTTAACCAATAATGTAATGGCATATTTGTCTCTTCTCACTGTGAACAATGGACGTCTGAGATAGTGCTCCAATTGTAGCAGTGTTATTTAGCCTATTTTATTATCTATCTGAGATATCCTGTATTTAATCATCCCAAGAGGATTCAACTACAATTATATTTAAAGCATGGGCGGGAGAGCAAGGGGTCAGAAAGAGAATGAAATAGTAGCTAAAGCAACATCAAAGTCTAAGCTGGTCTTAAGTTCACGTTGCAGCCTGCCACAGACTCAGTTGTAACAGAGATGTGAAGGAATGGATCTGATAGGACCTCAAGCTGTAGCATCTGTTCTAACTGACAGCGAATGTGGGACAAAACTGCGAATGAGGTGTGCAACTTCAACAGGATATGAAACTCCCCCGTTTGGAGCACGGAAAAGACAGAAACAAGCTGTCTGAGCTGAAGTCATTGATTACCGCACTTGGATTAAAAATAAATGATGCAAAGGAGGATATAAAGAAGGATATACACAAGAGAACAGATAGCATAGACAATAGATCTGACAAGCTACTAAAAGATAAAAGAGACCAGGAGGTATATTTAAGCACTAACTCTGATGTAAACCTTAAAAAAATCTAGCAAGAATTAATGAAAGAATACAGAAAAATATGAACAAAATCAAAGATAAAATAAGAGTACTTGGTGCATATCTGGAAGAATTTAAACAAAAATTTACAACTCGTATTGAAAAAGTTTAACAACTGATATCCACCACTGACAAAAAAGCAACTGCCATAGGATCTGAATGCAGAATGCATATCTTTCACATATAAATAAACTGGAGACCATGAAGGCATCAGAATTAATCAGCAAAATTACCAGAATAGATCAAGAATATGCTAGGTCTTCAAATGAGGCACTTTACAGGCAAAAACAGGTTCTGAAATCTTATTTTAACCTCTTGACAATCGTTACTATGAGCACAAAGGAATGGCTAATAAGATCAAATCCAGAAGCAGGAAGTTCACAGCTCAATTACAGACATTACCAACACAGAAGGAGATAAAATCATTGGGCATAAAAATATAACCCACACATTTATAGAGTACTGTAAGTCCTTATAATTTACTCAGTTTAAAGGAAATAAGACATTACTTAAATGAGTTTTTGATGCATTACTAATACCACAGCTAGATACTCTTACTGCAGAGGAACTGGGCAAACCTCTGACGCTCTCAGAATTAATGGGAAGTGAGAAGGAAATTAACAGGTCCTGATAGATACCCAGTGGAATCCTATTAACAATTTTCAAATAAGTTAGCACTATTATTAGCAACATTTATAGAAGCTACAGAAAATAAAATTCTACCTCAAACTTTTTACCAAGCATTAACTACCATCTTTCCAAAGAAAAAAAAAAAGACTTATTACAATGTAGATCATACAGACCAATTTCACTTCTGAATAATGATGTTAAGATACTCTCCAAAGTTCTAGCAAGAAGGATTGAGAAAGTCCTTCCCTCTGTAATATCAGAAGACCAAATGGGATTTATTAAGGGCAGATTCTTATTTTCTAATGTTCAGCATTTGTTTAAAGTAATATGCTCACCTATTAAATCTAACACACCAGAGATCTTACTATTTTTGGACACAGAAAAACATTTGACATGGTTGAATAAGACTACATATTCCCCATGCTGCACAAATTTGGGTATGATCCAAATATATGTGCATGGATAAAACTACTTTGTACCAGTCCAGAAGCTTTTGTCTGTATTAGCAACATCATCTCAAACTACTTTAAACTAGAATGTGGAACTTGAAAAGGATACCACCTATCACCATTGCTTTTTGCAATTACCATTGAGCCATTGGCCATTTACTTTTGAAATGCATTAGAGATAAAGAGGATTATCAGAGAAGGTCTTGAACAGAAAAATATCACTATATGCAGATGATATGGTACTGTGCATATCAAATCAACAAACATCCTTACCAGTAGTCCTTAATGCACTAATCTGAATTTCAACTCAAAACTAATTTGATTTTAAGTGTGTTTTATCCAGTGAACTGTCTTGCAGAAAATACTAGAAGACATCTATTCATTTATTTTATAAGAACAATTTAAATATCTAGAGGTAAACATTACAACCAAATATAAAAATCTTTTTCAACAAAATTTTGCTATCAGCATGGAAAAAAACCAAACAACATCTGAAAGATGGTCTACCCTCCAACTCACATCATTCCCAAGCTTCTTTTTCTATTTCAGAGCAATCCAATATTAACAAATCATTCATTAAGAAATTAGACTCAATTATAACATCATTTATTTGAAATCGGAGACATCCAAGCATTCAAAAGTCAATCCTAAAAAAACCTAAAGTAAAAGATGGAATGTACAAACTTTAGATTTTATCACTGGCCAAAAAGTATACAAGCTATAAAGACATGAACATTGACACAAACTGATGAATATACACAAGTCTGGTCTGCAATACACATGAACTCTTTCTGTGCTTTTTATAGGCCCTGCTTTGTGCTCCAGTAAATACAAATTATAGTTAATAAATCAATAATCCAATTGTCTATCACTCACTCAAAATATTCAACCAATGCGGGAAGCACTTTAAGACAGAGAAGCTTTTATCTGTTGCACCTCTACATGATAATCTCCTTTTTGAACCATTTCAAACTTATACGCTATATAAATGTAAAGAATTATTATTATTATTATTATACAGTATTTAATCTGTGGAAAATGTCTGGGATTAAAACACTTAAAGATTTATATATAGATGTGTTTGCATCTTAAGAACAATTACGCTTCAACACAATTTTGTCTAGAGATCCACAAATTGATTGGCCGCCGATCTAAATCTGAAGGTTTTCATTAAAAAAACAGTTGATCAATGATTGGTAAATTGGCTTATCATCAGTAGCCAATCTTTGTAGCACCTGCTTTTCTAAGCTTTATGATAATTTATCTGCAGTGCTCCTTTATGCATGGTATTATGGTAGTTGAGGTAGCATGCCATCTTTTCTTTTTTGTAACAAACGTCCTGCAGCAAAAACAAAGAGCAGTAAATCAAGGCTTGTTTTACAAGAGAGCTTAGCCGTTACGTTAAAGAAACTCGACCAATAAACTGAGAAAACACAACCGGAGGGGCCATCCTGTGCAATTAAACAAACTGTAAGAAAAGCTAATTTAATTAATTCAGACCTTTTTATTTTGTTCTTTAAATTAAAATGGACACTGCTTGAGTTTGGACAGCTGTTGAGTAAACAATAGGCAAGTTAGCTTAACAGCAACATGTGTCTTTTACTTATAAACCTGTTAAGCACGATAGTGTTGTGTCTTCTTGATGAACCACTTCTGAACATTTCATTCATTTTCAGCTATTGTAAAGATTTGTATTGTGTTTATTATTTGTTGCCAAGTATCATACAACATAAGTTTTGGTAAGAAACAAGTACTACATAATTAAAATGATAATCCATATTTACAACTACACCTCAATAATTACAAATGTCTACCTGATACATTGAAGAAAACAAACACAAATATAGAAAATTAATATTTTAACAGCAAACAACTGTAGAGCAATTAATGATTTAAAGTGATTCCAACCTAGAAGTCCATGTATATTTACACTTCTGCAGTGTTTAATGCCAATATCAATTGAATGATTGTAACTTTCTAACTTTCAAAAACAGACTTCCAGATACATATAGTTTATTTTCCAGTGTTCAATATGTTTCAAAGAACCATGGGTCATTTTAAACATTTTTGTGTATTTATTTATGAAGTGTATCCTGTGAACATTTTTCCAACTTTTAAAACAGGTTCTGATCAGCTCACCAAAGCAAGGTAATCCATTTTCAGAAAATATAGTACGAAACAAAACATCAATCTGGGGTAGTACTTAAAAAAAATTATAATCCAGGCAGAAGTGCTAGTGTTTAAAAGGCCTGTTAACCAGATATTTTGAATTTATAAGTCAAGCATGAAATAAATCAAATAAACAGAGAAATGCACAGATCAAACAATCACATTTGATCACAATGTTGTGATCAATAATTTAAATTTCTTTTGAAGGTACTGGGTATTGGTTACTTACTACCTCACAGCTCTCCAGCCACCTGAGACTGTCTACTCTCTGCATGTAGGTTACATGCACATACTGTGTTGCTACAATCCATCTATATCCCAAAGTCAAGCCTGTTGTGTTACGATTGACAGCTATAAATTCAGGATTCATGTCTTGTGTACTATACTACAAGAATAGGTTATACCTATATGAAAACTTATAATGCAGAAAGTTGGTTAAAAAAATCAAAGAGTTAAATTATTTCCCAAATGTTAAAAATCCAAAAGCTACTCTTAGCAACTGTTGCACAACATAAATACTACAAGTACTTTTTGAAGTCTGCATTGAAAGCAAGACATAAAAGCCATAAAGCCAATTGCCCTGAAGATGACATCGATTGCTCATTCAGAAAACAGAGCAGCGTGTCCTCAAGATTTTTCAGTCTATAAACTTTAGATACAGAACAGGAAATTTCATTGTTAAAGCAACTGGGTCAAAGACAGCTTTCTTCTGATTCAGGGGCATTCAGGCTTTCTTTAAGGCACTAATTGATCCTGACAGATGCATAAACCCAGCTGTTGAGCTAATAAAATCATGGCCAAGGCAGCCTTTCTTTTAAAATGCATTTCATGCAATGATTGCAAAATCTGCAACTGCCTAGGTGAAAGGAGGTGGTAAAAAAGTAGCAAGCAACTCCTCTTCAATAAGATGATGGGCAATATTCTCAGAAGTAATTGAACAAAAATTGTGTTGAATATTACATTCCCAAGCCCACATATTTTAATTCAGGGTAATAATTCACAACAGTATTTGTCACAAGACAGGAAATAGCCCTAGAAAGGGTACAAGCCCATCACAGTGCCTATTCATGCATACACTCACACAGGAGTCTATCTGCAATTGCTGATTTATACAACCTACATGTCTATGGAGAGGAGAAGTAAAACCCAAACAGAAACAAAAGGAGAACGTGCAAAGGGAAATTCAGACTCAAGAGTGTAGGATCTGTGTGGCAACAGTGCTATACTGTACACTGCACCATGATTCCACCCTATTGTGCTGTGATGACTCCCTGAAATACAATAGTGAAAACTAGGTCCATGAATACCGTTTTCATTCATTTGGGCTTGAAGCACACAAAGCTGTGACATAAATATAAGAAAGAAACTTGACTCCTTCTATTGACAAACTTGAGTCCATGCCAAAGTTCAGCTGGCAGAATTTAGCAACATCAGCACATTCCAAGTATCAGGGGAGGTTACATTCAGGCAGCTTTTATGACAATATCATCACAAATTGGAATACATAGAAGTGTTTGTGTACAGGGCCAATAACCAACTACAATGTGTTAACTGTTTCATTCTGATGAACCATTATGCAGCCAGCATTGCATTTCCAAAGGTAATTTCCTGAGAATTACCAACACTGGAAGCTGATTACTTTTTCTTTCTTGTTGTAGAGGATGCTAGAAAGCCAATAGTCAGAAGGGCACATAAAATCCATCCATCCATCCATTATCCACCGCTTATCCGAGGTCGGGTCGCAGGGGCAGCAGCCTAAGCAGGGAAGCCCAAACCTCCCTCTCCCCGGCCACCTCCTCCAGCTCCTCTGGGAGGACCCCGAGGCGTTCCAGGGCCAGCCGGGAGATATAATCCCTCCAGCATGTCCTGGGTCAGCCCCGTGGCTTTCTCCCAGTGGGGCATGCCCGGAACACCCCTCCAGGGAGGCGTCCAGGGGGCATCCTAACCAGATGCCCGAACCACCTCAACTGACTCCTCTCAATATCGGAAGAGCAGCGACTCTACTCTGAGTCTCTCCCGGATAACTGAACTCCTCACCCTATCTCTAAGGAAAAGACCAGCCACCCTGCGGAGAAAACTCATTTCGGCCGCTTGTATCTGTGATCCTGCTCTTTTGGTCACTACCCAAAGTTCGTGGCCATAGGTTAGGGTAGGAACGTAGATCGACTGGTAAATCGACAGCTTCTCCTTTTGGATCAGCTCTCTCTTCACCACGACGGACTGTTGCAGAGCCCGCATTACTGCGGATGCCGCACCAATCCGTCTGTCAACCTCCCGCTCCATTCTTCCCTCACTCGTGAACAAGACCCCGAGATACTTGAACTTCTCCACTTGAGGCAGTACTGTGCTCCCAACCCGGAGAGAGCATTCCACCCTTTTCCAGCTGAGAACCATGGCCTCGGATTTAGAGGTGCTGACTTTCATCCCCGCTGCTTCGCACTCTGCTGCGAACTGCTCCAGTGAGAGCTGGACGTCACTGTTCTGATGAAGCCAACAGAACCACGTCATCCGCAAATAGCAGAGACGAGATTCTGAGGTCAACGAACAAGACCCCCTCCCCTCCTTGGCTGCACCTTGAAATTCTGTCCATATAACTTATGAACAGAATCGGTGACAAAGGGCAGCCCTGGCAAAGTCCAACCTCAACACGAAACAAGTCCAACTTATTACCGGCAATGCGGACCAAGCTGCTGCTCCTCCTGTACAGGGACTGGATGGCTCATAACAACGAGCCTGGTACCACGTACTCTTGGAGCACACCCCACAAAATGCTTCGAGGGACACGGTCGAATGCCTTCTCCAAATCCACAAAACACATGTGGACTGGTTGGGCAAACTCCCATGCCCCCTCCAGGATCCTGGCCAGGGTGTAGAGCTGGTCCAGTGTTCCACGGCCGGGACGGAATTCGCATTGTTCCTCTTAAATCCGAGATTCGACCATCGATCGAACTCTCTACTCCAGCATGCCTGAATAGACCTTACCAGGGAGGCTGAGGAGTGTGATTCCCCCTATAGGGGGAGCACATCCTCCAGTCACCCTTCTTAAAAAGGGGAACCACCACCCCAGTTTGCCAATCCAGAGGCACTGCCCCCGATGTCCATGCGATGTTGCAGAGACATGTCAACCAGGACAGCCCCACAACGTCCAGAGCCTGAGGAACCCAGGGTGAACCTCGTCCACTCCAAGGGCCCTGCCACCTCAGAGCTTTTTAACTACCTCGGCGACCTCAGCCCCTGTTATGGACGGGCCCCCCCCCAGAGTTCTTCAGCTCTGCTTCCTCTAAGGACGACATGCTGGTGGGATTGAGAAGATCCTCGAAGTATTCCTTCCACCGGTCAATAACGTCTACAGTTGAAGTCAGCAGGGCCCCATCTCCACTGTACACAATGTTGGTGGAGCACCGCTTTCCCTTCCTGAGGCACCGGACGGTTTGCCACAACCTTCTTGGTGCCGACCGAAAGTCATTTTCCATGGCTTCCCCAAACTCCTCCCATGCCCGAGTTTTTGCCTCTGCAACAGCCGATGCTGCCACACGCTTGGTCTGCCGGTACCCCTCAGCTGCCTCTGGGGTCCCACTGGTCAACCAGACCCGATAGGATTCTTTCTTCAGCTTGACGGCCTCTCGAACCTTAGGTGTCCACCACCGGGTTCGCGGATTGCCGCCACGAGAGGCACCGACGACCTAGCGGCCCCACAGCTCCGTTCTGCTGCTTCGACAATGGAGGCTCGGAACATGGCCCATTCAGACTCAATGTCCTTCGCCTCCCTCAGAATGAGGTTGAAGTTCTGCCGGAGGTGGCAGTTAAAGATCTTTCTGACCGGTTCCTCTGCCAGACGTTCCCAGCAGACCCTCATTATTCGTTTGGGTCTGCCTGGTCTGTCCGGCAGCCTCTCCCGCCATCTGATCCAACTTACCACCAGGTGGTGATCAGTTGACAGCTCAGCCCCTATCTTCACCCGTGTGTCGAAGACGTAAGCTCGCAGATCTGATGACACGATTACAATGTCGATCAACGAGCTGGGATTAACCACATTTAATTTGGCACTGTACACAGCCCCACTAAAGGACTATGAATTTTTCCTCAAAATGTAACGCACATGGCTGTGGTTGTCCATTCAACCATCAATCTATTTTCCAACAGTGTTATGAAGTTCAGAGTTGCAAGGGGGACACATGCCTATCCTGGCTACAAGGGCCATGAGACTAGAATCTCTGATGCTTGCATACAGAGTAGTCCGTAGGTCAGCACATTAATATATGGAAACACTGGTGCGTTGCTATGCTCCTTCTCACCCACTCAGGTCTGCCAGGGAACAGCGTCTGGTGATGCCACCTCTACGTGGCATCAAGTTTCAATCCAAACTCTTTTCCTGTGTGGTTCAGAGTTGGAGGAACGGGCTGCTCACCTCCATCCATACAGCTGACTCTGACAATTTATGGAAGAAGCAATTGAAGACCCATCTGTTATGTAAATAGCTGTCTAATTGAAAAGAAGAAAAAAAACAACTTTATGCTGTGATATTTTATATTCTTGCCTATTTAAGTATACAGTAATCCCTCCTCCATCGCGGGGGTTGCGTTCCAGAGCCACCCGCGAAATAAGAAAATCCGCGAAGTAGAAACCATATGTTTATATGGTTATTTTTATATTGTCATGCTTGGGTCACACATTTGTGCAGAAACACAGGAGGTTGTAGAGAGACAGGAACGTTATTCAAACACTGCAAACAAACATTTGTCTCTTTTTCAAAAGTTTAAACTGTGCTCCATGACAAGACAGAGATGACAGTTCAGTCTCACAATTAAAAGAATGCAAACATATCTTCCTCTTCAAAGGAGCAAACGAATCAATAGAGCTGTTTGCTTTTAAGTATGCGAAGCACCGCGGCACAAAGCTGTTGAAGTCGGCAGCTCACACCCCCTCCGTCAGGAGCAGAGAGAGAGATAGAGAGAGAGACAGATAAAAAAATCAGTACGTGCCCTTTGAGCTTTTAAGTATGCGAAGCACCGTGCAGCATACTTAAAAGCTGCACACACAAGGTAGCAACGTGAAGATAATCTTTCAGCATTTTTAGACGAGCGTCCGTATCGTTTAGGTGTGCGAACAGCCCCCCTGCTCACACCCCCTAAGTCAGGATCAGACAGAGAGAGAGAGAGAGAAAGAAAAGTAAGTTGGGTAGCTTCTCAGCCATCTGCCAATAGCGTCCCTTGTATGAAATCAACTGGGCAAACCAACTGAGGAAGCATGTACCAGAAATTAAAAGACCCATTGTCCGCAGAAACCCGCGAAGCAGCGAAAAATCCGCGATATATATTTAAATATGCTTACATATAAAATCCGCGATGGAGTGAAGCCGCGAAAGGCGAAGCGCGATATAGTGAGGGATTACTGTAATTGCGTTATTGTAAATGTATGAGTCATTACGTTTTTTCACTTGAGGCAATCAACTTTTGGTACCTGTCCTATTATACTTGCTGAACAAACAGGCCCTAGCCTAATGTTACTTGATTGCTTACCTCTTTTTCTAAGTCGCTTTGGAACAAAGCATCAGTAAAGCAAATAAATGGAAATGTACAGTCTTTTTTGAGCAGAGTGCCAAACTCATACACAAAACAACAGAATATAGGCTGTTTTGTGGGAATTCTAAAATAATGGATTAATCTTAAATTTATAAACATTATTTACAAAGGCAGTCTCAAAGTGGAGATAAAACATAAACAAATGGAGATAGAAATTTCAGATATTAAACATTTTTGAATGAATATGACTTACTCATTGAATACAACCCTCTAGTATATGCTCGTGTCTACTTCATATGATGAAGAAAACATAAATCTTACAAGAGCAAATGTCATAACCAGAAAAGGTGATTTTTTTAGAACAAGCTGAACTGTAAAGAGTACAAATTAAAATATCCTCGATGATCTTAGTATTCATTAATTCATGAGGTGCTACTTAATAATGTTTGACTTATTTTTGGTAATGTTTTAAGCCATATGTATTTTTCGGTTACAGAACAAAAAATGTAACAGAATACATATAATATGAGCATAAACAAGGAAGTCCAAGATGATCATATATTCTTCACAAACCCTCAAAATTTAACATATCAACCCAAGCCAAAATTGTCCTTTCCAGTAACTCAGAAACTCAGTCCCAGTTTAAATCTCTGACCCTTGCACATATATTACTTTTTTCCTTCTGAAGATTTTCTGAGTGTTTGGACATTTGAACTCCATTCTTATTTTGACTCTCCTCTTACCTACCTGATTATCGCCTGTAGTTTGAACATGAAGTTCCTCAGTTTCCTGCTTGATTTAACTTCTGCTGGAGTATAGCATCCTTCAGTTGCACAACCAAGAATCTGTCTATAAACATTTCCACTGGTGACTCTTATCTCCTCAGACTAGCATTCTTCATCTTTAGTATGAATTCTAGACAAAAGGACAAACAGTTTATATTCAAGGGTGTGAAGGTGCAATGTAAGCGCAGTGTTAAGATTCAGAGTTTTGGTTCTTAATTTTTCTAGCTGTTTTGTAAATTACTATTGCTTGGATTCCAGCCCAGTTTGCCAAAGATCTGTAACCCAAGCCAATAGAAGCAGCTAACCTTCTCCTTCACAAACAGGTATGTGACCCTCACTAGCGGTTTTATTTAGAGATGATCTAGATTGTCTCTCCCCAAAGTTTCAGTGTCTGTGAGGGAGCAGGATTGTGAAAAGGCCTCAGTCAGAAAACATGCTTCCCTTCACTGATCACAAACTTATCCTAAACACTAAGATTGGTGACTAGCAAAAAATCTGACCTTTCTAAGCAGAGCCTCCTCTTAGAGGACCACAAGCTATGTTTTGTAGGGAAATTATTATTCTACAAATCAGTTTCTTCTATGACTGTTGCGAACAACCAAGTACGGAACAATTTGCTCATATGATTGCTCATTTTCAACTACTTGGGAAACAAAAACAATGACTTAGGTTTCAATTAGACACACAGTTGATACACTCAACTAATTTCAAAAAGAAGCACAGTAAATTTCAAAGTAGACTATATAACCGTGCTTCAGCATATTGGTAATCCGGTATTACACCTGAATTCAGTATTAAATTTTCAACAGCTTATTCCCAAGACCTCTGCTTCAAAATACTGCCCAGACAGTTGACCCTCATCTGTATCGATTCAGCTCAGCTTTAAAATTAAATTTAGTAGCTCAGTCTCAGCACTTGCACTTGAAGGGCTCAACTTAAGACCAGCATTGCTAACATTAAAGATTCTACACTAAATTGCTGAAACAGCCTGATTACATTGTAAAGAAATTGCATTTTCTAGCTCACTTTTAACACATGAACTTGCCTTTTTACCGATAAAATACCCACACTAAGAATTCAGATTTGGCAGTTACTATACTGTAGACAAGAATACTGTAGCAGAATTTACACTATTTAACATAGCATCAAAGGCAAAGAGTCTGCTATACTGACTGTCAATAGTGTAACTCCAAATATCCAGGATTAACTTCATAACAATTTCATAACTTCATGAATCTAAACATTAACTAGCTTTACCAAGTCAAGATTATCTCACTTTTTCAACAGTTCTCTCAATAATTCACCTTCAAGAGCTGAAATTCAGATCCGCTACATCTAACATAATCAGTATTTCCACAAAAAATGATTGTGCACAATGTCTCTGTTAATCTATTTAGCTGTCACTCTCTTAAACCTGTATTGGACTGTGGTAGGTCCAACCAGCCTACTATAGATGAATACAGTGGCAGAGATTTATGTATTTGTTAGTTAAATAAAAAGGATACCAGCTGTTAAAACATATGCAAGGGTTGAAACACCAGAATCATCAGCCTCTGATAGCCTAAACTTGCATACTATTCAAACACCGCAGTCAAAAACTACTTCATTAAGTTGAGACCAAATAAAAACTCTCTTAATTGTGTTTTAAAGTTCTGAAGAAGTAGCCTTTCTTGTCCAGGTGTGTTTTCATGTACAGCAGCAGCATGATGACATCACACAACAAACTTAAGCAAAATAATCTTGACCCCTCTGCTCTTGAAAATTTTAGACCCATCTCTAATCTGCCTTTCTTAAGTAAAATTCTAGAGAAGACAGTCATTATGCAGTTAAATGACCACCTCAATAAACATGCTATTCTTGATAAACCAGCAAGCGCGTCAATCCAAGAATGGCAATCACTTTCTGTTCCCTCCGATATTTGGAGGGATGAAATATCATGGAGGATGGGTGCGTCCTGGTAAAGTTCATTTAATTAAATAAACATATTTGTACTAAAGCGGTTTCTTTTTGGAGCTGTGACTCATCTGGTTTTGGTGTTTCAGAAGCGCGTTGTAGGCGCCTGCGTTTATTGTTCTTATCCAAGCAGTCTCTTTTTTGTTTTTCTATGGCTGTGTCGTCAGCGAGAAGTGTGCATTGTAGGAGCCTCCGTGTATTGTTTTTATCCATGCGGTCTTGTGTTTGTTGTCTGGAGCCATGACTTCTTTGCGTCTGGTGTTTATGAAGTGCGTTGTAGGAGCCTCCGTTTATTGTTTTTATCTATGCGGTCTCGTCTTTGTTGTTCTGTGGCTGTGTCGTTAGGTAGACGTCGTTTACCGTTAGGAATCATAATTGAACTTACTTTTAATACTGAATTACCGTCATGTGATCCAAATATGCCACACTGACTGCTGGCACAGTGGATTAGAGCAAGTTTAGTTTACAGGTTGTGTTGTTTGGGTGCCACCTACTGACTCTGGGAAGCTGCTGGGTTTGACTCTGGGGCGCCAAGGCGCTGTGCGCATGCGCCTCGGTGCATCCGCCGTCAGTGGATAAATTGAGGTGTTTCGTTTTGGAGCCGTGACTTCTTTGCTTCTGGTGTTTGTGAAGCGCGTTGTAGGAGCCTTCGTATATTGTTTTTATCCATGCGGTCTCGTTTTTGTTTCTCTGTTACTTAATTACTGTTATGTGATTCAAACATGCCACACAGACTGCTGGCACAGTGGATTAGAGCAAGTTTAGTTTACAGGTTGTGTTGTTTGGGCGCCACCTACTGACTCTGGGAAGCCGCTGCGTTTGACTAAATGACTAAACTGTCATTTAGTAATATAGATTTCAGTTAGGTTTTAGAACAAATCATAGCACAGAAACTGCACTCGTTAAAGTAGTAAATGACTTGTGGGTAAATGCAGACAGAGGCCATTTATCTGTTCTCATCCTCTTAGATCTGAGTGCCGCATTTGACACCATTGATCACAATATCTTAGAATTCTAAGAATTCACCTTAGTCAATGGGTGGGCCTCTCTAGCAGTGTCTTAAATTGGTTTGAATCCTACCTGGTAGGGAGAAAATTCTTTGTTAGTTGTGGTAATTACAACTCAAAGACACATGATATCCTATATGGTGTTCCACAAGGCTCTATCCTGGGTCCGCTGCTCTTCTCAATCTACATGCTTCCGTTAGGTCAGATTATCTCAGGGCACAACGTGAGCTACCACAGCTATGCTGATGACACACAGCTGTATTTATCAATAGCACCTGATGACCCCGATTCTCTTGATTCACTAACACAATGTCTTACTTGTATTTCTGAATGGATGAATAGTAACTTTCTCAAGCTAAATAAAGAGAAAACTGAAATTTTAGTGATTGGCAATAACGGATACAATGAGGCTATTAGAAATAAATTGGATACATTAAGATTAAAGTCAAGACAGAGGTAAAAAGCTTAGGGGTAACTATTGACTGTAATCTGAATTGTAATCTGAATTTTAAATCGCATATTAATCTGATCACCATGACAGCATTTTTTCACTTAAGAAACACAGCAAAAGTTAGACCTCTTATATCATTGAAAGATGCTGAGAAATTAGTTCACGCATTTGTTTTCAGTCGACTAGATTACTGTAACGCAATCCTCTCAGGACTACCCAAAAAAGACATATATTGTTTGCAACAACTGCAGAATGCAGCTGCTAGAATCCTAACCAGGAAAAGAAAATCCGTGCACATTTCTCCAGTTTTGATGTCACTACACTGGGGTTACCTGTGTCATTCAGGATTGACTTTAACATTCTGCTTATGGTTTATAAAGCCTTAAATAATCTCGTCCCATCTTATATATTGGAATGTCTGACATCTTATATTCCAAATCGTAACCTCATATCCTCAAACGAATGTCTCCTTAGAATTCCAAGAGCAAAACTTAAAAGAAGTGGTGAGGCGGCCTTCTGCTGTTATGCACCTAAAATCTGGAATAGCCTGTCAATAGGAGTTTGCCAGGCTAATACAGTGGAGCACTTTAAAAAAAACTGCTGAAAACACATTATTTTAACATAGCCTTCTCATAACTTCACTTTAATTTAATCCTGATACTCACTATAATGAATTGGATATACAGAGTATCAGGATTAAATTAAATTAAATTATCCAATTCATTATAATAACTATTCATGGTGGTTCTAAAATCTGTACTAACCCCTACTCTCTCTTCTGTTTCTTTTTCCGGTGTCCTTTTGGTGGTGGCTTGCGCCACCACCACCTACTCAAAGCAATGTGATATTCCAACATTGATGGGTTAAAAGCCAAAAGTCTGCATGACCATCATCATCATCAAGTCCTTCCGTGAGAACCCTAAATACAAAGAGGACTATTTCATTTATGTTAGGTAGAAAGCCCAGAGGGGACTGGGTAGTCTCGTGGCCTGGAACCCCTGCAGATTTAATTTTTTTTACTAGCCGTCTGGAGTTTTTTTTTGTTTTTTCTGTCCTACCTGGCCATCGGACCTTACTCTTATTCTATGTTAAATAATGTCTTATTTTAATTTCTAATTTTGTCCTTTATTTTTCTTTTCTTCACTATGTAAAGCACTTTGAGCTACTTTCTGTATGAAAATGTGCTATATAAATAAATGTTGTTGTTGTCAGCACATGTGACTAGCAGTGTTGCTAAAAACGACAGTGTACATACAAAACAATACCTAAAATGTCAGTTTCCACAGGAAAACGGCAAACAAAAATGTGGTAATATCACAAAACAATGCCTATAAATGATCAACAACAGAATAAACAAACAAAATGAGCCAACAGGAATATTAACAAGATCCTGACACCTGTGAACTCCCACAGACTCATCTACTACAAATGAACTTCAAAGGCTCAGCTTTAACAACTGCCTTTCATTTCCTCAGTAGAGTCAATTTCAACAATTTAACTTAAATCAAATGTCCAAGAGTTCAACTTAATTTTAAATAATTAGCATTTTCCCCTTAAACTGAATTCAGTTAATCTCCTTAACCTTAGAGGCTCACTTCCAATACACCTCCTTAAAAAAAGCTAAAATTAAAGAAATAAACCTCAGCACTCTGTGTCAACAATACCACTTAATATTGAAGATTCTAAACTTAACACCAAGTGTAAAATGACACTAAGCAGTTCAATTTCAAAAGTTAATGTACAAATTAAATCATGAAAGTTCAGTATCAGTGCTAATTGGTCCAAAGAGCTGAGCTTCAGTAATTTAATTCATTGAGCTAATCTCCTTAAAATTAAAGTTTCAACTGTCTTCAAAAACGACATGTCTTCTGCAGCCTGCCATTAAGTAACAAAATGGAACTGCTTACCTTCAAGGCCTAAATTTCAATAGTTCAGCTTCAAGAGCTAAACATAAAACAAAATTCACTTTTAGATAATAAAGTCAACAACTTTTAGTTCAAAAACCTCAGTGTCAACTATGACAATTCTGCTCAAGTTCCATTTTATAATTACCATCTGTTCTTCAAAGACTTTGGTTCTACCTCAAGAGTTGATCTTCAGTAATTTATCTCCTAATTCCAGACTACAAGGGTTCAATAAGTAAACTTTGGATAGATGGTATTCTTCTATGCTACATGATCTTTATGAAGTTAAGATTCATGAAGACAAACAAAATTAAAATTTTTAACCTCATGCATACACTTTCACAATTTGTTTTAAAGAGTCCAAATTCAATATTTTTTCTCACTTTCAGCAGTTGTGCTGACCACTTAATTAGATCACTCTACATACTGAATAAGGAAATCTTTAGATTTCTTTTTCACCTTAATGGTATAAAAGAATAACAAACAAACGGAATAAGCAGTCACAAAAATTTTTTTTAATTCTCCAGAATATTGATAAATTACAGTACAAAATGAACTACTTAGTTTACCCATAAATTCCTTTTGCATCTTATAGATATCATCCTAAAATCATACAAAACACATATGGCCTATATAGACCAGACATTCACATTTGCTGCAATTTAAATAAGAACTTTTTGAAACCTGACGCATTGTACTCTCCATATAAACTGGTAACCATCCAGAACAATTATCTAGGATTAAAAGAACTATGAGCTGAAGAATGACTTTATAACAGTGAAATGCAAGACATCCTTTCCAGACACATTGTGTTAAATGAATCTGCTACAAAAAGATCACTAAAAAGTGAGTTTCCAATGTTATGCAAAACATAGATTCTGACAAAAAACATATATACAGTAATCCCTCCTCCATCGCGGGGGTTGCGTTCCAGAGCCACCCGCGAAATAAGAAAATCCACGAAGTAGAAACCATATGTTTATATGGTTATTTTTATATTGTCATGCTTGGGTCACAGATTTGCGCAGAAACACAGGAGGTTGTAGAGAGACAGGAACGTTATTCAAACACTGCAAACAAACATTTGTCTCTTTTTCAAAAGTTTAAACTGTGCTCCATGACAAGACAGAGATGACAGTTCAGTCTCACAATTAAAAGAATGCAAACATATCTTCCACTTCAAAGGTGCAAACAAATCAATAGGGCTGCTTGGCTTGTAAGTATGCGAAGCACCGCGGCACAAAGCTGTTGAAGGCGACAGCTCACACCCCCTCCGTCAGGAGCAGAGAGAGAGAGACAGAGAGAGAGAGTTAGAGAGAGAGAGAGAGACAGATAAAAAAATCAATACATGCCCTTTGAGCTTTTAAGTATGGGAAGCACCGTGCAGCATACTTAAAAGATGCACACAGAAGGTAGCAACGTGAAGATAATCTTTCAGCATTTTTAGACGAGCGTCCGTATCGTCTAGGTGTGCGAATAGCCCCCCTGCTCACACCCCCTACGTCAGGATCACAGATAGTCAGCGCAAGAGAGACAGAGAAAAGTAAGTTGGGTAGTTTCTCAGCCATCTGCCAATAGCGTCCCTTGTATGAAATCAACTGGGCAAACCAACTGAGGAAGCATGTACCAGAAATTAAAAGACCCATTGTCCGCAGAAATCCGCGAACCAGCAAAAAATCCGCGATATATATTTAAATATGCTTACATATAAAATCCGCGATGGAGTGAAGCCGCGAAAGGCGAAGCGCGATATAGCGAGGGATTACTGTAGTGCTCATAAAAGCTAGAGGTAGAAAAGGGACTTGCAACACAGTTTGCTCGAGATATTCAAGCATAATTTCCTTAACTCACAGACCAGTTTAGAGACGGTCATGATGAAATATGCAACAGTTCAACATTAGCAATGATGACAATTTGGGGATAATTAGAGTTTAATTAGAGTAGCAACAATACCAGCATGTTTCTTTATATAAACTTCTGAAGATTCAAAGCTAGCAGACAATTAACTGATAAAAAGACAACTAATAAAAAAATGTATAGAATCAGAGGGCCCTGTGACCAACACGCAAAATGCTGCTTTATGAAAAATATTCTAAATTGCACCCTCTAAGGTTTGTATTACAGAGTCTCGTTTGCTTGCCTTCTTTCATAATGGCCTGAGGGCTTTGAATAACAATGCAGGAAATGTTCAGAGAAAACTAACGAGGCAGAAACTTCTCATATACAACCCTTACTTTATGGCAAGGTTTTTATGAACAGGTTCTCTCCCGACTGACATTTTGCAAATAGAATAGCTTACTGTAGATTCAGTAAACCAACAAGGCCAAAGTGCTCAAAGGGTGTGCCACATATGTTTCAATAAGAGTAAGGAGACACTATTGTTCTCTAAAAAAAAATCTGAAAAATGAAGCCATTGTACATATTATCAGAAACAGCTACTAATGTCCCATTTAGAAATAAAACCACATCAACTTAAAATGTGGTTCAAATCAAAAGCTGAAGCAAACCAATCTTCAGACTCAAAGTGAATTCCTGTCCAATTGATAAAATTCAGATTACCTTTTCATTGCATCTCTGTACCGTATATCCAAGGTATATGAGCAATGAGGCTGGGCCTCAAGGCGCCTACTATTTGAGTGCCAGGTTACATCCAAACATTACACTCAAGGACATCAACTGGCAACAAGTTACTGTGACAGATTCCAGTGCTGTTATCAGTTGAAATCAGAAATAACCATTGCTAGGTTGAAGACTAGTACATAAGGTTTACAAAAGCATCCATTTGAAAAAATATCCAATTGTATTGTCTACAAGAAAATGAGACACAGAAGACATGAGGCTCAGAAAGATGACTTCAGCTCAAAGTGCTGCATTTATTTTTTGCTCATCGTTATGGGTGTATTATTGTGGGATTTATGAGACTTGTCAGGTTAATCATTACTGCTGTAGATTTGTCTACCTACACACCTTAAGTTTATCACACATACACAACAAGATCCTAGTCACACAATTACGCATGACAGATGCCCATCTGCCAGTCACTCTCTAATATTCCACACAGAATTCCATTCACGCAAGTATGTATTAAGAGTGATGTATGTCACAGATCTCTACAAAGAGACACCATCACGACACACGAAGGCTCAACACCCTTTCGGATATATGCCTCTAACTCTGGGCAAGAAAGCAACAATTTTCTCACACCAAGTGCCTTAATATTGACTTCAATCACTCAATATATACTGTAAAGACAAAGTATAAAAATTTAAAAGCAACATGATATTTATTAAAGTATAACAGAAAATTATACTAGAAAATAGACAGCAAAAGCAGAGATACAGCCTTAGAAAGGCTTACTGAAAATCAGCATTATCAAGGGTGGATGTTATCCTAAAGGGCTTTTTGATTTAGCAATCAGCATTATGCAAACGGTATGTTCTTGGATGTCCAGATCAGATGGTCATGTCACTCGATCACCAACAGCTCTCCTTACGACATTCTGCTTTTGTCTCCTCCTCTGGTTTCTAACCGACATATTTCTGTTAAAATTTCTCAGAGGACTTCTGAACATGTGACTGGCTAACCGTCATTATGATGAATGACTCTGCTCAAAGTATTTGATAATTTTTAAACATCTCTGTACCAATTTCCTTTCCCAAGCCATAAATTAAATAAAATAGCTTCTAATCCTGTGGCATCTGTACTTGTATTCTCTTCTCTTTATCACTGTATTTTAAACCAACTGAAACAGATATGTTATATAAATTACTGATGCAATACGGAATATAAAAGAAAAGATGCTTTTAATATTAATTGTTCCTGGATTTTAACTATTTTAAGAGTCCTATAAACTCAGTTTGTCCTGGTTAATTTGAGCAAAACTTAAACTCATTATAAGCAGTCTGTAATTTAAAAACAGTGGGGTGGGGTAGGTCCTCCCTTTCCAGATTTCCATGTTTTCAACTGTGTCCAGAGCATTTCAAAGAAACAGAGAAATAATGACACCCTTGATAAAGTAGGGAAATTCTGCTAAACCAGCTAAATGATGGCCGTGTGCACACAATATTCATTTCACTAGCCATTACTACAATGTTCATGGATATGACAAATATATTACATTTATGATTTCTAAGGTTTAATGTACAGACTCTAATTTAATTTGCTTTTAAGAGGACCAATGCTGCATATTTTTTTTTCCTCGGTTTATATCAGCTAACTGTTATCATGTCTCAGGATTAGAAACCAATTCAATCACTTGTTGTGAATAATTGCATTAAGAAAAAAGCACCAAAGTGATTCACTCCCTGCCTAAGAATGCTATAAATATGATGCCCTATAGTCCATTCATAGACTAATGGTTTGACACAACATGGCTTGTATGTTACTACTTGAAAAGTATGCACATGGTCAGATACAACAGGAATAAGCTTTCAGGGATCAGCAGGATATTTTGATAACTGATGATAATTGGCTAATGAGCAATTTTAGACTTCAAACAACCATTCTCTCTGAACTATGTGCAAAGCTAGGGCCGGCATTAGAAGTGCAGACTGTCCAAATTCAGGCTTCACCTTTTCAGGTTCAAGGTTTTAACAACTGTTGGCTTTCTCAAAACAGGCATCTACCAGAGTGAACTGGCCAACGGGTCAGGAATACCTGATCCAAGCCTCATCTCAATCATGCACACCATGCTGCTGTTAACCTTAAAAAGTTACATTCCATTAACATACAAGTAATTGGTAATGCTCAGATGAAAATGGCAAATGTCATGGCTCAGTGGCCTGGTATAACCCATGATTTGTTAATTCTGAGGCAAAGTGGCTTTGGCAGAAAACTTGCTGCTGGTGCTGTAAATAAGAGATGGCTTGTTGGTAACATAACTGTCGAAACCCTCAGTGTTTCATAAGGGATATACTATTCATTGTAACAGAAATCATGTCATTACATGTTTCAGGTGAATAGTGGCTACCCGCTCAAATGCTGACTCCTTGCGTGCTCAGTGAAGGACACCATAGGCACCTAAAATGAAGGTGGGGCTGTCTGGATGAGTTGCGTGGGAAGCTGCTCTACCAGCCAGCAAAGTCTTCAAGCAGCGTGATTGCAAGTGCTGTTATACATAACGTGGCACAGTTCCACCCCCTGACCTCATTGATATCAAGGCAGATGATCTTGCTCCATACCCAGCTACTGACAACTGTATACACTGCACTGATTATTCTACTCCAAGCCAAACATTAAGTGTTTTACCAGATTCATCTGTATATGTCACTCTGCACTGGTTTGGCATAATGGTACATAATAAGGTATCTCCAATTAAAGATACCATTCATTTGAAGATTGAAATGAAGAGAGCGTAGATGTGCTTTTTCCATCTTCTGTTGGACTCGCACTCTGCCACTGCCAGTATTGAGCAATCTACTTCACCGCTACCTTGAGGTTGTTAATATATTTGGCATGTATAATTTAACACATTAATATGGTGATTAACGTGTCCTGTTTAACATGTTAAAAAATATTATCATATCCAGCATCGGTCACAAGGCAGCATTTTCGTTTTTTTTTTTTTTAAATATTATGAAAAAATAATACAAAAAAATGAAGTATGAACCTAAAGAATTACATACTCATCCAGTACTGTATTAATATACTATCCTTAAAAATTTTATGAAATGAAATTTTGATTTAAAGATTTAAATCATGACGCAGCTTAAAATGATACGCTAGATGTCAATACGTAGCACTGATATACATTTTCTAATTTTATACATACTGGCATAGGTGCAGGGGCATGGGAGGAACGGTTCATGGCAGTGTAATGCTAGAGAAAATCTGCAAAGGTAAAAAATTATGCTCCTTTGTTTGTTTATTTTTCATTTCATGTTTCTGTTGTAAGAAGATCAAATCAATGTCATATCGCTTAAGTGCTAAATAAGTTATCTTTGAGTGGCACTAAAACAAAGATAAGGCTCTAAGGCAGGCATCACTAAATGGCAGACCCAGACCGAGAGACAGCACTATCCGGACCATGACGCATTTCTGATAAATTTAATGAGAATGACTGATAACATTCATGCAGCAATTTTTTTTTTCCTTCTTGAGGTGTGCACGTCTATTCATGTCACTCAAAGGAGAGTGTATCAATGCGATTATTATAGTGTATGGGTAAAACGTGCAGATGCCACAGAAAGAAATAACAGAAATGAAAGAAAACAGAGAGAATGGTTTGTTCCACAAACAGGAAAGTAGATGCAGAAAACTGAACTTTCAAGGATAAATGTATGAACCATTATACATTCATTCTTCCTGCGGGTAGCTCAAAACCAATTTGTCTCAAGTGTTCCAAAACCATGGTTTTAGTAAAATCTAGCAATGTGAAGTGCCACAATGAGAGAAAACACCGATCATTTGCACAAACATAGGTAAGGCAGAGTCCTCTCACTTTCATTTACAGCCCAGCAGCGTGAAATAAATGTTCAATTAAAGTAGTGTGGAATTTGAGGCAACATAAAAAAACATTTTGTGATGGAACCATTGTAAAGGAGTGCATGTTTTAGTTTTACTGAAATGGTTCTGTTTTCTTTTATATAAAATGTGCATGTGATAGGCCTACTTTAATTTTTTTATTAAATAGTTATTTGTATTCCATACAAATACAAGGCCAATTAAGTTCCAAGGGTCCACATGTTTAAAATCCTTACTGAAAATTTAAAATAAATATTGTTGAAATACTGTGGTAATTATACCTTGTTTGTTTATTTCTTTTTATAGTCTTTCATTGACTACATATATAGGGGATCTGAATCATAGTACAAATGTGAGGTTCAGAACTTTGATAAGAGAAAATTTTGATGGTCAGACCTTTTTTTAATTCAATACCCCTGCTCTGGTGCCTCTGTATTTAACTCACTGGTTTACCAGGTAGCTTACAGTGCTGACTGCCCTAATATAATGACAAAATTCTACAAGATAGAAGTGTAATGATAATCCCTACCCATGACTGGCCCAAGGAGGACACCTTCAAGGTTAGTCAACCTGAAGGATTACTGCTAGTGATAGACAAAAAGCTAGGAAGCCGTCATGTTTGCTGTGTGTTTGAAAAAAGTTCCAATATTAAAAGAAAAAAAAAAAAAGTACTGTTCCTTTATGTGCCAGTTCTCTCCTGCAACAATAGGTATGAGGTTGACTAGCATGGTTCCCATATATGGCTGTTGCAGGGTGACAACTGGGTGGAGTTCAAGGCATTTTCACATATTGTGTAACTCACAAAAAAGATGATTGTGGTTTATAAAGGGTGACTCCTCACTGGTGCATTATATCTCTTAAGCATAACCTCTACATATTATGCTGTTAGCCTTCTTAATGGCTTCTGAACATTGTCAGGAAGGTCATAGCGACGAGGCCACTACAACCCCTAAGTCCATTAAAATACTTTCGAGATTCACACCTCTCATTGTGTATTCAAATATTAACATGTTTGCTTCCTGAGTGTGATTAGTCAACATAACCACCCAGACATCTGTATCTAAAAACAATACCTGATAAGGAGAATTGTTAAGGGCAAACATGCACAAGGGTGCTCAATGATTGGTGCTGAATTCTCTACTTTTCTCTCTGTACACTACCTCGCTGGGCTCCATCATCCAATCCCACAGTCTCTCTTATCAGTGCTATGCTGAGGATACACAGCTGTACCTGTTGTTGCCTCCGGAGGAAAACACGGTATCAGCTAGAGGCTCTGCATGTTTTACTGATATCTCAACCTGGACGAAGGACCACAATCTACCTGCCAAGTCAGTATACAACCTTAAGGTGGTGACTGATGAGCTGCTATCTTTTTCTTGTTACATTTCCACTGTTTCTCATTCATGAAGGTTCATGCTGTACTACATCTGCAAAATCAGATCTTATCTGACAGAATAGAATATGCAGCACAACTTCTGGTTTAGGCTTTGGTCTTGTTGCATCTGGACTACTGCAACTCTTTTCTGGCAGGAGTACCAGCATGTTCTATCAAGTTGTGCAGATGGTCCAGAATGGAGGAGCCTGTCATATGTATTTAACTAGCCGAGACGGGCACGTGTCACTCCTCTCATCAGGTCGCTATATTGGCTCTCTGAAGAAGCATCCATTAAGTTCAATTGCTAGATACCTGCCTACAGAGTACTCAACAGGTCAGAACATGCACATATGGAAACACTGGTGAGGTGATATGCTCCTTCTTGCCCACTCAGGTCTGTCAGGGAACAACATCTGGTGATGCCACCTCTGTATGGTATCAAGTTTCAATCCAGACTCTTTTCCTGTGTAGTTCCTAGTTGGTGGAATGAGCTGCCCACCTCCATTTGAAATGCTGGCTCCCTCAAAGTATTTAAGAAGAAACTGGATACCCATCTGTTCTGTGAATATCTGTCTAATTGATTTAAAAGAAAAAAAAAGTTGTTATGTGATCTTTCAAATGGGGTGGTTCATGTGCTGTTACATTAAGTTTAAGTTCTTTGTCGATTGTTAATCTGTCAAGTCAGGACAGGTCAGGGAGCATGCACTGGTACAGTGCGTTGTTGCACGCACCACATAACAAAACCCCCCCAGACAGATACACGGTACAGTTTCACCCCCAGAGATGACCATCTATTTTCCACAGCCAGGTGATATGTGGGTGGCCTCTTCACCCGATCCAGCCTTTCGGATCCTCAACAATGAGGATCCTGCAAGCCGGATGAACCTCTGGGAATCATGTCACATGGCCGTAGTGCCGTAACTGACGCTCCCTCACAAAGCAGATAATGTGCTTCATTCGGGACTCCATGAGCAACCGCTCATTCAACACAAAGTTCAAATCAGTGTTACCCAAGGATATATCCAAAGAGACACAGTACCAAAGGAGTCCAGTCTTCATCTCAGGTCCCTGGATAGTGTCCATGTCTCGCAACCATATAGCAAGACAGGAAGCACCAGGACGCTACAGACTGGACCTGGATATCAGGAACTCCACACACTCATTTCCGGTCTACTAATGTAATAGGAAGAGTAACCAGAGATGTGAATGTCACTGTCAAGGTAAATAAACCTCCCAATGAGGTCAACACTCTCTCCACAGACAGACATGCTGCTTATGGCTGTGCCCATGCAGTCCATGCAAGCACTGAACAGCGTAAGAGCAAGAGCAAGAACACACCCCTGACAAACCACTAGGAAATCCACTGGGAAAAACACAGAGGTTCTGCCTTTGTACAGCACTCACAGTACCAGTGTACAGGCCAATAATGATATCCAACAACTCCGGGGGGATCCCGCAAAGTCTTAGGATGTCCCACAGGGCAGCTTGTTCAACTGAGTCAAATGCTTAACAAAAACCGACAAAGGCTGCAAAGAAACTGCCGATATTCTCATTTGTGCTCCATGTGAACCCTCAGTGCCAGGATGCAGTCGATGGTAGGCTTCTTAGGCATAACGCCAGACTGCTCCAGTCGCTGGTGGTGATCACAGATCCTATTGAGGATGACCCTAGCAAAGATCTTACCTGGCACCGAGAGCAGTGTTATCCAGGCAATCACCCTTCCCTTTCCAGATATGGAAAACAAGTCCCGTTTTAGAATCAGCTGTAAATTCATTAGTTATTACATCTTTTCACTTGTGGCAATCAACTTTTGTTACCTGCCCTACAAAACTTGCTGAACAAACAGGCTCAAGCCTAAAGTTACTCGATTATGTTACACCTTTTGTAAGTCACTTTGTATAAAAACGTCTGCCAAGCAAATAAATGCAATGTAAGTGTAAATATGAGATTGAGCTGTCACTCAACAATCACCACAAAAACCTTCAAATTAAATTTGTTACTAAAAAATAAAAAAGCAAATACAAGGGGTTGAACAAGGATTTGAAAAGAAGAAAAAAAAAAACAAAGCAATTAGTAAAAATGTGCTTATTCATTCTATTCTTGCAAAATAAATTTCTAGACAACACTACAAAATCTTCCTACTGAATGTAATATTCCAGAATTCTGGAGAGGCATGTCTTATATTTTCCCGACTTTTAAAACTAAACAGAAAACAGTACCTTCTACCAAGTTCATGTTCAAGTTTATTTTCTGCCTTTATTCCTCCCGCTATAGACAACCTGTTGGAAAAGAATGCTGTGATTGCCATGAGCTAAGTGTGCATACCCTTCATTCTCTAGCAGTGTCATTGAAGGATATATGTAGACACTTCAGATGAAAAATTGCACATGACATTTTTATCTAAAGTGACTTAGACATCACAAGTGCACAGTATTTTTTTCCATTATTCAACAATATGAACACTCCAAAATGAAGAGAATAATACAGAATTAGACAGTAGGATAGTATTATACCAGGCACACAGCCTAAACCAAGATGTTAGCTGGACAAAATTTATTTGTTTATATATTGATCATAGTACATTCTTACTAGGCATCATGCACTTGGCTTCTCTCACTGTAAAAGAAATGTAGCATTTGAAATTGACATAATTGATAGTTTCTAAAAGTCACTGAAACAGGCTTTTAGATAGTAGTCACCATAAAAAATACTGATTGATTACTAGCATCCAGCAGTGAAGTCTAAGATGAGTCTTGGTCTATACAAATATCAGATACACAGTGTGAAACAGAGTCCATGGAAAAAGTCTCTATAACCAGAATCTTATTCTGTAGCACTAAAGCAATCTTTATTAGGTTATTATATGAATTCAAAAGGCAGTAAATCTTTCAAAACATTGACTATAAAAAGCAGAAACTCTATAAATGAGGTACATTTGCAGGCAGTAGAAAATCAGATTTTGGAAAGAAAAACTATAAATGTCAAGTTACTGCTGAGAATATACTAGGACCTCTGTGCACCTGGACCATTGCCATTTTGGCTCCATGGTGTCATTTGCCATGCTCAACCTGAGCACTCCGAAGCACATATGGCTGACTTTAGAAAAATACTGTTATGGTTTCCTTATGAAATACCACCCACTGCGAAGTTGGTAAGGTGTACTGTACATTAGGCTTAGGCTTTTTTTAATTCATGGTGATTAATGTGCCACTTGGAAGGTAAGCACTTAAAAAAAAAATGGAATAAATAAATATGTGAAGCAGTCAGTAAAAGACAAGGCATTTGTCCATTAAAGGTCCGTGGTCTATCTTACTGGGTGTCACAAAAATGATCCTAGCAGTATAGTGGTATAGGGTACACTGACACTGTAGGAAAATTATGCTGTTTTATAGATTAAGGGTAGATTATAGATTATGAGAGCTTTTCATGGTACTCTAATTATCTCCTACATTCAGAATCTGGGTGCACGGACTGATGATTTATTGTACTGAAGTCTCATCTGGTATGTGCTGCTAAAGCAGTACATGCATTGAACAACCTATTTGGTATTACAATACCACAAAGGGAACCCAAGTAAATTCCACACAAAGGCATAATAGGCTGGAATTGAACCCATGAAAAAAAGATGCAATTAATTCGGAATCCTACCTGCTCTATGCTAAGAAAGGAAATCCTCGTCAATTGACTTGAATGGGTTACCCTCTCCTCCATTTACGTTTCCACTACACTCACTGAAAACGGACAGTAGAGTTGAGTTGGAATAGATCAGCTGACCCAAATTTGCTGAATTCTTCAGCTGGCAAAACCTACTTCAACCTTTAAGTAGTACATAACATAGTTGTCATTTACAAGGCTCAGGTCTAGTTAAACTCTCCTCTATACAATGTGGCAACAACCACAGTCAACAGTAATATTTGAGTGCTTTTCCCTTCATACAAATACGAGGGGGGACCCAAAAATAACCGGAAATATTTTTAAAACGTGTTTAATTTAATTTTCTGTACAAACTACAATTAGTCTCCTTCAAAGTACTCTCCATTGACGAAAATACACTTATCTAACCGTTCCATTGTTCGAAACATTTTTTAAATTCGTCTGAAGTAATGCCCATTAATGCTCTGGTCGTTTCTTGTTTTACCTCTTCGACATCAGCAAAACGCCTTCCTTTCAAGTCTTTTTTTCATCCGAGGGAACAAAAAGAAATCACATGGAGCTAAATCCGGTGAGTAGGGTGGGTGGTTCAGGGTTGTCATACCGTTTCTTGCCAAAGATTGGCGAATGCTGAGAGCAGTGTGAGCTGGAGCGTTGTCATGATGAAAGAACCAATCGCCCGACTCCCACAAATCAGGGCGTTTCCTTCTCACACTGTTGCGCAACCTACTTTTACAAAAAAATTCACTGAACACAAGCACAACCTTCCAGACTGATGGCACTTGGCAGACTGACTTGTGAGGAGTGCAACTAGATCGCCCTAGCAGCCCAACCACGTACTACAAGTACCAACCTAACAACAACAAAATTCCGGTTATTTCTGGGTCCCCCCTCATATGCTGTTTGCTGTTCTACACAAGGCAGATGATCAGCCATTTCCAAAATAACAAGGTAATAAGATTAGTGAAGAACATGTAGTATGGAGCTATTAAAAATTAAATTTAAAAATATGAAATAGACGGATTTAGTAAACAAAAAATATGGTTTGGTGAGCAAGTAACCTAATGTCAAGGATTCATATCAGTAAATGAGTTTTGAAGGAGGAAGAACAAATGTAAACTTGTGACACACTGGAACTGTGATACAGTCCATAAAAAGACATAAACAATATGCCAAATTTATAGTTTTGATAGTATAAAATTTGTGAAGGGGTAAAAAAAAAGGGAATTTTAAAGAATTCACCCTAAGCGTATGCAAACATTTGACCTCAACTGTAACTCCATGAGTCCAAGTCTGTTTCACAGTCCAGTTAATTTACAAATAGAATTTGTACACTTTTCCCCATGACAGTGTTTGTTTTCACTACGTACTCCAGTGCCCTGCTATTCTCATAGTTATACAGATTAATTTGCAACTACGGCTGCATGCGTGAAAATATTCTATGACGGACTGGTGACCTGTTCAATGTTGGATCTTCTCTTGAACCTCATAGTACAGGCTTCAGCTCACTTTCCTACCCCAGAATTGCATTCGTGGATTATTCAGGATTAAAAATGGATTAATGAAGAATAAATTAATTTGCAAAGGACATGCCTACATGTCTCATACAACCATCCAACAAAGGGCTCTCATCTCTTTTATTGAGGTATTTTGCTTATATATGCTACTAGTTAATTAAAAATGAATATGTGAAATATTATCTATGAGCTCTAGATCAAGTTTTATCCTAAAACAAACAAAAAAAAATGTGGACATTTCGAATAGCAACATAACATTATTAAATTCCCATAATATAATTAAGGGTTGTGGAGGGTAGAAGCTTATCCTTACAGCACTGGCTACAAAGCAGAAACCAATGTCTAAAAGCTTTATTTTCTTAAAAAATAGAGTATATTTATCTTCTGTGTGCCAAATACTTTATAAATCTTGTGGTCTAAGTTCACAATCCAAACTGAATCTCCTGTGATCCATTAACATATAAATTCATCACAATGTGAGAATTCCATGAAAAAGAAGTATTATAATACTGTAATCAGCTGTATATGATATCAATGTAAGCAACTAGATATCATTAATATAATGAATGACACCAAAAGAGAACTTTTGCACAGATGAAGACATTATTCAAAAAAGAGAACAAAAAGAACTGGCTGCTGTGAAAAGTGAAGAATAGGGATGAAGTGAAAGGAAAAAAAAAACTATTGCCTATTAAAAGAGTATAACCATGAGAGATAGCTAGCATTATGGAAATGTTGTCATGTAGCTAGCAGTCAATATTCAAGCATATCTGGTTTTGTAATCATTCGCTACATCCTCAAGTATTAGAGCATCATCAGACATCATCTGCCCATCAAAACCTCATTTGAACAGACTTATAGGTGATAAAAGCAGATGACACAAAAATTAAAGTTCAAGAAGCAAGTTGTACATTTTAATATTAATGCACAAACTAAAATGAAAATCAAATACAGTTGAACTCAGATTATCAGTGTCCCAAATAAGCCTGCATTATATAAGGTGAACCTTTAAGTATAATACAGTAATCCCTCCTCCATCGCGGGGGTTGCGTTCCAGAGCCACCCGCGAAATAAGAAAATCCGCGAAGTAGAAACCATATGTTTATATGGTTATTTTTATATTGTCATGCTTGGGTCACAGATTTGCGCAGAAACACAGGAGGTTGCAGAGAGACAGGAACGTTATTCAAACACTGCAAACAAACATTTGTCTCTTTTTCAAAAGTTTAAACTGTGCTCCATGACAAGACAGAGATGACAGTTCCATCTCACAATTAAAAGAATGCAAACATATCTTCCTCTTCAACGGAGTGCTTGTCAGGAGCACAGAATGTCACATAGATAGAGAAAAGCAAACAAATCAATAGGGCTGTTTGCTTTTAAGTATGCGAAGCACCGCGGCACAAAGCTGTTGAAGGCGGCAGCTCACACCCCCTCCGTCAGGAGCAGACAAAGACAGAGAGAGATAGAGAGAGACAGAGTTTGTTTTTCAATCAAAAATCAATACGTGCCCTTCGAGCTTTTAAGTATGCAAAGCACCTTGCAGCATGTCGTTTCAGGAAGCAGCTGCACAAAAGACAGCAACGTGAAGATAATCTTTCAGCATTTTTAGACGAGCGTCCGTATAGTCTAGGTGTGCGAACAGCCCCCCTGCTCACACCCCCTACGTCAGGATCACAGATAGTCAGCGCAAGAGAGAGAGAAAAAGTAAGTTGGGTAGCTTCTCAGCCATCTGCCAATAGCGTCCCTTGTATGAAATCAACTGGGCAAACCAACTGAGGAAGCATGTACCAGAAATTAAAAGACCCATTGTCCGCAGAAATCCGCGAACCAGCAAAAAATCCGCGATATATATTTAAATATGCTTACATATAAAATCGGCGATGGAGTGAAGCCGCGAAAGGCGAAGCGCGATATAGCGAGGGATCACTGTACACTGCTTTTCTTAGGGTTCATAAAAGCTTCACCATGAATGCTATACCAAGCAAGTAGTCGAGGAATTGGTGACTGTGGGCCTGACTCACTCACTCCCCCAAAAAATGCACCCCACTGCTATCATCTGTACATTGCCAGTGTTGACCAAGTTGTTGTTTTAGGATTTTTGCGTTTATATGACGGTGAGGACAGCACAGTAAATCCACTGAAGATTTCTCAGACAGTTTAAATGCCATCAAAACAGCACTTTTGTATATCAAACAGCATGAAGACAATAGTCCTGCCAACATTTTGATGCTGAGGTGACAGTGTAACACTGCAGCAAAGGAGTGAGGAACATTAAATTCACTAAGCTATGAAATGAGGCTTACAAGTGATACTACACCATATAAACTGGCAAAATCTTCTAAATTTTCTATCTGTAATTTTCTGTTTGGTAAAATCAACGGTAATGTTCTTTCAGTGGCCATGCAGTGAATTTCCACATGCTGATCTTCTTTTCTGCTTTGCTGCATAAGTCGTGACATAACTGAAATAAAAAGACCTGCTTTAGGAATCTTGAATTAGATGTCTTGACAACTTGACCTCTAAAACAAAGCTTATGGTTGATGATAACTGCCTCAACCATTTGCACCAAACTCTGATTTTGCAAAAGACCATTTAGCTGCATGTTATATGAATCAGAGACTATGACACCACTGTACATTTTCTTCCACAACTAAACAAGATTATACAAAAGAATATTAACTTATATACTTGAAGCCAAGTGTAATTTACATGCAACAACTTGGGCATTAAGAGCATGTTGCAAATAGCATCACCAAAACAAGCAGGCTACCAGAATCAGACCTGGGAAAAGCCACACGCCCTGTTGAGTAAATGTTTTAAGGAAAGGAATGTTCCAATTTCAATCTTATCTTAACCTCCAACACCAGGTATGGCACAGAAACTCCACATATTAAGATACCTTATCTCACTCTTTGTTGTGCCAAATGCAGACCACAGAAATCCAGATGGAAATGAGACTTTGTACCTCCAAAATAGTGGAGAAAAGACAGATATGGCATCACAAAAACATCTTCAAGGAAAAATCTTAACTTGAAGTGCTTCATGAGCAAAACCGTTATAGCACTCACAGCCCACACGACGCAGCTGTCTTTTAAATGGAGTACCAGCTGTCACTTGAGAGACAGAGTGAAATCGACAGAAATGTCATCTTATTGGAAGAGAGATGAATAGCTTCCCGAGTATTACATTTCACCAATGAACCATGTTTTGAAAACGAGCCTTAATATATTATTTGTATAAACTGTCAGTGCACTGAAAAATGTCCAAATAGATTAGGGTCTATAAATGGATATTTGTTTGTCTCCATGGTGACATGTCCATTACACACACAGTATAACTTTAGTTTCTGCTGTAGCTAACTCTATTGTACTCCGACAGGGTCTGGCTCAACTCCAAGACAGACGAGGCAGGAAACACAGAGACTTGTAAAATTTCTTAATTGTTGTTTTCACATGTGCCAGTTAATTTGATAACACTTCCATTACTCATCGTGCCAAGAATATGGCTACCAAAAATCCTGCAATCAAGCTTTATCATTATTTTATTTTTTTTTATGAGTTGCAGTTGGTCATGTTGTGTGAAACCATCCAGCTGCTGCACATAGCAGTAGATAAAAAGTGAATACTACTGTTTCGCAGAAAATGGCTATGAGACGAAGCTGCAATCAGCATCTTGAAAAAGCATTGGCACAAGCCTCAACTGGAGAGACCTTGTGTTTTCTATACCACTGAACACTATGGAGCATTAGTGTCAGGTAAAAGAATTCAGACAGAAGTGACACTTTACATATGGCACAGTGGTGTTAATGGTAAAGGTGCTAACACGACATGGAGTAAGTAGATCATCATCATTAGAACAGAACATATGAGGAGATGCTTTGTGTTTTATGAAAGAATCGCAACTGTGGAAAGATGGGAGTCTTTTTGGTTAATGATACCAGTTAACAGTGCTGCAATAGTGGAGGCATAAAAGTGCCCTACTGGTGATCTTGGAGCCAGTACACTAAATTCTAGTCTCATTAAGTTTTACACAAGATATTCTATTTTATTGTAAAATATAAATTTGAAGACATAGGCTGGAGACAGAAAACCTCATGTTTGGAAATACACTGGCATCCCATTTAGTCTGAAGTACTAATTAAAAAAAAATAAATCAAGTGCCTGGGACTTAAATATCACTAAAATGCACTCTAGTAACTAAATACTTGTTGCAGATTAAACAAACTTTCACTTCTATTTCTCTTAAAGGAATTATGATTACAAAGACTGTTATTCAAAATAAAAAAGTGAATTTCTTACAGAAACTATGTCACTGATCGCCTGTCTTGCTTTGGGTTAAAAAGAGACAAACAGTACAGTATATGTTGTGGGTGTACATTAGTGCTTGATAATAAGAGGCCATATACTTAATTTAAGTGTATATTTCATTAGGTTGATTCAGACCACACACATTTCAAACAAAAGAGAAATAAACAGAAACAATAATTTTAAAACAATTTAAAATATGTCACATGCATTGGAGTCAACAAAAAAAAAAATCAGTGCAGAAAATGGGGAGTAAATAAACATCTGTGGTGCCAGGCTTCTTGAAGAAAGACTCATATTAACTTATTTTGGATGCAGAAGCAGAGTTTTGTGCTACTCTGAGCACTGGGACCAAAACTGTGAATGACACTGTTTGTTCAGAGGGTTGGGACCAAGAATCCCAGCTATCACAGGATTTAATATGTTGTAGTGATTCCTTGACAATGATTAAAAAGTCATAATAAAAATCAACCAAAAGCATGAAACAGAAGAAGTATCAATAGAGATAAGAATGTAATGATTCTTTTTCCACTACAGTTAACCAGTGGTCCTAGTTGACATCACAGAGATATAGGAATGGGTGATTCATTACCATTAAAATATATATGTGGTTTTGGAATGTGAGCAAAAGTTAGCCTTTAATTACTTCAAGTTTATCTATGTACTGCCTTTATTAGTGAACAGTGATATAAAGCACTTTACAAACCAAGCAAGTAGAAATAAAATAACACAATGAACATCCCTGGAGAAATAACATGTGCACAGAGTATTATCAGTTGAGCAAAATGTTACAGCAGAATGCAAAGGACAACAAATATCTCTCTATTATAAAAAAAAATCATGCGACGAGACATGATCTTTGGAAGAGAAACACTTTCACGTCCCGTGAGACGGAGAAGTCACGTCATGCTTACAACCTTTGGAAGCAAGTCCCATGATACACATGCAGAGCAGGTTAGATAATGGAAGTAGGAATATTCAAAAGTCTCAAAAAAAATGATAGTAAAGGTCGCATTAGCACAAACGGAAAACTATTACTCGGCGAAATAATGGAGCAAAAAGAGATTGCATAGTGTGTGAGGATGTCTGGAGGACAACAGGGACAAGGCAATGAAACAAAAGGACAGGTGCTGTACAGGCTTTTAAATGTTTGAAGCGTTGCACGAAAAGCAAATCACACGGCACGGCAGCGGCAGCAAGCCAGCAGCTGATTAAGCAAAGAGGAAGTAAAAAAAAAATAATTCTGTTATTTGTTTCCCATTGTACCACCGTTTAAGAGGGGTTTCAGAGGAGCGGATGCATCTCCTTGGGGTGCGTTCATCCCCCCTTTTCACAACGGCGCGTAGCGCTGGCAGGGGCAAGGCCCACTAGTGGAACAAAAAAATTTAAAATAATTTCTTAATGAGATCAGCTGTTCAGCAATGTAAGATTTTTCATGAATACATAGACTGCAACATCTCCATTTGGATTTAATGGCTGGTACTGACAAATTCACTGACATCCCAGCAATACATATTTGCATCCAGGATAGACCAGACCTCCACAACTACGTAATGGCAAGCGGAGCCTGACTAGAACTGAGCAGCAGTCCATTTTTTCTAAAAGTCCCCTCCATGGTCACATTTCAGCCTTTCTTACTGCCTTCCAATGACTATTACTTACAACACACATTAGAATCAAAATCTTTCCAGGCTATCAGAACTAGCCTTATTGCAGTGCATGGTTACATTTAAGGGTTTGCATGAAGGAATTTGTGGGTTCAGATACCAGACTACGAGCAAGTCACTTCACCTGCCTGTGCTCCAACTAGAAAAACAAATAAAATATAACTATTTAAATCCCACATGTTGTAAGACACTTTGGATAAAGGTGTCAGTAAAATAATAAGAAATAATAAAAATATTATTAGGTCACTGGAGCTGCTTACATTTTACGATGCCATATATAACTGTTAAATTTCTGATTTTTCCTGGTGCCTTTTTTTAACGGTCAATGCAAAGCACAATTTTACAGGGAAGTGTATTCATTTGAAATTAAACGGGTAATCAGTAGGAATAATGTGAGATCCATGTATGTATTATCGTCATTATTAGATGTTTTCAATTTTCACTTGTTTATGTCGTCCACTCAAGTATTTCTTTTTGTGCTTTTCATTCAATGTTTTATTTGTATTGCTTTTTTTTGGCACAGACATTGTCAGATAAAGTTCTAATACATCACATTTTACATTAACTTATTACAAACAGCAATGATGTTTACAAGCATATTTAGGCAGTCCATGTAATGAACTGAATGCTTTTACTTTTGGGGATATATTCTTCCACTTCAAGTGCAAGAGAAAATAAGTGCAGGTGCTATATTTTGGAGGCTTCTTAAACGATAATGGGCCTCACTTAAAATTCACAGATGTGGATGTATACATAAAAAATTTTGGAGAGCAATGATGGGCTGCATGATATTCACTTTCAAAATACGCAGATGCGCATGTAAATGTAAATAATTTCAGAGGGCAAGGGTCCCCCTTTCAAAGGGGGGGATTGCTTAAATTAAAACTTATGTCGTCTTTTCTCCTAGTCTGGGATCCAAACATGCCACTTCCACCTCTAATTGTCTCTGTCTTTTTGGTTCTTGTAAAGCAGCAGCAAAACCTGCTGTCACAGCATCTGGCACCCCCACAAGAGTTTCATAGCACCCTTGCTAACCACTGAGCTTAGCATCATCACTGATCTCCACCAAACTTTCTCTTTTCCATTTCACACATCACTGTAAACGCTAAATGTGATCATGTCTGGTTTTTCCAGTCCAGGACACCACTCCACCCAGCCTATTGACAAATGTTTCTGTCAGTCGCTTCTGCTGCATCCTTTGTTTGCATAAAGCCCTCTACCAACGTTGCAATGACCATATAAGTTAAAATAATATTAATAAATATCAATAAAGAAAAAAACCCAAGTTGGCTAATTTTCTTTATTCTGTTTTCAAATTTCCACAAAATAGGTCAAAGTATTTTTGACTTTTGTGGTATTTAATTTTGTATTATTTTTTTTCTACTACAATATTGATACATCAAAAAGTCCTTTCTAAGTGGATACCTACTAAGCTAGATGTACCAAAGTGTCAAAATTCAGCTTTTTAACTAAATGGTAAACAGTGTTTTTGATGGTGAGAGATTGAGTAAGTTGGCCAATGTTGCATTATACTTAGACAGCCAGTGTATCTATTAGGTATTTATGATCAACCGACAGTATACATCAGCTTAAGTCACTTCCAGGGAAAGCTTTATGGCCCTTAGACCACAATCATGGATTACCACAACAGTCACACAAAGAGCAGGTGAATTGTTGCTCAATTTTCAAAAATGATAATGCTTTTTAAATTTAATACAGACTACAAAAATAAAGAACTATATAAGATTAATAATCATTTCATTTATCAATTTGAATAGTGAGCACTATTTAAGACATGTATATTTTATGTAGATACTCATGTCCTGAAGATAGCCCTTTGGATTAAAACTACAACATTAAGTCAACATACATCATTTTACAGGAGACCCTACCGCAAAACACTTTATAAAAACCTAACTGTCATTACAACTGCATTTACACAGAATAGCAGTTTCAAATATTCCACTACTCCAACTTTTGGATTCCTCTATACACTTAATTGCTTAAAGATCACAACAATCAAATTAAATGATCACAATAAAATCCGTGTGGATTCTTTTTGTACCACTGGTTTGACTTTGTGTTGAATGAGCGTTTGCTCATGGAGTCCTGAATGAGGCACATTACCTGCATTGTGGGGGAGCGTCAGTTACGGCACTACGGTCATGTGGCGCGATTCCCCGAGGGTGATTCAGCTTGCAGGATCTTCATTGTTGAGGGCCCAAACGGCTGGACCAGGCCAAGGTGACGCCCATGTAACACCTGGCTACAGCAGATTGATGGTCATTTTCAGAGGGTGGGACTGTCTGTCTGGGGTTGCCGTTGCCAAGCAGGATCCCGAGCTGTTTCGTTATGTGGTGGGTGCAGCAACATGCTGTACCAGTGCATGCTACCCAACCAGGCCTGACCTGACCTGTTGTTTGTTATTTTTAATATGCAGAGCATTCATTATTTTAGTAATAAAAGTTAATATATAAGTTAATATATATTACATTAACTGCCTAAATATTTCGCTACACTTGTAAATGCTTATGGTACACTTGGTCTGTTATTGGGAAGTACACTATATAAAAATAAACTGACGTGAATTGAAGGAAATATGCATAAAATAAAACCTGACAGATTGACTGATTGCTTTATTGAAACAATATGCCAAAGTCAGCCAGGAAAATTAATGTTCACAGTAAAAATCAAGTTGCCTTTCTGCTTTGAATTCCCAGTTCATTATGTGAAATTATCCATCATTAATAGCAGCCAGAGAGGCCCAGACATCACAGCTCTCGCCAGATCCTATGTCAGCTAAGCAGCTTTGTTCCCCTCCCTTGCTCTCTGAATTGCAATCTCTGTATAGAAGATCAGTGTCAAGTCTCTTTTCCAGATCTGAAGAATTCACAATTTAAAGACCAGCTTAGGTATCTCTTTACACAGCAATTTTCTTCTTACTCAATTGCTTAGGTCTCAGCAGCTTTTTCAAAACGTAAATGGGTCTATGGAGGCTTTTTATTGAGTAAGGCAAGAGGATTTTTTTTTTTTTTTTTTTTTAAAGACCTGAAACATGGCCATCTCTATAAATTGTCTCAAGGGTAACAGCTAGTTTTTGGCAAATCCTTGCCTTCTTCTTCACTTAAATGGATACATTTTTTGAAACTTCAGCTTTAAATGTTTTGCTGTGCCTTCACAGTTCCATATGATACATACTCTTAATAATAAATAATTATTTTTAAATGACATATTAAAGCTGCCATAATACAATTTAAACACAGACATGTATTCATAATAAATCCATCTCCTCTTTGTGATGTAAATGTCCATAAAGCCTATTACTACCAAATAGTTCATATTTGGTAAGAGGCAGTGGGGAAAAATTGCACACACAGCAGCACTAGATGCTGAAGGGCAAAACCGGATAATACCGTCATTTCCTGACTCTTATTGGGTGAAGTAATAGGTCTGGAAAAGTGTAGAAAATGTCCTCAGGCCCTCCTGAAGAAATGGACTCACATGGGACTGATCACCTTGTTCTAATCGAGCAATGCCTTGTTCTTACAAAGAATTTCTTTCTTTTTTTTTATTCTTTTATTTCCCCTATGAGAAAACATCCGGTTCAACAAAAAGGAGACATGGTTGCAATTTAGCAGGAGACACTAACGCATATTCAAGTTTCATTTACATTGAAGAATGTTATTTTAGGCTGTAAATGTCTCTATCTTAGGTTTCCCCTTGGTATCCAAAAGAAATTTAAGCTGTCTACATTGTTATATAGTCTAATGAAGTTTTTAAGTTGCTCTGCTACAAACAATTACTGATGAATATGTGTTCAAATGAATAAAAAACATTCTTAGTGTTCATATAGCCTTGCCCCAAACGTCTAGAAGTTTTTAAAAGAGAGCTGAAATTGTAAAAGAGCAAAGTACATAAACTTCAACACTTATCAGTCCATACCTAACTGAATATGGTCGCTGCAGCCAGAGCACACTGACAAAATCAGGTGCACAGCAGCTTGTGTTACACTGATAGAGTGGTAGCAACAAAGAATTTGAAATTAGTGAAGAGTACGATAATATACACTTGAACTAGGGCTGCACGATAACAGAAAAAATGATTATCACGATTATTTTGCTCAAAATTTTTATCACGATTAATAATGATGTTATTCCTTTGGTAAATGAAGTCTGTGACCAAAGCAGTGTAGCCTCGGCCAGTTATTCACAGATGCTGCCCTAATCATATTAGCTGCGTTGTCCGTTGTGATGCACACAAGTCTTTCTTCCACCAAGCCCCAAGCGGACATCGCTTCTTTGAGGCCCACTGCAATAAACTCCGCTGTATGGTCTTGTGGGAAAAACGAAGTTTGCAAAAGCTTGCTTTTCATCTCAAACTCGCTGTCAATAAAATGAACTGTCAAGCTCAAATACGGTTCCGCAGTTCTGCTTGACCATAAGTTGGTCGTTGCAGCAAAATATTCAAGGCTGAGCCTGAGAATTTCTCTTTCTATTTCTTTTCGGCATTTCGCATACAGCGAGGGCAGCGCAACATTGGAAAATTGGTTGCGTGAGGGAATGCTATATCTTTTATTAAGTGTTGCGATCATTTTGTTAAACCCCTCACTGCTCACGGTGGTTATTGGACACATATCCTTGGCTATATAGTACGTGATCGCCTCTGTTATTTCCCGGTGTCTTTGCGAGCTAGGCAGATATGGTATTGCGTTGAACAATGTCCCTGATATTGTTGTCTGTGTTGTGGATGGCTGGTAATTTTTTGTTGTTGCTGTTTGTGCCTTCAGTCGTTGAAATTCTTGATAGTGTACTTTGTGGTGGCTTTTAAGGTTGGTGATGAGGTTTGTTGTGTTACCTTGGGACGTTTGGACGGAACAGGAGCAAAGTTTGCACAAGACTCGTACCTGATCAACATCACATTCCTCGAAATCGAAATAGTTCCAGACAACTGAGTATGACCCCTTTTTAGGAACTAACGATCGCACTTCTGCACCTTCCTCACGTTGCTCCGCCATCATATGTTTATTCTGACTGACTGTTATTGCTGCTATTGACTTCTACTGCTTCAGAAAGCGCTTGCAATCTAGACGCAGTAACGTCATAGTGGACGCAGTCCAATCCGTAAACTCAGCCCCATAAAAAACAGTTTGGTCTTTATACTGTAAAATCGCGACGATATTTATTAACTGATCGTGGGTCATAAATATCGTTATCATGAGAAAAAAAAGATTAATCGTGCAGCCCTAACTTGAACTGAAAACAGGTTTTGATGTAGTACATCTTGAAAAGAGTTCTGAAACTGTGAACTTATTTCTGAATTGGATAAAGCCAACAGTGTGGTTCCACTGAGTCACAGTCTCATTTTTCCACTTCCAACACTGAGTTTATGACCATGAACTAGGATGCAAATGTAAAATCAATCACTAGCGTAACTTCTTTTTAGAAACAATGAATGCAATGCTCAAAAACCTGACCCCAACCTCACCAAACAATCTCACAATTATCTCTACTCTGGCTCATAAACAAAACACCCTTTTGTTGAAATCCTACACTTGCAGAAGCTTCTCTCATGAATCTGTAAAGAGAAAGTCTCTGAAAATAACTACAGCCTAAATTGTGGACTTACGTATTTTCCTCCCAACAGCATCACACACAGTAGAAAACATTCTAGTAGGCCGAGAAAAACGGTTTGAAAAGGCCAAGTGGATAACATCACCCATGAAAAGCAGTGATGCGACACTCATGTCCCTCAACTTAACACTCTCTGGATTTTGTTTCAACCCCATTTGCCCCTCCATGAAACATCGAAAAAGGACAGGAGAGACATATTCCTATTTCTGATGGTCTAGACACAACACCAGATGCTTGACTTCATCCCTTACTTTATACATATAATGACTGGAATGTTTGAGTCAGGAATTGCCTCAAAGACCCTTCAATTTTGTAGCAATTTCCTCAAGATTCATGTATGATGAGGTACCATATAATAAATGTTTCACAAGTCTGCAAAGCATATGTAGACATGATAGACAAACTCCTAAGACCATTCAATTATCTGCAAAAGATCAAAGTTCATCCACGGTTCTACAGTCAAGACCGAATCAGCATTGTTCCTCCTGAATCTGAGGTTCAACTACTATTCTTTCTTCCAATACCCACAAGCCCAGGTTCTCCCTGTGAAGCTTAGTAGTGGGATTGATCTAGAACTGTCATACTCTCTTTTCAAAAACATGGACCACCACCCTATTCTGCCAGTCTCAAGGAACTGTCTCTGTATACCACACAACACTGAAGCAAGAATTTTAACAGCCCCCTATGTCCTATGTTTTCAGCACTTCAAGCCTAATCTTATTCACCCCTGTGACATTGCAACTTTGAAACATGCAAACCCCAAACTGGATCTAAACCCATAACTCTGAGTTGTCAGGAAGCAGTATTAACTACTAAGCAACTGTACTGTTCCTTTTACAGAAAAATAATTATATGTATAAAGTAAAATTGTTGTACTTGATTACGATATACAGTACAATATACAGCATATACCAAAGGTGTATTTACACGCATGAGGGTATAAAATATTCTTCATGTGTTATTTTTATTATTATATCAATAATTCTACTGTATCACCTTCCCTTTATATTTTTGTTGATGGAGACACAGTTTGTGCAGTTTTATTATGGTTACCATAATGACTGCTAGTCATATATAATCACAGAAAATGTAATATGTGATGTTGATGCTACTTAAGATGGCGGTACATAGTACTCGGCATCTTAGTTTTGAGATAAATCTCCACAGAACTTTTTTTCTGGTGACAGTTTATTAAAGAAAATGAATTGCAGTCTAGAGACTTTTGGCTTTGACTTCTGGCTATGATTTTTGTTTTCTGTTTTGAACTCTGACAGTAGGTTTTTTTAAGATTTTTAACATGATTCTGATTTCTTCTTGGTCACTGACTCTTGTCTTGCCCTGGAATAAAACCATTCAAGTCCCAGTTTATGACATTTTAAAAGCCTTGCTGTTTATTCCATCACAGCTATAATAATATAAACTGTGTATAAGTTTAGGTTCAGTATTGTTTAGGAATGAAGTAACTACAATTGATGCACTCAGTCTTTATTTCAAATGTAAAAGGAGCCCACAAAAAAGGAATACTTCTGAATTCTTATTCAGCCACATTGTGCCTTAACTCTAGCCTACAGATGCAGGCCTACAAAGCGTTTGTATATCAGAACAGTCCAATTGCACAGAAATGTTCCCCTTATGATAGAAAAGTATCTAATATACTCCTTCCTTAGTCTCAGACTTGTCTACTGCTACAAGTTTGGTTGACTACTGGAAGGGATCTTTAACTAAATCTAAAAAAAACTAGTTCTTTAGTGTAACAAAAAGTGACCAAATAGACCTAAAAGGATTTTCTTTTTCATTTAGTGCATATGTGGTAGTGGGAACCTCTTCGCTGGTTGTTTGAATGGTTTCAGTTAAATTTCTTTTGACCAAGTCTTTGCTGCTTGAAATAGGTTGTTCTCATATAGAGTGACAACTGCAATGCAAAATGTGTGAAAAAAGTGAACAGGTCTGGAAACGTTGTGAATTTACTGTAAATACACTGAGAAACCATTTTTAAACTTGCTTGAACCTAATTTAGAGTTGTGAAGAAGCAGTATTTATCCCAACAGCATTAAGCACCAGACAGGAACCAACACAGGAGGCAATGCTAGTCAATTGCAGGCAACTTACACATATACCAGTTCAATTCAATTCACCTAACTGGGATGTCTTTGAGATGTGGAAGGAAAGGCAGAGCAACCAGGAAAAACCTCACACAGTCAAAGGAGAGATTGTGCAGCTCCATAAAGACAACACCCTGGTGGGTACTTTAAACCCAGGACAAACCTGCTCCAGTATCCCACCCCTTACGGTACATAACCACTTCAATTTCTATTTCTAAATTTTCTTTTACAAACTACTGATTTTTGGTATGAAATTACTTTCTGGCACATCCTTTCTGCATGCTAGCTCATCTGCTGTGTATGTTGTTTGTAAGCAGACGTTAGATTTATCTCATTTTTGGACTTGGTGTGGACTTCATGATGGTTACCTATGTGATATTAAAAAAATAGAAATATAGGGGGAAGTCCTTAGTTCTGCACATGATTTATAAAAGTGTAAAGGCCCGTAGACTTGCCACTGGGGGCTGGGTTTCACTGTATTAAACTTAATTTACACCAAAATTCACAACATGTGCTATTATAAAACACTCAAACAGAAAATAAGCATCCAGTACACTCCTACTAAATATAAACAAGATAGTAGAGGTCAAAGCAAAAAAGAACGTTCATAGTAGCTATGAGCTTTTTAAGAAAATTTAGAATAAAGTATACTGTGTTGACAAACCAGAGGAATGACTTTAACATAGAAGATGTGAACTACAACGGGAGAGGGAGATGAAGCAGTTGATCAGCAGCCTCGATTTCACTGGCTAAATTCAGTTCATTTTTTTAAATCATCTTTTTGGCATGTACTGTAAATCCTTGAATTAAATTTTACAACCAATTTATAATCTGAAACAAACCTTGGAACTGAATTCTAGAGAGAGGATGCCACATGGCTAAATGTAAATTCATCTGAAACAAAATATTGGGACAGGTAAACAAACCACATTCAGACTCTCTTATGTTTTTCATAGGTTTATAAAAGACAGGAAGCATAGGGTGGTCTACTTAGTTGTTTGTGGTAACAGCTTTCTAAAGTAAATGCAGTGTTTCATGGATGACTCATTATCTTTAACAATGCTATTGTAGTTGAGCCAGCGGAGGTGAAATGTGACCCTGTGTTTGGCCCAAGTAGAGCCTTTGACAGCTGAGAAATGAACATGTGGTAATGTGTTAATTATTTGAGAAACAATGTTACTGAAAACACAGTAACAATTATTTAAATATGAGGAGGTAAAATGTAACAAAGGAATTCAGCATTGAAAAGGGAGAGGTAAAGTTAGGTAATCTTATTTAAGTGCTATCATTACACAGACTTAAAACTGCATCTCATTTTACAGCAATATAATATCAGCAGTGTTTTAATTATCTGTGACTTAGAAAGGTATGGTCACAAAATATGCTCAGAAGAAAAAGAAATATATAGCAAGTAAATTTTAAATTTCTTTCTTACAAGTTGTGCCCCATTTGTTTGAAAGGGTAGCTTTACCATTTTTTAATCAAAAGCTGTGTTTCCTAGTTCACAAAGCTCCATTTTGCTGACTGTGTTGTTAAATGAAGTCTAACCTGGCATCTGCCCGAGGACTTCTTTTAGCATACTTTACTTAGAGCTTAAGATGAAATTTGTAAAGACAATATCCTAAGTGCCTCTTAAAAATATCAAGAGCAGTGCCTAAAGAGACCCCTCACAATGTGTCCTTCTAGGAGCTGTGGCCAGATTACTGTTGAAACTGATGCTATCCGATTCACAGGTGGTGATTTAAACTTCTGTAAAACCGAACCATGAAAGACAGCTTGCATGGTGTCGCACTGTTAGAAGTAGCAGAGATTGAGCCAGCAGTTCTTTTCACTTATGTATAAATGTCTTACTTACTTGGACAAAATACAACACAATTAAAATCTCAGTCTACAGTTACACTGTGGTGAAGAAAATCCTACAGGGCACCAAGCAAGTCAATGAATCGGATACCAGGACTCAGCCTTTACAAAGATGTAAACAACTGTACTTTACTGAAAAAATCTTTGGCAAAGCACTATATAAAATAATGAGTCGTCACAGAGAATACCTTATATTCAGCATACAGAATACACTATAATATATAAATGGGGAAAACACTTTTTGTTTTTTTTTATTTCCAGGGAATTCAATGGTAGGAAAAGAAGGCAGCAAATAGTAGTTATAGCACGTTTTTACTTGTCTTTTAACATGTTGCTGCAAAAGTGTAAAACTGGCAAGTCCTGTTTACAACACAATATATTTTACATGTTACTACTCTAAATAATCCCTTTATCTGAAACTGATCTAGCTGATACACACAGGTTGTATTACACCCACTTCTGGTTTTTGTGAAGCTTTTGTTTTCTTATCTCAAAGTAATCCAGCTTAGTTCCAAAGCTTCTTAATAAACAAGGAATTTATCAGAAAGTGGTTTTAACCTGTTCAGATTTACAGACATCATCAATGACGAGCAGCATATCTCATACTTAAATCAAACAGCAAACATCACAACAAGGCAGCATCACACAATACATTTGTCAGTCAGCTCAGGAGTTAAATTCTCATGACAGGAGGTTGCATTGCTAAACATCAGTTCATTGTAAGTGAACATATGATGAAACAAATCCCTAAAAGCCTTGAAAAGGAACCAGAACCTTTTTGCTTTGTTCTATATATCAAAAGGTGTAATTATACAGTATTTATGGCCGAACCACCTATTTATGAGAACTTACTCTATCTGCAGTGTTGTGTCATAGGCATGGGGAGAGCATCTCAAATGGGTTTCTCAGTCTCAGATGAGCTCCTCCACAAAAGTATGTTCTAGGGATGCTTGAGAGACAAGCAAATTACTGAAAGCATAAAAGAAAATATTAAACTTAGAAATCAAAAAAACTGTTTATGAAGGTAACTGTTTACATGAATTTTATTCAGGATTTATAATTTTAAAAGGGGAAAGAATATTAACATGGATATACTTCAGACCTCCAGCAGCTAATTTTCTATAGCTCAATGACAAATGTCACACTAGCAGGTACTATTACCTGTATATTTATTTAAATTGTTTGTAGCTTTGGTTATATACACAATTATTTTCTTTAACCCATACAAAGACACATACCTCTGCTATTATTAATATTATACACATTCAAACACACACAGACCACATGATTGCAGCAAGTGCACCTAAATTTCAGGGTTCCTGGGAGCAGGTGTATATCCAGGTTGCACTGGGCACATGGTAATAAGCAACTTGTATGGGGGTGATAAGTTCACACACATCTACAATTGCACATTGGGGCAAATTTGGAGTCACCCAATTATCTAATATGTATGTCTTTAGGATGTGGGAGAAAAACCAGACTTCCCAACGGGAGCTCCAAACAGACAATGCCAACAGTAGATGTGGTCAGTTTCAGACTAAGGGGCCATCTCTGTACCCAGGGCTAGTCTACATCAGGAATGAAGTGAGATGGCCCACATATTTATAACAAAATAAAATTATTTTATAAAATCCCTCAACAATGCATGGTTACATTAAAAGGTCAATGTCAACTTTATTTATATAGCACATTTAAAACAACATCGGAATACTGTGGTAACCCTCTATACCACAAATACTGTACATAAACAAACATATAGTAGCACATCCATGATATTTTTACTGATGTACATAAATTATGTGAGTATGTTTTATATATATTTGACAATTTCATTAAGTACCCTTGACAACTGCATAGTACCTAATTACAGAGCTTAACATGAAACCCCTATTCACTACTTTGTAGTAATACTAGGAAAATATTGCTGTTTAGTTTATAAAGAATGGTCACATGCAAGTATGTCAGTTTTTGTTTCACAAAAACAATGTGGGAAATAACAGTTACTTTGATGAATATCCTACATTTCACAAAAAAGTGTCAGGCCTTATTTACAAAGTGACTTTATGCAAATATCTGTGTATAAACTGATAGTCAGTAGTAAAATTAATGATAAAATGGAGGTAACTGCAAATTTGATTTGACAACATACAGTATCTACAAGTGTTGTGTTTTATCGTGAAAGTTTCCAAAAAAAGCACCATACTTACCTCCTGGTTCATTATTATTGGTGAACAAGAAGTAATGCCCTCATGTTGTTCCTTAGCTTTTAAACCTTGCTTTACATGTACACCTTGTAATATACATCTGTGGCTAATAGCAGTGACAGGCTGCACACTGCCAGTACCACAGTTCACAATATGTTTCCGGTTTTCCACCACTGAAAGAACTAACAAGGACATCTCTCCATCATCCTACAAGACTTGTGTCAGACAGGAATATCGCCTAACCAGCTGGTGATTGCTAGTGTCAATAAATACAATGTAGTTTCTGAGAGTTAATAATGATGACATCTTGCCTGAAGAAGGGGCCTGAGTTGCCTCGAAAGCTTGCATATTGTAATCTTTTTAGTTAGCCCATAAAAAGGTGTCATTTTGCTTGGCTTTTCTCTGAGAGTTAATAATAAATTGTATTTCATCTAAACCTATGCTACTTTGCAGAGAAACTACACACATAATATACTAGAACTTAAAATAATAAGAAAACATCAAACCTGAAAGATTCAAATAAATAATCACAAAACAAGCTTCATATCAGGTAAGTTAGCCTTGAGCAGTTACAGAGTGAGCAAGTTTTGCAGGTGGTAATAGCCAGAAAAGCACGTTTTTGCAGATGGCGAGTTTCAGAAGGAGAGAGAACTTGGAAGAGTATTTAGAAGGATCACACAGCAAGCTTCATGTCAGGAGCACCAACTACTATCAAACAAAGAGCATAAAAAACCTGAAATGTGTTATGCTCTTTCTTTTACACGGTACCTTGGTGGCTGGTTAATATGAATCAAAGAAATACAAAGCAATAGCAGCATCATGATAACTAGTCACGGATCATGTTACTTATATCAAACACTGCTACATAGCAAATACAATGAAGTATTAACTGGTTTCAATCACTTATTTTATATCTTCTATAACCCTATACACACTATATTATGTTAAGCTTAAACCTCAAACAATCTACTAACCACAGCATTATATAACTAGATACTTGAGGATACTTCTTGGTACTTGGTCACTACGGCTTATTGATTGTACAATGATGAGCAAAAAGGGAAAATGTATCCATTTAAAACTAAATGCACAAGAAAACAGTGTTCAGAAATTAAGGGGTCTGAATACTTTCTAAACCCACTTTAAAATTTGCACATCTCACATATTTTACAAGGGCGGCATGGTGGCACAGTGGTAGCACTGCCGCCTAGCAGTAAGGAGACACAGGTTCACTTCCCGGGTCCTCCCTGTGTGGAGTTTGCATGTTCTCCCCGTGTCTGGGTGGGTTTCCTTTGGGTGCTGTGGTTTCCTGCCACAGTCCAAAGACATGCAGGTTAGGTGCATTGGCGACCCTAAATTGCCCCTAGTGTGTGCTTGGTGAGTGTGTATGTGTGTGCCCTGTGGTGGGCTGGCGCCCTGCCCGGGATTTGTTCCTGCCTTGCGTCCTTTGTTGGCTGGGATTGGCTCGAGCAGACCCCGTGACCCTGTGTTAGGATATAGCGGGTTGGAAAATGACTGACATATTATACACATTATAAGTCTTACTACCACATCATTGAAAAAGCATTATTTTAACTCCAGTTCACTTTGAATAACTATAACATTTTATTAAACCATTTATTTTGCTTCATTAAAAACTTATTAAAACATATACAAAAGCTTCCTTTATACTTTCCGGAAGCAACAGACAGTGGTAGTACTTCCGGACTATGACAGTGTTTAAAAAAAAAAAAAAACCTGCATCATTATATATACCAAGATAGCAATAGGAAGTGGACCTTTCAGTTTGAGTTTCAGGTAACAAATGAAAGTCATCCTTAGATAAAATTCATTCTTTTTCCCTACTTGTGAACCAGCACATTGCACATGATTCTCTTAATTTAGGTTATAAGGTTTATGGGTCAATACCCTAGATCTGTGAGCAGTGTCATCATGGGGTCTCAGGTTCACAGTAATCCATGAATCATTACCAGTGTGCTATATATATATATATATATATATATATATATATATATATATATATATATATATATATATATATATATATATATATATATATATATATATATATATATATATATATTTCAAAAAACTGAAATGAGAAAGCCCAAGTTACTAGTGACAAGTGAAAGGTTTTGAATGAAAGAAAGAAAAAAAAAACACTGAAAGCATTGGTGGCACTGGAATGATACCCAATGAACAATAGGTGCAGAAGATGTCATTCTTGGAAACAGCTGAAAAAAAGTGCCAGAAGTGAAATAAATGAGAAGAAATTTCAATAAATATTCTGTGTTTTACTATGTAACGCCATAACTCACAAGGTATTAAAGCAAATGCCACTGCCTCCTATTGTACTAAAATAATGTGGAACATTTGGCTGTGCCCGAGTTACCAAGCATGTTCGGAGAAATACAGGTTATTAGCCTTGCAGCAGCACACAAAACAGTTCATAATATACAGTAAAACCTCAATTATCAATTACTCGACTAATCATCACGGCCAAAAAAAAAAAACTACAAACATCGCACATCCTGGCACCTACCTATTATTGCACTACTACTGCCATGTGGTATACTGGGAGCTATACACATTGGTACAACTCTCCCTTGTGCTAGCATATAGTGATCCTCCCAAGCACCATGTGTCATGCCGCATTTTGAAATTATATTCAGTTTTAATAGCGTTTCATATCTTTATTCTTTTATTATAATTAATTAAATATACATGGTTATGGCAGTAAATGTATACGTGTGGTGTTGAAATTATTAAATGTTTACAAAACAATGAAAGTGCTTCAAGTATGGCTTCAATTTATGGAGTAGAAAGAACAACACTGAACGATATTAAGCATGATGACAACAAATTTGAAAAACAAAAATCAGGAGTAGTCTCCCCTAGACTTTCTCATATACTCAGATATGGGGATGGATATTTGAGGAGTAAACCACAAGACAATGATTATTATTTTTATATTATGTACATTAAAGAACCATCAACAGCAAATCAAATCAAATTAATAATACATTGAACAATTATTACGTAAGTAAAGCTGAATAAATCGGACTCTGCAGCAGCATGAATAAAAGGTAAAGCCCCACTTCCAGTTAGCAGATATAGCTGAAAAGTTGATAGAAAATTGACGTGTTGTACCCAATACTTGTATGCAACATTTGATCTAAGTGAAAGCGTACTCAAGTTATCGTGTTTACATAAAACACACACAGACATAATTCCAAAAATGGTATTTTCAGACTCAGGGTGGTCTAAAACGTCAAGATTCATCAAAATCTCAAAATGGAATTTTTGGACATTTTTGAACTACAATACTTCCCCCATACTTCAAATACGAGAAAGTAAAAATTGGAAACCACTGACAGTAATGTTATTCTGTGTTAATGTTCTTCTGCATTGCAATTTTCTTTTAAATTCTGTTATGTGATGTGCTCTGTGGGAGCAGAAAAGGTGAAATGAATGCTGTAAGTGATGGGACTGGCTGGAAGGTACAGAGATGTCTCTTAAGAGATGAGTGACAGGAGAAGTTAGGAGAAAAAGGAAGGTGCAGCATTAGGAAGTTTTGAGTACGGAGTCAGGAGACAATAAGAAGGAGTGTTTGTGATATAAAGAAAAAAAAACATTAAGTGGCAGGAGAAAAACGGATTGGTAGGGAAAGCTTTATTTATTTATTTTTTTAATTGTTTTGGAGGTGTGCTCCATAACCCAGATAACAGAGTAGAAGATGGGGCACCATTTGTTATGCAATGAAGACTCCTCCAGTGCCTCTTAGTTGTATTTGCTTATTACAATAGTCTTTACAATATTATGATTTAACTTTGTTAATACTATATTTTGTTAATATAGTTTGGAATGTAAATAATTATGATTATTCACTAAATTTTCACTAAATTAATCTACCGTATATCATTTTTAAACTGTTCTGTTATCCGTCTTTTCTCTTATCCGTCACGGCCTTGGTCCCTAACCCTGATGGATAAATGAGGTTTTACTGTACTATTTTATCAACACTAGAAGAGTTTCCAATCTTAAAGTGCACTGGTGCCTCATATGACGCAGGCCCCTTCTGCACCCCACTCAATTCAGTGTTTCTGGCTACAGTCAGTATTGATAAGACATGGCTCAGGCTTATTGAATGGCTTCAGGTCTCTGAACAAAACTTTTTAAAAGAAGCATTTCCAACATTAAGTTTACTGGGGCTTCATGATTGCAGCTGATGAGCAGATACAGAGTTTGTTGTGGCTCTCATAAATCAAAAAACTTACAAAAAAGTCAACATACAGTTAAAAAAAAAGGTACATCTGGTGTACACAAAATTAAATAAAAGAAACAAATCAATCTGGCCTACAGACAGATATATCTAAACATATATTTTGAGGACTTTGAAGCCTGACGCACAAAATGCTCCCTATGTTAGCCACAGTGGGGATTCAAAGAGTATTTGGGTTCCTTTTACATTTTGGGAAAAAGAAAGACAGGTAAAGAGACTAGGAATGGCAGACATTACTTGACATTGCATATGAGAAGACAACATTTTGGTACACCAGGGCAAAACCAGCAACATCTCTTAAGAAGTTGTACCTGGCTGTTAATCATCACAGACAGAGAGAGAGGACAAGGAGGGCTAAGAAAAGTGATAATGGTAATATTCACAAATCCTAACTTCGAGGACAGGAACAGAAGAAAGAAGCCAAGATAATAAAAGAAAGACAGAGAGGAGGTGAATAAGCTAGGGATTTATGGTTCTTAGTTAATGAGCAATTAACAAATCCACCTTACCAAGCAGATGTAGGTTTGAAAATCTGTATATAAAAGTCCATTGGGGGATCAAGGGATCTATTTTTCTATTTATTCGTTGTGTTGTCCCTTAATTACCCCTTTCCCTCCTTTGTGTTTGAATTGCTTAACACATAACTTTGTCCTCATTCTACATATAGACACAAACTAAAATAACAACCTCTCTCTTATATTTTGTACAAACAGAGCACAGAAAGTAGAACTGAAGATATTTCTAAGAATGCCAGTTAAGGTATGCATGTAAATGACATGCACAAAGCATGCTCTTAAGATTTAGAAACAATTCCAAAACAATCAACAACAAACAATGCAAAAAGATGGAAAGATGCCAGACAGAAGGAGAATGAATGCAGCTTCCTGAGTTGAGCTGGACAAAAAACACAAGAAGCAAGTGCCTTTTTGTTGATGTTATGATGTAGAAAGTTAATCCAAGTATAGATATAGCTGATGATTGCTTACTGTGTATCTGGAGACACTCCAGCCTTGGACAACCTTTCTGCAATCATTTTGCACATCTCTGTAACCATCCCAACAAAGCAGTTTACAAAACACAGTAGTGTATAATACAAAACAGGGAAAGACTTTAAAGGGTCTGAAATAAATACTTTCAAAATAATCTCATAAATTTTTGGGTTCAGTTAGGTATACTTTTTATTGATAAATTGCCCAAATATTAGCATCGTGATAAGTACAGGGTTGTTGATTTCAGTACATTTCAAATTCCAGGACTTTTTATGACTATTCCAATGCAAGCACAATAATCCAGGACTACTTTATACTCCAGTACTGAATATTCACAGCAAAATTACATGAACCTAATAAGAACACATATGAAATCAAGCATGTGCCCTATTTGAAATTTCTTACTGCTTGCAAAAACTGACACAGACAATCAAAATGTTTATCCACAGTAATAGCACAGTTTCCCATTATGTATACAATATTAGGCAGGGCTTGTACAGCTTAAAACCAGATAAACCGGTTTCTAGACACTGAAAGTGCCATTATAACGCATGGTGTGCATAGAGCTGGCTCCTGCCAATATTTTGCTGTGTGCAAGCAAAAGATATAAAGTAATCACTATAAACACAACACTTTAAAACACACATGAAAATACAGAAATGTTACTGTATTTATGTGCTAGCAACCTGATATATACTGTATTAAGTAAATAAATGATCATAAAAACTACTTTTATTTAGTGTGGTAAATTGTTACAGATGAAAAGTACGAGGTATACCTTGGGAAGAGTGTCCACAAACACTGTATGACTGTCTATGATCTCACTATCTGAAAACATTTGGAAAAAAGGTTACTCGCATCTTCACATAACTTGTATAAATAATACTTGTCTATCACATTTAACACCCAGAGGAAATTAGATTTCAAATGTTCACTTATAGTCATATATGAAGGCAAAGATGGTGATACAGTAGAAGTACACTAGCACTATTGTCGGGTAATCCAATGGCACTTGAACGTCTCACTTGTGCAGCAGTCTTATGTGATGATAGACCCCTGAAAGACCCAAAAGGGTTTTTAACAGAATTACTGGCTTCTTTCATCATCTTCAGCTCACAGTGTTTACTTGCTTTTATATGGCTTTTTAGAGCAGACTCACCTATATTCCCATACATTAACAGCACCTAGCCATATGCTTATTTGATTTGTCTTGTTGAAGCCAATCTTTGTAGTCCACATTTTCCAACCATTTGAAGTTAAATGCACTCTTTCCTGGCATTGTAATACCTTGATAAATCAAAGTGGCAATCTAAGATGCACAGAGTAACATAAATGAACAACAACTTACTACTTAAAACTAACTGAGCCCTCAAACACATAGCATTAGGCATCACCTTTACTAGTTGGCTGTTCAATATACAGCTTGCATTACAAGCGTACTAGTTCAAGTGGGCCTGTTACCAAATGAGCTTAGTCAAAAAGGGGAACAGTTAGACGAGTGCAGGGACTCCTCTTTGGATTGAGTGGCTATAGCATTATTGTCACGCCCTGTTCCAGTTTGAAAGAGACACGCAGTTAGGATGCTCCTCACACTTAGCTGATGCATTGTGTGTTCAAGGGACCCTCAGGTTTGCATCTGTTTACTTCTGGGAATCCAGTTTCCTCTCACGAGCTTAGTGACTCTAAAATGACTAGTGTAAATAAGAAGAATCAAGTGTTTGTGCTTATGTTATGTTCAGATCTGTCTTCATCTAGCACTATTGTTCATGTAATTGTTAATTTACCTTCAATTTCCTGGGGTGGAGTTTTTAATATGCATTCTTGATGTACAAGGATCTTAGTTTTTTTTTGTTAAGGGGCTTATGTTTTTTTCCCAAATTTGGTAATTAACTTTCTTCTGTAATGACTACATGCTGCAGAAAAAAAATCTTCAAATGGCTTACTTTGTATTTGCTAAAAAAAACTTCAAAATAGAGTGGCAAATAAAAACTACTACCAAATGACCATATGATTAATACAAATAAAGGCTAAATTAACTATCCTAATCTTTAAATGCATTCACATGAGCAAAAAAAACTATTTTGTTCATGTATCATCCTTTTCTTCATACACAGATTTGCTGCCATTCTTATTTTAAAAATGCCATCTTGTCAAAGGGACCCCAATGTATGTTCTTACAACATTTAATTTTCTGTGGCTAGCATTTCAGAACCTATATTTTTAGAGTAGGATGCACTTGCTGGCTAACTAGAAAGAACTGATAATTGGTGAGATCAAACCAAAGAAACAACAACCCAAATTATTTCTTTTTTTGGACATATTATGGCTTCTTTATTAGTTGTAATAACAGCAGGCTAAGATAGATTTACAACCTCTATTACCTGTACTGTGAACCCACATTAGAGATTGTGGAGGTCAGCCCGGACATAGACAAAGGACACACAAGTCCAAAAAGCACACCCATTTTTATTTCTCTTCTTTTAAGCACATAGTATACAGTCCCTCATAATTGCTCTTTCCCTTCTTCCTCTCTCTCTCTATTCTTCTGTACTGCCTGCACTCCTCTCCCACAAGCTCTATCCTCCACCTCCTGACTCTAGCTCTTTGAATGGAGTGAGGCTGCCCCTTTTATGTTGCACCCGGTTGTGCTCCAGGTGCACCCTGATGATTTTCATGCAGCACTTCCTGGTGTGGCGGAATTGCTGCTCTCCAGGGCTTAATGAATGTCCTGGAGGTGGCCACGGACTCCCACAGAGTTGAGCTTCCAAGCTCTGTTCCCGTGGCCCAACGCCAACCAGGGCGGCTGCCCTCTTGTGCTCTGGGGGAGAAATTGATTCTCTCCCGGTCCTTCTCTTCTCCAGGCATCCCGGATAGGTAAGGATCCCAGTCGTACACCACAAGATACAAAATTAAAAAAATTAATTCCCCTAAAAAACTCACTGCCTTACCGACAAATTATTGGCTGTTTGCGGACAACACAATCAGAAAAGATTTTTAATAACTGATCTCAAGGCTCTGAGGCCCACAAAAATTCATCCTGACTGCAAGTTAATGGTATCATGATCTGAGCCCCACCGTTATCCTTATTTCTTTAAGATGAAATTATTCATGTTTTGTATGCAAAAATAATGTATATGCGTAAGATTTATTAACACTACATAAATTGTAATAAAATCTAAAATCAATTGTCTATTACTATAAAATTACCTCCTATAATGGAAAATATACTGTACCACAAAAAAAATATTGACTGGAAGCATAACATATTTTGATTTCCTTTGTAATTTTCATTGTCATCTTCTATAATATGTACAGTATTTGAAACCCATTATATTACACATACCATAAGAAATCACAGTCACTGATATTTTCTCCCTATCCTGCATTGTTTTTTATTATTTTACATCTGAATTGATCCTACACAAAAATTTAACTAGGAGTTTAAAATTATCACTCCAGTTCTTAAGTATGTCATTGGTAAATCTATAACATTCACTGCTTTAATATGTACTGTAAAATGGCTTGTAAAATGTAAGCCTCAATTACTACTTCATTCATTCAATTACACTGATTAGGATTTTGTTAGTGAGGATGCTTTGCAATTTTTGGAGGTGAAGATCTATATATAGATTCCAATGTAAAAGTCTTTTCTTTTGTAAGACATCTTTTAGATGGAAGGTTATCACAAAAAGCTGTTTTATATGATGCACGTCACATTTATTGCTGTAAAAAAAGGTTTACCAAAGTCATTATATCCATCCAATGATCAATTTCCTAAACCCATTTATGTCAATTCAATGCATCAAGGTGCATATAAAATGAATATGTACTTTCTAACCACAAGCAGTGCACCAAACCACAGACCCAGCCATAAGCCATATGTTAAAAAATAAAATAAAGGGCACTATATTCAACAAAGCACCTTTACAGACCTACTTCCAGCAATGTGCCACAATCATACAATAAATGAACAATAAACTAACAATTCTACCTCCTTCTCCACCTCCTGACTCTGACTCAGTGATATGAGACATTGGCCTCACATTTATGCCTGATGCAGGAGTGCCTCTGGTGTCCGTCATATCCTGCAGGAAACTCTCCTGTACCATAGGAAAAGTAAAGAAGTCCACCCCAGACAGCGCCCTCTCTTTCAATCTCCAGTGACATAGTGCTTATGGACTGCATCTTCCAAGCACCCCTGCAGGTGTCCCGATTGGGTTCCCTATATGAGGCCCATTGCCACCTAGTGTATGGGGAATGCACACACCCCAAATCCATGGCTTTTCTCTGTCCTTCTGATGTAGCATACCGGCTATGTACAAATTTATTTCCTTGTCCCTCTGGCCAGTTTGCTTGTGTCATCATACTGGCATCCCGTCGGGGTAGTGACTTCTTCCCTGTCTCACCCGGGAGGCCCATTCTTCTTTAGTACTCTGCCTTTCATAGCCAGAACTATTATAAAGATCATCTAAAATGAAGAGCGCAAAGGACTTACAGAAAGAAAAAAAAAAAAGAAGATTTTCAGAAGACCACAAATGCTAACAGGCAAACATGCCTGCTTCTTAAACAGAAAAAAATGAATGAGCCATTAAATAAATACACCCACCGCAGCTACTCATCAGCCTGCATTCATGTGACCAAAAACAGTACACTTAGGCTGAAAAACAAACATTTGGGAGGCAGCTAAGTGCTACTGTATTCTCCAAAGCAGTATGGGTACAATATGCATGCAGTATGGATGAGCTTTTCAGTAAGTGGTTTCATTTGTTATCTGCCAGGAGGAAGCCTTCTGATGACACACACAGTATATGCCTTTCAGAAGAGAAATATCCAGACACTTGAAAGAAGCAAATGCAACGAGAAACATACAAGTTCACAAAGCTATGTTTTTTTAGCATTTGGCTAAGCCAATTCATTCAAAAGTCAACAAAAAACTTGTATTCACCAAATTCATGATCATGTTAGACAGAGTTTAAACTTATTATGACAGTTAAGGAATTTTTTTAACTGATTTGCGCTGATGTAGAACAGCATTCTAGAGAACACCACTGCACAACTTGACAGTAGCTCACAATGTAACTGAAATGTCCGGCTTCTTAATAAATAATAAGACAACATTTCTAATGAAAACATTTCCTAATTTCACTCTACGATAACCCTAAGTGGAAGTTATTAGACATATGGCCTGCAGTCTATCTAAGGTGACCTCTTAATGTCAGGTTAACCAGGCCAGTTTACTCATGTCTAATTTTCTTAGTCAGCACAATATAAAAACTCTCTGTTCAAGTAACAGTCATATTGATTAGTTTCAGTTTGCTTAAATAAATTCACCTCACTGGAAAGATAAAGAAAATGTGCAACATCCTGTTGACAGTCAAGGCACTTCCTAGCACGATATTCCAAAGGGTATTGACAAGTAATTAACATGCTCATTAGATGGCTTTCATGTTTGTCATGTTAATCTTTTTCTTTCTCTTTTTCATTCAAGCTTGCAAGAACAAATATTGGTATTTGGGTAATTCAGCCAGTATATAAATGAAGTGTAACTTGTGCTTAAAATTAATGAATTAATGAAAACATATCCGGGAAAAACTTTGATGTCACAAGAATACAAGATGAAAGAAATTGATGAATTTGCGAGTTACTGGTGAAAAAGTAAAAAAAATATTAAGTAGTCTAGGAATCTAGAGCGAATTGTAGCACATGTTTCCTTCCTTCTGCTTGTACTTGAATAAATGCCTCACAGGGTCAAAAAGCTCCCTGTATCTTTAAACCTCAGCAACTTTACATTGTACTTTTACCACACTATTTATACATTTTTTAAGTGTTTACTTTCCTTGACTGTTAATAAGTGAGTCAAATTGTTAATTGTCCAATGGTTTGTGTATTAACATATGGCGCTGTTTTAGATTTGCCTTCTCTAAACATGGAGGTGAATTTTGTTTTTTGAACACTTCTATAAACAGTACATGACTCCAAACGTAAATGAAACCTATCTAAAAGGTGAAACACTCACTTAACACTGTAGTGGTTTACAAAAGAAAGTGTGCTCTAATCTTTGCATGTATTGTCATCTCATCATTTCTTCCTGTTAGCATGCAATTTTTCCTTTCTAGACAGCGCACCTTGTTTTGAAGACAGAATTTCTTTTAGATTGTGTTTTGGCCTGCAGGGCTCAACAGATTTAAACTGCCACCAAATTTGGAATACATATATACAGTGGTGTGAAAAACAATTTGCCCCCTTCCTGATTTCTTATTCTTTTGCATGTTTGTCACACAAAATGTTTCTGATCATCAAACACATTTAACCATTAGTCAAATATAACACAAGTAAACACAAAATGCAGTTTTTAAATGATGGTTTTTATTATTTAGGGAGAAAAAAAATCCAAACCTACATGGCCCTGTGTGAAAAAGTAATTGCCCCCTTGTTAAAAAATAACCTAACTGTGGTGTATCACACCTGAGTTCAATTTCCGTAGCCACCCCCAGGCCTGATTACTGCCACATCTGTTTCAATCAAGAAATCACTTAAATAGGAGCTGCCTGACACAGAGAAGTAGACCAAAAGCACCTCAAAAGCTAGACATCATGCCAAGATCCAAAGAAATTCAGGAACAAATGAGAATAGAAGTAATTGAGATCTATCAGTCTGGTAAAGGTTATAAAGCCATTTCTAAAGCTTTGGGACTCCAGCGAACCACAGTGAGAGCCATTATCCATAAATGGCAAAAACATGGAACAGTGGTGAACCTTCCCAGGAGTGGCCGGCCGACCAAAATTACCCCAAGAGCGCAGAGACAACTCATCCGAGAGGTCACAAAAGACCCCAGGACAACGTCTAAAGAACTGCAGGCCTCACTTGCCTCAATTAAGGTCAGTGTTCACGACTCCACCATAAGAAAGAGACTGGGCAAAAACGGCCTGCATGGCAGATGTCCAAGACGCAAACCACTGTTAAGCAAAAAGAACATTAGGGCTCGTCTCAATTTTGCTAAGAAACATCTCAATGATTGCCAAGACTTTTGGGAAAATACCTTGTGCACTGATAAGACAAAAGTTGAACTTTTTGGAAGGCAAATGTCCCGTTACATCTGGCGTAGAAGGAACACAGCATTTCAGAAAAAGAACATCATACCAACAGTAAAATATGGTGGTGGTAGTGTGATGGTCTGGGGTTGTTTTGCTGCTTCAGGACCTGGAAGGCTTGCTGTGATAGATGGAACCATGAATTCTACTGTCTACCAAAAAATCCTGAAGGAGAATGTCCGGCCATCTGTTCGTCAACTCAAGCTGAAGCGATCTTGGGTGCTGCAACAGGACAATGACCCAAAACACACCAGCAAATCCACCTCTGAATGGCTGAAGAAAAACAAACTGAAGACTTTGGAGTGGCCTAGTCAAAGTCCTGACCTGATCCAATTGAGATGCTATGGCATGACCTTAAAAAGGCGGTTCATGCTAGAAAATCCTCAAATAAAGCTGAATTACAACAATTTTGCAAAGATGAGTGGGCCAAAATTCCTCCAGAGCGCTGTAAAAGACTCATTGCAAGTTATCGCAAACGCTTGATTGCAGTTATTGCTGCTAAGGGTGGCCCAACCAGTTATTAGGTTCAGGGGGCAATTACTTTTTCACACAGGGCCATGTAGGTTTGGATTTTTTTTTCTCCCTAAATAATAAAAACCACCATTTACAAACTGCATTTTGTGTTTACTTGTGTTATATTTGACTAATGGTTAAATGTGTTTGATGATCAGAAACATTTTGTGTGACAAACATGCAAAAGAATAAGAAATCAGGAAGGGGGCAAATAGTTTTACACACCACTGTACCTGTATACAGTATTTTAATCAGCATGTTCCATACATGATTTTACATAAAAGACTACCATTTGAACAGTAAAATCCAGTCATTATACTAACTTTTACCAGCAACTAATATAATAATTGTAGTCAAAAACCTCAGTAACAATGTGCATTAAACATACATTAATGCTCACAAATTATACTGTAGCCACATGAAACATATTTCCAATACTCACTATTGTTAAGATGATAGCATAAGACTAAAAAAAATAAAAAGATGGAAAGGAATACAACACCTTTATGTTTACCACAAGAGAAATTTACTGTTTTTGTCTGAAACAGACTGCATTGGTATACTCAGTGTCCACTGTAGCACTCACAATGGCACCATAACAGAGGAGTCCCAAAACCTCACAAGCAAATTTTAACATAAATATGCCTCGTCCACGGGACCAAAGATAACGACAGCAGAATCACAACAGAGGAAGCAAAGTCAGAGATATAACACCTAGCTGCGGCAGACAGATGGTCATTTCTGGAGGGTGGTACTTTACCACGTGTCTGCCTTGGGGGTTGCCAATCAGAATCCCGAGCTGTTTTATTGTGTGGTGGTGCAGCAACGTGCTGCACCAGTGCATGTTCCCCAACCTGACCTGGTATTGTTTTACATCAGTAAATAGCACTATATAGATATAGATAGAATAAATAGTCACTCTAGATTAAAGGCAAAATATAGAAACTAACAAAATAAGCGGGTGCCAAATGTGGGCAAAATTGCCACATTCTTGCTCCTAGCGTTTATCAAAGGTATTGAGTTCACTCATTGATAAATAGAAAAACCGTGGTAAAAATAAAGACATTCTTTGGTTAGTAACTACCATACAACCAAAAGAGTGCCATTCTCATGTGTGTCGCAATGATCCCTGCAATTATGTGTTTGTGACAGTGAGTCCCACGGTAACGAATAATATGCGGAATATGGAAGGGTGAGGGGCACCCGAGACTTTGTCTGAATATGATTGCTATGTGTATGTGTATCTGTGTATGTGTTAAAATGTCACAGGAGGACATTAAATTCATGCGCATAGCCTAAGATACTGCAAGGCTAGTGGATGAACACTATTGTATTAATCCGCCTTTTAAAGATGAGACTCTTGAAGTACCAAACAATCGTTCTGTTGCAGAACAACGTGCTATTGGACTTAAAAAGAAACTTAAAAAGTATCCAACATTCCATGAGGATTACAAAATTTTCATGAAAGAAATTTTAGACAAAGGATATGCCATCAAGGTACCCACTGAACAGCAGACCCTTGAAAAAGACAGAGTGTGGTACATCCCCCACCATGGAGTATATCATCCAAAGAAACACAAAATCAGAGTGGTTTTTGACTGTACAGCCACTTATCAAGGCTTATCTCTAACTGAAATGTTGCTGAAAGGACCTGATTTAACTAATACACTCATTGGAGTTCTTACAAGATTCAGAGAGGAGCCAATTGCTCTCATGGCAGACATTAAATCAATGTTTTATCAAGTGAAAGTTCCAGATAAAGACACAGATCTTATGGTGGCCTGAAGGTAATCTAAACAATGAACTTGAGGAATACAAAATGACAGTGCATCTTTTTGGTGCTACTTCATCACCGAGTTGTGCCTCTTATGCCTTACGAAGAACAGCAGAGGATGCAAAAGACATAATTCCAGAAGAAGCAGTTAACACTGTGCTGCATAACTTCTATATCGATGACTGTTTAAAGTCAGTTGCTTCAGAAGAACAAGCCATAAAATTGGCCAAAAGATCTCCAGTCCCTGCGCTTAAAGGGAGGATTTTATCTTACAAAATGGATAAGTAATAGCAGAGCAATCTTGTTGTCCATTCCTGAAGAAGACAGGACAATAGATCAAAAGGACTTTGATTTAAGCCATGATTTATTACCAATTGAAAGAGCCTTAGGTGTTCAATGGTGCACACAGACTGACAGTTTCAAGTTCCTGGTAAAGCTGCAAGATAAGCCTGCTACAAGACGTGGTATTCTGTCAGTGGTCAGTTCAATATATGATCCACTTGGATTTTTAGCACCAGTCATATTGCCTGCTAAGCTTATTCAAAGAGAACTGTGTAAAGAGAAATATGCATGGGATCAAGAAGTAGAGGTTAAGTACGTCCGGCAATGGAAAAAATGGATGGACGATTTGCAGCTACTTGTGGATTACAATGTAAACAGGTGCATTAAACCGCCTGGATTTGGTCAAATAATGACTGCACAAATGCATCACTTTGGAGACGCTTCAGAGAACAGGTATGGTACTGTTTCCTACCTCCTTCTGACTAATAAAGAAAATAAGAGACATTGTTCATTTATAATGGGGAAATCAAGAGTGGCACCACTAAAACCTGTAACTATACCAAGATTAGAATTCACAGCAGCAGTGGTAGCAATCAAAATGGACAAAATATTAAAACAAGAGCTACAGATGCCCCTGCAAGAGTCAACCTTTGGACTGACAGCACCACAGTACTAAGGTACATTGCCAATGAAAGTGCACGCTATAAAACCTTTTGTTGCCAACAGAATTGCAGTGATAAGAGAGCACTCACAACCCTCACAATGGAGGTATGTCACATCTGCACAGAATCCTGCAGATCAGGCATCAAGAGGATTAACAATAGAAAGCTTCATCAAAAGTAAGACTTGGATACAAAGCCCAAACTTCCTGTTACAGTCAGAGCACGAATGGCCTAAGAGACCGGATGAAGTGGACCTGTCTGCTAGCGACGATCCGGAAATCAAAAGGTGTGTAGTAAATTTTGCAAGTGTAGAAGAAAAACTCTAACCAGTAAAAAGACTTGTAGAGTACTACTCAAAATGGTACAATTTAAAGAAAGCAATAGCTTGGTTCCTTAAGTTCAAAGAAGCGCTACTGTATCTGAAAGAAGAGAGAAAGGCAATTCAATATACATTCAGTCAATTTGGACACAGCCCAGAAAAACAAAAAACACTAATCACGTGAAAAGAATATGAAAGAATATGAAATATAAGAATATGAAAGAATACAAATTGACAATGAGGCTGAAGCCACGGTCTCTAGATGACTTGGCTAAAGCAGAAGACGAACTTATTCGCCTCAGTCAACTACAAGCTTATACAGAGAAAGTAAAAGCCTTACGTAAAAATCAGCGTGTAAAGAATAGTAGTAAAATCATCAAACTGGACCCAGTTCTACAAGAAGGAATATTGGGAGTTGGAGGAAGATTCAGCAAATCTGCCATGCCAGAAGAAGCAAAGCACCCCACAATCATTCATAAAAGCTCACATATCGCTACACTCCTAATCAGACACCTTCACCAAGAACATAGACACTGTGGACGTAACTACTTGTTAGCAGAGCTACGTCAGAAATACTGGATACCTCAAGCAAACACAGCTATCAGAAAAACAATTTCAAAGTGCACTACGTGCAGAAAACACAATGCGAAAGCAGGTGAGCAAAAAATGGCAGATTTGCCAGAAGATCGCCTAGCACCCAACAAACCACCTTACACTAATGTTGGAGTCGAATATTTTGGTCCCTTTCTAGTCAAAAGAGGACAAAGCCTGGTCAAGAGGCACGGCGTAATCTTCACCTGTTTAACAACCAGAGCTGCACACATAGAGATTGCACATAGCTTAGACACAGATTCTTGTATCTGAGCCATACTCCGATTTATGTGTAGAAGAGGTCAAGTTAAAATAATGCGCTCAGTCAACAGAACAAATTTTGTCGGAGCAGAAAGAGAGCTACGAGAAGCTACAAAAAATTTGGAACACACACACACAAAAAAAAAAAAAAAAAAAAAAAAAAAAAAAAAATCGGTAACACTATGATACGAAAGGAAATGAAACGGATTTTCAATCCAAAATCAGTGGAGTGTGGGAAAGACAAATAAGAAGCATAAGAAAGATCTTAAATTCAACACTAAACCAACAAACACTTGATGATCAAAATCTTCATACATTGATGTGTGCAGTTGAATCAATAGTCAATAACAGACCCCTTACAAAGACATCAAATGACCCAAATGATTTGGAACCACTCACACTCAATCACTTGCTGTTAATGAAGACACAACATGAAATACCACCTGAACTCGTTTCAGAAAATGAACCATACCCAAGAAGATGCTGGAAGCAAACTCTATACATGGCCGATTTGTTATGGAAAAGATGGACTAAAGAGTATTTGCCAATACTTCAAGAACGTCAAAAATGGTTCACACCAAAAAGAAACTTAGAAACTGGTGATGTAGTACTAGTGATAGATCAATCAGCTCCCCAAAGTTCTTGGGTAATGGGACGAATCATTAAGACAATGCCAGATGCAAAGGGTGCAGTTAGAAGAGTTTGTGTGCAAACCAAGACCAGCACACTGGATAGATCTGTGAACAAACTGTGCCTGATCCAGGAAGGAACAAACAATTGAAATGATTAATTTTCATTTTGCATGCTTAATTTTAAAGTAGAATTTAAGTTTAAGTTTCTTATGTTTGGTTTAAGTTCATTACAGTAGTGAAGGCTCTTACTAAGTAATGTTAAAGTAACTGATTTCTGCCCAAGCATAAACAATTAGGGACCAGATGTGTAAGAGCCATTTCCTAGTTGTATAAGATTCATAAACTAATCTATCTATCTATCTATCTATCTATCTATCTATCTATCTATCTATCTATCTATCTATCTATCTATCTATCTATCTATCTATCTATCTATCTATCTATCTATCTATCTATCTATCTATCTATCTATCTATCTATCTATCTATCTAAATGTTTTACTAAATGACAATGCATAATCTATGGGAGGTTCCTATAACCCCCATAAGTACAATTGAAATGGTATATTCTTGCCATTTCTAACAGCTTTGACTAAACATTATTCTCAGTTAGTGACCAGCCTTGCCATGTGTAAGGTGTAGAGGGCACATGGTATTAAACTGTGCCCACGTGCCTAAGGGCCTTTTAAGTGTGTGACGTAACTTGTGCTTATTTAAGTGCATAGCTGTACACTTAAGGCATACAGAAGAAGCAATTAAGAACTTTTAAGTACAGAAATAACTAAAGTTTCTCAAGAAAAGCTAAGTTTAGGGAAGATATATTTTCCCTTTTTTTTGCCTTTTATTCTATGTGTGTAACTACTTTTTCTTTATTCTTGTGTGGATTATTTGCTTTTAACTTTCACTAAATATTTTCAAAATAAACTTTTGGACTGAGAGACTTCTTTTGGCACACGTTTTACCGTACTTGAACTCGTCTTATACTTCGGCGGCTACACCATATTCACAATTACTTGTGAAAATTTTATGTTCACATGTAGCTTTTCTCTATTATAAATGCATGAGGCTCAGCACCCTCATTAAGCATTAAGTGCTAGTCTGTCTTGCTGTATCATGGAAAAGAATTGGGAAAAATGTATGAAAGTTAGCTACACGATCAATTCCCTATCAGACTGAGGACCAGATTTTCTTATGTACCACATTTCAAGTCAAACAAACCATGTAGTAGCTATACTAGACAAGTTACATACGTGTAAAACTTAGATAAATGAAAACCTAATTCCACGGGTGTCAGGCATAACATTTGAGCTTATAGTGAAAGTGCAGGCACATTAGGAAAAACTACTTCATAGTTTATTTTAAAAGGCAATGGATGCTTAAATGAACGGCTAAATGAATAAAGGAAGATATAGCAATTTGATGAGGAAAAACTGTAATCGAAAATCTGAGACCTGCAGCTAAATAATTAATACCCATAAATGAAAACCAGGTAAATGGATCTGCTAACTTTAATACCATACTTTATTAGCAACTGTTTCAAATAGTAGCACCTCACAACTAAGTGACTGAATGATAAATGACAGCTATGAGGCTAATAAAAGCTTTCTACATAGCCCCAATAACGGAACAACATCTTCACATTCACCCTTATAAAGAACCTTGTGTTTGTATTTTCTTAAAAGTAAAAAGCAAATGAAATGCATATGTCTACAGTTCTGCAAACACCCATCTATTTTTCTAATCAGTCAGTTCAGGTTTGTGTGAAACCAGTGCCAAAACTGACAGCACTAGGTGCAAGGTGGACACAACCTTGGAGGAAGCATCACTCTATTGCACGGCTCGTTCACGCACATACCTACAGTTACTCAGGTAAAGGCAACTTTTAGTCAAGCCTGTACAAGCGTCTTTGTCACCAGGAAGAAAAAAAAAACAGAATATCCAAAGCAAAAACCCACCCAAATGTAGGGAGAAAAGAGAAAATTACATACAGCCTGTTCCAACTATAACTTAAGCAAGTAAAATTAATATAGCTTTGAAGCAGTATGCAGACCCCTCTAAGTATATGACATTTAATACGACCAGTGAAAGCAGAAATTACACATACTTGAGTGGTGTATCAATGATGCAGTCTTCAATTCTACTATACTACAGTTAAAGTCAGTGCTATGGCTATTTCTGGGTGGGTGAACAGGGATTCAGTTAACGTCTGATAACGTGAGACTTTTGAAAACAATACAACATCAAGACTGTTTTTATATGATTTCTGAAATGGCTGAATTTCAATTGAGATGCTTCATTTCACAAATTCTGGTTCAAAGAGGAGACAAATGAGTTGATATACATGGAAGTATTCTGAATAATATTTGCATTTTTAATTTCTTATTTTCTGTTACCAAACATTAATGTTGGCTCAATAAGTAGATTTGATCAAGTGTACACATCATGAGAATCACATCGTTCTTTATAAAACTTGAGCCCATAAAATCCTCACTATTTCTAGTCTCATGGAGAAACCACCTCTGCTAAAAATGAAGTCCAGTCCTTCACATTATTGCACACCTTTGATCATTAATTCCACTTTTCTATTCGGCACTCTAACTAAAATGATTTGTTTGAGTAAAAAAATGACCCTCGTGTCTTCATGCAACCAATCATTTTAAATATGTTCAAACCTGAACAAAATTTAAAGCTGTTGTACTTCTCAACAAAACACTCCAAGAGTTAAATGTGACTCTGTGGCCGCAATCAGCTCTGCTGAGCTTTTTAACAACAGTATGTGGTATTCATTACAGTAGAAATTGGCTGTTATCAGATTTCCACTTGACAGGCTCCAGATGCTATAAAGTGTTTTAAGAGCTTGCCATATGCCATGAATCTGACAACTAAACTATAGTTTTTAAATCTTCAGAATGATATTTAAAAGTGTTTTTACTTGGAGATGCAACACATTGTTCAGTAAAAAAATAAGAGGCATGAAAATGAAAGTAGTACAGATAGTGCTTAGATTTCTAAGAAAAATTAAAACAAAGATCTTTGTGTTCCTCTTGAGATACAGACGTGCTGGCGGGCACAGAGTTTTAACAGGCAGTGGGCCACTTCTCATTTTTGCTAAGCATGTATCCAATGAATGTCAGATGATGAGAAAAGGAATGTAACTATGATTCTTCAGTGCCATATTGCTAAACAGTTCCAAGAAGTGAATGCATCACAGCTTCTTAATAAGGTACTATTTGTTAGATATAATGCACTTTTCCAGTTTAGCAGGTACAGACGAAAAGAGCAAACAACTATTTTTAACTACAACAGAAAATTTGCAATAGTACAACAGAAAATAAACATTTCACAGCTATGCAGGTGACAGCTTTTGAATCTCTTATACTAACTCAAGATTTCCACTTGCTTCTATTTTTTAAATCATTTTGAGAAAGACAATTAGTTAAACATAAGCAACAATTTTAAGAAACCATTGGCTCCAAGTTCAGCCCAGCAACACAAAAGAAAGATCTGCTGTATTTAGAGACAGGTCGGGTATTACATAGTTCTTTGGTCTTGCTCTAGATTTACAAAACTAATGCTGAAAAAGACCACATACTTATACAGTATTCTTCATTTATCCAAAATATAATTTTTCTGCTGTGAAGGAGAATATACGAGATGTAAGACATGCCAGGGGAACAGTCCAACAATGAACTACACAGTAGGTTTAATCTCAGTCATATTCTAAAAAAGCAAAATCTGATTGTGATCAGGGCAACTCAACTTTCTAGAGTATTTTCACTAATTAGGAAAAGGCTCTATTACTAAGCAAAGCACTTGCTCTCTATTGTATTGTATTTAAAATGCTTTTCACTTCTGATCTGAAATTTCTTTTGCCATTATTTTTTCTCTCTTGCGCTTCTTGTGTAATTAAATACTTTGCCTTCTTGACAAGTGCTACTTGTCTTAGTACATGAGCAAATGCCTAATGACTCCTGCTTGCTCCAAACGGCACCAAAGCTTTGCATTTGTTGTCTATCTGCTACATACATATTCATCTTTATCAGAGCTTTAGCTGGATTACCAGAAGATCGTTTTGTTCAATGAGAACTTAAGGCACAACTGACAGCACCTACTTGGTGCATTAAGCAAAACTGCAATATAGACAATGAATGTGGACAGTTTTTTGCTAGCACTACACATTTAATTCTCAAATGACAGTTAGGGCTTAACTGCACCTGGGCGCATAATATCAGACACCCCTGGCACTTCACCGAATTGATTCTTATTAGGTTATTTGCTAAATAATCGATCCATTCTTTCTTTCATTAACTGAACACACTTCCATTGTTAAAGGTTTCAACAAGGCACAAACGACTAACCTACCTGAGTAGAGAACCTTGCCCATTGAGCATCTACATTCACTCATACTGGTGCAATGTAGGGTAGCCACCTAAATTTTGGCATGTGGGGAGAAAGGAGTACCAAAAAATACCAACAAACCCAAGCCCCAGGGAGCCATTAAAAAGCAATGGTAAATATAGCAGTACAAAAATGAAGGGGCATGCCTTGTTTCATGACATGCATTAAGCATTTTTTTAATAAAAGAAAGGCATAAGACTCCAACCCTCAGTACACTGCATAAATCGAAGTACTAAAGCTAGATAGAGCAACTAAACTTGACATGGAAGTTAAGTTCCATTCTATAAGCTGATGTTATGAAAAATTTGTGAATAAATGCCTAAAAGTACACTGCAGGTAGTCTGTATATGCAGACGTGCATGGGTACCTGTATTAGTAAGCAATGGACAATCTACAACTGTTGCAAACATAGCACAGCATCTCTAGACTATTTCTGCCTGGAAATATTTTGACCAGATTTACTGGAATAGAACATGACGTTATCATCTTTTATATGCATTTATATATACAGTGTGTGTGTGTGTATATATATATATATATATATATATATATATATATATATATATATATATACACACATACATACATACATACATATATATATATATATATATATATAATATATATACACATATACATACATATATATATATATATATATATATATATATATATATATATATATATATATACACATATACATACATATATATATATATATATATATATATATATATATATATATATATACACATATACATACATACATACATATATATATATATATATATATATATATATAAAAACATATATAAATATACAAATACATATATATATAAATAAATATATATATATATATACACACATACACATACATACATACATATATCTATATATATATATATTAGACATAT